>NC_083235.1:80513933-80837266 GCF_032191835.1 Heteronotia binoei | reverse complement strand
CCTCCCTCCCAGGGAAAAAACGTAATTCTTGTAGTAGTTGATGCATTCTCAAAACAAGCACACTTCATCCCCTGCTCTAAGATACCAACGACCAAGAAACTAGTGCATTTGTTTTTCCAGCATGTTGTGAAACTATACTCTTTTCCCGATAAGTTAATTAGTGACAGAGGGTCTCTGTTCATTACCAATTTCTGGCGAGAGAGCTGCAAGTTAGCTCACAAAGAGCAGGGGCTTAGCTCCGCTTATCACCCACAAACCGAAAGGCAAACTGAATGAACCAGAGCGGTGCTAGAACAATATTTATGGTGTTTTGTGAATCACCAGCAATCAAACTGGTTAGAATTGCTCCCATTTGCGGAGTATGAATACAACAATAGTGTACACAGTTCCACAAAATCTACTCCATTCCTGGTGGTGAATGGGTACGAGGGAAAGCCGTTCCCTCTGTTTCCAGGAGGGAAGTTGCAGGAGGCACCATCCTCTTTTGAACAATGGTGGACTAATTTAGGGCAAGCATGGAATAGCATCCAGGAGAATTTGGATGCGGCCAAGGAGTCATATAAAACACACTATGACAAATCCCACTCCCCCACTTGGGACTTTAAAGTGGGAGACACTGTATTCTTGTCTACAAAAAATCTACCCCTTCCGCAGCAATCTAAGAAGCTGGCATACAAGTTCTTGGGACCTTTTTGCATAAAACGGATTATAAATAAAGTAACCATAGAATTAGATCTGCCTAAGATGTTTAGTAAAGTGCATCCTGTTTTCCATTCCAGTTTACTTCAAAAAGACCCTGGTGCAACACGTTGGCACCCCCGACCCCCAGCGCCGGACTCAATCCCAGTGGGGAGCTAAAATCATCAAGAGGTGGAAGAAATCTTAGATGCTAAAATAAAACGGGGGGGGGGGTGCGTATTTTCTGATTCGATGGAAAAATTTCCCAAAGTCACATGGGTGGCTAAACAGACATAGAAGCTCCGTTATTAGTCAAGCAGTTCTATGCCAAACATCCACACAAACCCTGGGGACGGGCCTAAGGGAGGGCAGTATGTCAAGCCCGGGTATTTTGATATAAGATTGCAGAACAAATGTCAGGTCAATACTCTGGTTCTTCTCTATTATTTACAACTTAGCAACCACATACACCTTGCCATATGGCAAAGAATGTTTATGTTACTGGGAAAGGCATGCTACGTCTGAAGACTGCACTCCCTAAATTTCACAGGCTCCTTATCAGTTCACAACGTAGTGTGAGAATGCTTTTGTAGCGTAAAATGTAGTTACTGCTGTACCCTTTGAACTTTAGATTTGAATGAAGCGCCTCTTTGTAATGGTTTATGATACCCTATATAGAACCATGTAACCTCTGGTATCTCAGTATTTTCAAGGACCATGTTCCTTGGGGCACCTTTGAATTCCTAAATAAGCCAGTCTATTTGAAACAAAACAAAGAACTTCATTACTGGGATTCTCGGGGCTTGACAGTGACAAGGACAATCGGAGCCTGGAGACCAAGCCCTATGAGGAAAGACTGAGGGGCTTGGGAATGTTCAGTCTGGAGAAGAGGAAGTTGAGGGGGGGGGGGGACATGATTGCTCTCTTGAAGTATTTGAAGGGCTGTCACTTAGAGGGCAGGGAGGTATTCCTGTTGGCAGCGGAGGAGAGGGCTCGTAATAATGGGTTTAAATTAAGGGTAGGAAAGTATTGACTGGATATTAGGGAAAACATTTTTACAGTAAGGTTCAGCTACCAAGGGAGGTGGTGAGCTCCCAATCACTGGCAATCTCTAAATAGCAGCTGGACAAACACTGGTCCTGCATTGAGCAGGGGCTTCTTTTTCTTCTTCTAACTAAACAAAGCAGAAATGAATTGGAGAATACAAAAACACAGAAGGATAGTACATAGTAACAGCTATTTAGGTGGAAATATTCAAGCTCTTTATTAAGATTTGAGGCTCTTAAAGGGAAAAAAATCAAAAGTTTAAAAGGTGGCAGTCACGAATATGGTCAGTTAATATAAATATTATTATATAGGTAGCAATAGAGTTGTTCCTAAATAATTGTCTTTTCCTCCGCCTGTAATGAGGGCACTGTGATTTGGAACGGCTAGGTAAGCTTTTCTTATAGTGTCATTACCTGCCGTTTTTATATGTGAACTATTTTTGGGAAGATGAGCCATTTGCCTTGGTCTTATCCTCCACCCCACCTCCCAGTCTGTATATGAATTGGGGATGTTTGCTCTTTGTGTATGCTTGCCAGTCTCTCAATCGTCTTCTACAGTCTAACAATATGTTACAATAAACTAGAAACTTTTTATCAAGAAGGTCTCGTTATTGAACATCAGACTTGACATTTGGAGGAGTTGTTTTTCTTGTTGACAGGTCCCCAATATTTCAGGGAAGGAGGATATGGAAGAGGGCCCTCTCCTGTGGTATGGGGTGGATTCCAAACTATTTTGTGAGGACCATTTTCTTATTAGATCTCAGATGCGTAGTTGGTCTTCCCTCCCCTGATTTTCTGTTGATGTTTCTTTTGATTGCATAAGTCCTGTTTGTACAATTTTTACTTTTAATGTTCACTCCACATCCCAATAAATTTCTGTTTTTCCTCCCATGGTGTGATATATTTAAAATGTATTAAACTTTTATTTTGTGGGAACCATTTTCTGATTAAACTTGAGATATATTTTTGGCCTTCCTTGCCCTGGTTTTCTGTTTATGTTTCTCTTGACTGTACAAGTTCCCGTTCTTACAAACCTTTTACTTGTAAGTGAGTTATATATAGATTGGACAAACCAGTTTGATCCATTATTTCATACACCAAGCTGGGATCTGTTCCTCTAAACATTAGTAAGGAAGACCCTGAGCACTATGAAGAAACAACCAATTGCTTTTCAGTGGTGTCTCCTTAATACGGTCATAACAAATAGGGAAGTAGGTATATAGCATATTCTCTGAATATGAGCCAAACTGCTTATCTACCCATCTATACAATGAGAGCATGAGCCATTCCAAGTCTGGTGTGACATCCTGAATTGTTTTTGTTTTGCTTTTAAAGAGCAGAGAGAAAGGTGAAAGGAAAATTCTTTCTGAAAGTCTCAAATTTCAGAGGAGTTCGTAGAACAATAAATTCCTACCTCAAAATGTTGCTTTGGAAGTTCAGGAATTGAATTTCAATATACACTTTCTGAAAGATTCCATTTTGGCTTTGGAGCCAAAGCTTTTAATTTGACAGAGTCAACTAGCTACCTATGAATATACTGTATGGGTTTTACATTTATTCAACTGCTGTTCAGCAGAAATTCTCTCACACACTCTATTGGAAATGGAATTAATCATTCAGTACTCAGTAACAGCCCTCTACTTCTCTACAGTGGGTCATCTCTATATCTCTGGACTGCAATCACACTCACACATACTTGGGAGCAAGCACCATTGAACACAGTGGACTTATCTTCACGTAAGATTAGACTATATTAATTTATGTGTGGTGGTTAAGAGCAGTGGACTCTGGAGAGCTGGGTTTGCTTCCCACTTCTCCACATAAAGACAGCTGGATGACCTTGTGTCAGTCACAGTTCCCTCAGAGCAGGTAAAACCCCTTTGATACTCCGATGGGAAGTGAAAAGCAAGGTATAAACAAACTCTTCTTCTTTATCCAGTTTCATATATAAATGAAATTACAATTTCTTAGGCACTGAAGAGGTGAGGTGGTAGTGTAGTAGTTGTAGTTCTTTATTCATGGTCATCCGACCAGCTTAATACAAACAAAAACAAAATCATAAAAACAAACCCATTACCTCTTACACAAAATTCCTGACTCCTAGTATTACACATATTGTTAAAACTCATAACCAAGATTTACACTCTCAATTTCCCTCCTTTCCAACTGAGCAGCATAACAGAAACGGGCAATCTTAGATTAAACATCAGAATGAGCATCAGACAGGAGGAAGGCAATTTGCTCATCCTCCTGCCTGCCCGCCAAGGATCCGAGAATCGGAGAGATTAATCTTGCCCTCAAGTCATTGTAATTAGGGCAGTGCAAAATGATGTGGAGAGTTGTTTCGACCTCATTGCAATTGCAGGGGCACAATCTTTCCAAATATGGGTACCCAGCGTAACGTCCCAAAAGCACCGAAGAGAAAAGTGCGTTGAGTCGTGCTTTTGAGAAAGCTATCCGATATTTTGGGATAGTGGTGTTGAAAAGATACCTGGCTGGGGACAGTACTTCAGCTTGCTTCCCTAAGAAAATGTGTGCAGAAAGATTAGCTCTAGCAGATCTCAGTTCAAACTCCACCAACCTCAGGCGCAGAAGTTCTTTCACATCCCTCAGTTCCATCACTGCTAGGGACTCAGGGGAGAGATCACAGAGTCTAAAATGATCTAAACACCTTTTCTCCCAAGTTCCCACAAAAGAGTCGAAAAAAATCAGATGGGGAAGGCCACCTGGCTTTGAGAGAACCTTCAAGAAGTAACAAAGGGTGTTTAACCACACAGACGTCTCGATGCTTGGGACGCCAGATTCCAACCTGATGGCAGTGTTTGGCACACTGGGAACAAACAGAAGCTTGCGCAGGAGTTTAGTTTGTACTATCTCCAACGGCTTGGTGGTTAAATAAGGGGCAATTTCAGCGCCATAGAGCAACTGGTCTTTGCAGTATGCAACCTTAATGCTGCAGGCAAGAATTTGGCCCCTTTGGAGGTATAAAAACGGTAGATGGCATCAGCTGTTCTTTGCGCAGATTGTGCAACATAGTTCTTATGTGCCAAACGCTTACTCTGATAATGAAAAATCACCCTCAGGTATTTAATAATTTTTACTTGCTCAATGGGTTTACCATTTAGAAACCAGCAATGAGCCTTGAAATGTTTGGCGAAAACTAAAACCTTGGTTTTATCTAAATTAATTTCCAACTTTTCCTGCAGACTGGTCTGGGTTAGATGGCGAAGGGCCCTTCGCATACCAATCTGCGTCCTGGATAGTATAAGCACATCGTCAGCATACGCAAGAACTGGAATATGCCAATCGGCGAGCTTGGGAGGAAGTAAAGCCAAATCATTAAAGGAGGTTAGAAGTGAATTTATGTAGAAATTGAAAAGCAAGGGGGCGAGCACACAACCCTGTCTGACACCCTTGTTCACTAAAATTGGTTGGGTTAGATGGCCTTGAGATGAGCATCTTATCCTGATGCCCAAGTTACTATAAAGGCTAACCATTAGCAACAACAGCCGTCTGTCAATAGATGAAGCTGCAAGCTTGTCCCATAACCTGGATCTGGGTATCAGATCAAAGGCAGCCTTAAAGTCGACAAAGGCTGCAAAGAGTCTGGAGCCCTTTGTGGCCAAATATTTATCAACCAGAAATTGCAGCACCAAACTCTGATCAAGGTGGGATCTTCCAGGGCAGAAGGCAGCCTGAACATCGGCAATAATGCCTTGAGAATCCATCCAGGCCGTAAGTTTGTCCCTCAGATGTAAGGCATACAGTTTGCTAATAGCACTTAGCAAACTAATTGGCCTATAGTTCGAGGGGAGATCATGACCCCCTCTTTTGTAAATGGGCGCAATAATCGCCCAGCCCCAATCGGCTGGCATGTTTGCTGTCTCATCGATATATGAGAAAAGGTAAGCCAACGTTGGAGCCCACCAATCCCGATGCTCTTTGAGTAGGTCAGACCTAATGTAATCCCCCCCAGGGGCTTTCCCGCTTTTCACCCTCCCTAAAAGGGAGTTCACTTCATCGCAGGTGACAGGATCCCAGGATGGAATGTCCTCTGTTAGCAATTTCGCTCGTAGGTTGGGGCAAGAGGGCTCTTCAGAGGCATATATCCTCTGAAAGTGTTCCACCCACTCTGCAGCAGTAATATGATTTGAAGCTCCTGAGGGGAAAACTTTCAATAGTGGGTTAATTGTATGCCAAAAAAGCAATGAATTGTTTGATTTTGCTGCATTAATCAGGGCCTCCCAGTTTCTCTTAATAAAAGTTTCTTTCTTATGTTGGATAAGTTCCTTGAATTGTTTTTTTAGGACTTTTAACTGCATATAGTGAGCCGTCAATTGAGATTCCCTTGCCAGAATCAGGCCAGCTGTAACCTGCCTCTTTAAGGACCTACATTCTGAATCGTACCACTCGTAAGATCGTCTTTTCAGAACTGTGTTATTATGCGTGTGATAGGAGAGAGTAGGTTTTAGGGCAGCAGTTATGTCATTATAATGCGAAACAATGTCACCCTCCTTCTCCATTATCATTTTCCTGAGGCCCATCACCTGTTCACACCCCAAGAGACTCCTGATCTTAGTACTGACTCTGCTGGACCATTTTACACAGCTAGTCACAGGGCTTAAGTAGTCAGAAGGGTGATGGATCTCACTAGACTTAAACGGCAAGGCAATTGAGACTTTGAGTGACAGCGGGAGGTGGTCACTCTCAGATCTACTAATAACCCTAAAATCCAGCACTTCTGTAAGCATAGCTCTGGAGGTAGCAACATAGTCTAGTAAAGAGGGCTTGATTCCCTTCCAGTAGGAGCAGACAGCAGGGTGATCCTCTGGCCAGGAGCCATTTAGAATTAACAAATCACACTTAATACAACATTTAGCCAATAAGAAGCCCTGCTGATTACACCTATGATCATTGGAAAGCCGCTTACACAGGGGGGAAGGATCAGAGAAGGGGGGGGGGAAACGAACCAAATTCGCTAAACAACTCTAAATCACTTTGACCGATTTTGGCATTAAAATCGCCCAAAATGACCATGTGTCCAACAGGATAAGCCTCTTGGATGTCCCCCAGATATTGCTCAAAGTCATTCCACAGTTGCCTAGAGGCAGCCAGCCCAACTGGCGGTGGAAAATATACGTTCACAATAATTAACGGAGTAGGCTTAAGATTTAATTTAATTGCCAGAGTGTACCGGTCCAGAGCAGGGAGCAGTTCCACCATGACGGACAGAGGTGGTAGTGAATAACAGCTCTTTATTGGGTACAGCATTGTAGGTGGCTGCACAGTAAAACTAAAGACTGGGCCAACAGGGCCAAACTTATATACAACTTCAGGTTTCCACGCAAGCACGTTATTGGATCATTCAAACCGGTGGGGGCTTGTGATTGGTGTGGGGCAGCAGAGATTTGGATCCTGCTGCCCATTGTTCCCAAGTCCCCAAGTTCAGTCTATATGGCTTCAATGAGCCAGGGAGGAACAGCCATTAGTCTTCAATTGAGTCTTGTAGATATGCAGGCTTGTGGAGCTCTCATGTTGACTGCCTGAGCATGGGACTGGACAGAGGAGCAGTAGCGGCTTCTGGTGCAGCTAACTGTGTGCTGAAACACATCTGGTGCAGCTAACTTCGTGCTGAAACACATTCCCGGCACCAAAAACTTTTTAGCCGACGCATTGTCCCGCATGCCCCAGCATGATAGTCAAAAGGAAGAAGTGATAGACTCCCTCGTTCCCCCCTCAGTAGTAGCCGGAGGAGTCACCACCCGCTCAGGGAAACAAACGGGAGCCCCCGAGCCCCCGCAAAAAGAGCGCTTCGCAGCGGAAGCAGAGGCGGAAGGGGATGAACGGCCCGAAGGGCTCGAGAAAGGGGAGGGGGGACTTTGGCTGCACAACGGCAAGATTTACGTACCCAAAAGCCTGAGGAAAAACGTGCTGGAACAGTGCCACTCCAGTCGCATAGCCCGGCATTTCGGTTACGTAAAAACACTGAACTTAGTGAGTAGACAATTCTGGTGACCCAAGCTAAAAAGAGACGTGTCAGAATTCGTCATCTCTTGCCCCACATGCATCATGGCCAAACGCAGGGGGGGGAAGCCGCCGGGTCACTTGGTCCCCCTCCCCACGGTGGCCAGACCCTGGGCGGTCGTCTCTATGGACTTTATAGTAGAGCTACCGCCCTCCTAAGGGAAAACCGTCATCTTAGTGGTCGTGGACACGTTCTCAAAACAAGCCCACTTCATCCCGTGCAAAAAACTCCCCACGGCTAAGAAGCTGGCTCAACTATTCTTTAACCACGTGGTCCGCCTTCACTCATTTCTGGACAAGGTCATTAGTGACCGCGGGCCGCAGTTCGTTGCCAACTTCTGGCGGGAGTTTTGTAAAATTGCAGGCATCGAGCAGGGGCTTAGCTCTGCCTACCACCCCCAGACAGACGGACAGACGGAGAGGGTGAATGGACTTCTAGAGCAGTATCTCCGCTGCTATGTCAACTACCAACAGACAAACTGGGTCGAGCTGCTAGCCTTCGCAGAATATGGGTACAACAACAGCCTACATAGCTCCACAAAAACTTCCCCCTTTCAAATAGTGAATGGTTACGAAGGGAAGCCCTTCCTGCATCTCCCTCTCCCAGCAGGGTCCCCCGAACCAACGTCCTGCCAACAGTGGTGGGAGGGGGTGCGCGAGGGTTGGAAGGTGATACAAGAAAACCTGGAGGAAGCGAAGGAGGAGTACAAACGCCATTTTGACAAAAAACACTCCCCCCAATGGGAGCTCAAGGAGGGGGAAATGGTGTTCTTATCGACCAAAAACCTCCCTCTGCCTCAAGGGTGTCGCAAGTTAACCTTTAAGTACCTTGGTCCCTTTAAGATCAAAAGAGTAATCAACAAGGTAACCCTAGAATTAGAGCTACCCAAGTTACTGAGTAAGATCCACCCTGTTTTTCATTGCAGCCTTCTTCGCAAAGATCCTGGAGCTACATCTTGTCACCCTCGCCCTCCAGAGCCACCTCCTACTCGAGTGAAGGGCCAGAGCCACCATGAGGTGCAGGAGATCCTGGACTCCATGGTCAGACGAGGGGTGTTGTACTACCTTATTAGGTGGAAATACTTCCCCCCGAGCTGTGACGAATGGGTCAAAGCCAAAGATGTTTCCGCCCCGCAATTGCTCAAGAAATTCCACCTACTGTACCCACACAAGCCCAAGGCGAAGAGCTTAGGGGGGGGCAGTATGTCAGAACTTGTAACTTTTCTATGTGCTGTTAGCCAGACCAACTCCATGCTGTAACCTGATACTAACCCATGCTATGCTGTATAAACAACTAACACAAGATTCCAGGGCCTGGCAATATTCTGTGATCACTGAAGGGTAACCGATAGCCTAGGGTCCACATCTGCAGGTGGCCTTTTGAAGCCAGGCCGCTTGGCCTTCACAGCAGGAGAGCATCCTCCCTTCTGATAACAGGGCCTGGGAAGGAGACACTTGTCTGCAATCCGTGTGAAAGATGACTTTATGGTATCTCTTCTGACTGCATAAAATGTAACCAAATGCCAGTACTGGCATTACTGTTATCTCGTACCTCCAGCACTATAGTTCTCAATAAAGATCCTATACTTTGTAATGAGTTTGGGAATCGTCTGAAGTTCTTCAAGTTCTGACACTGTGGGGCCGGCAATGCTGGGGCTTCGGCTGGAGGTTCCAAGTCCTCGGGGGTCTCAGACATACACAGCAGCTCCGGTTCCCCAGAGGCTTCTGGCGCTGATGGGGTGTGGAAACCAGGGCTTCTGCTTCAGTTGTTTCAGAGGCTCTTGGGGCTGGTGCGGCCATGCTTTCCCCCTCGCTCCCATCTCTGGGCACCTGACGTGACCGTAATTGGTCTATGTGCCACCTTATGGTGAACCTGCCTTCCGAGGTGACCTTGTACATGATGGCTCCTGGGACTCTGGAGACCCGGCCCAGTATCCAGGCTGGGCCCTCCCCAAAATTCTTCGCAAACACCATATCCCTCATATTGAACCCACAGGGAGCCTGGATCTACCTCTTGCAGGTCTGGGGCGCAGTCTGGGTACATGCAATCCAGGAGGGTTGTTAGTCGCCAGCCAATTAGGAGCTTGGCCAGGCTGCGGCCGGTGACTGTGCTCAGGGTGGTATGCTGAGCCAGTAGGCACTCTGTGAGGCAGGCTCCCCGGTCCCCTTGGATGATGCAGTGGAGCAATTCCTTAGTAGCTCACACCATCCTTTCCACTTGGCCATTGGTGGCTGGGTGAAAAGGGGCTGACCTAATGTGTTTTATTAGGTTGTGGCTGCAAAAATTCTGAAACTTGGCCAATGTGAAGGCCGTCCCATTTTCTGTGATCAGCGTGTTGGGCAGGCTGTGAGCAGCCAAAACCCTGTGGAGGGCCCCCAGTGTGGCCCAGGAGGAGGGTGATGCTATGGGGACCACCTCAAGCCACTTCGAGTAGGAGTCCACAATAATTTATTTATTTATTTGAACATACGAGCATACGAAGCTGCCTTATACTGAATCAGACCCTCCATCTATCAAAGTCAGTACTGTCTACTCAGACTGGCAGCGGCTCTCCAGGGTCTCAAGCGGAGGTTTTTCACGCATACTTGCCTGGACCCTTTTTAGTTGGAGATGCCGGGGATTGAACCTGGGACCTTTTGCTTACCAAACAGATGCTCTACCCCTGAGTTCCATTTATATCCCGCCCTTCCCACTGAAGCAGGCTCAGGGCGACTTACATGCTCATGCATATGCATTGGTATAAACATATAATAGGACATAAAAACCATAAAACAATTTAAAAACATAGAACATAAAACCAAATAAGGAAGAATATTTGTCCCTGGAAGGGCCCTGTGAAGTCTATGTGCAGGCGAGACCAGGGTTTCGTGTGGACTCCCACTGTCAGGCTGGGGCTCAAGGTGGGGCCGAACAGACAGCAGAATTCTATAAGAAAATGAAAGGAATATTGATCCCGGAACTGCAAACAGTGTTTAACACTATTCTCAAGGGAGGAAGGGCTCCTAATACTTGGAGGAGAGTGGAAATAACCTTAATAGTGAAACCTCAGAAGGACCCTCAAGAAGTGGGTTCATACAGACCAATAAATTTATTAAATCAAGATTATAAAAATTTTGCTAAAATAATGGCAAACAGATTGTGAAATGTAATACCTTATATAATAAAAGAAGATCAGTATGGGTTTGTAAAAGGTAGAAGTATAGCTCACCCCATAAGGAATATGTTAAATGTAATATGCCATAACCAGGGTAAGAAACTAGGATTACTTAAATTAGATGTATACAAAGCATTTGATACATTGTCCCATGAATTTTTGTGGTCCATAATGTCGAAATATGAAATAGGCCAGCCATTTATAAATACAATTCAGGAAATTTACAGAGAAGGTACAGAAGTTGTAAGAGTCAACAACGAACATACGGAACAATTTCCAATTTTAAGGGGAGTAAGGCAAGGTTGTCCACTTTCACCAGCCTTATTTATAATGGCGATGGAACAACTGGCTGAAAGAATTAGGAATTCAGGTAGGATAGAAGGATGCAGGATGGGCAAGGAGGAGATGAAAATTAATTTATTTGCAGATGATATAATAATGATTATAACAAATCCCCAAGAGGGAATTAAGGAAATGAAAATTATACTAGATGATTTTGAAGCGATATCAGGATTAAGAATTAATATGGGGAAATCAGAAATAATGTATTACAATGTGAACTCGAAGGAAAGGAAAGAAATTAATAGGTTAACCAAAATAGGATTGGGAGTCAAGAAATTTAAATATTTGGGAATAGAAATTTATAAAAATGTTAATAAGATAGTGGAAAAAAATTATAAAAAGGTATGGGAAAAGATAACAAGAGATATGAAGGGATGGAGGAGGAAGACCATGAGTATAACTGCTAAAGTAAATAGTGTTAAAATGTTTTGGATACCAAAATTATTATATTTATTTCAAACAATACCATTAGAAATGGACAAACAAAAAATGAGTATCTGGAACACAAAAATACAAGAATGGATTTTTGGTACCAAGAAATTTAGAACTGCAAAAAAGGTAGTATATAATCATAACTCCAAACTAGTATGGGGAGTACCAGATATAATAAATTATTATGAAGCTTTTCAACTTAAAGCATTATTAGAAATAGAAAGAGAGGGGAATCAGAAATGGGTTAGGTTTGAAAATGAAGCTAACAAAGGGGTAGGGAAATATGGTATTTTTACAAATATATGGGCTAGAGGTCTTAAATTGAATACAGGACCAAGGAAAAGTACATTAATGATCTGGAAAAAGGGGCAGCCAAAATGGTTAAAACGAATATCCAGATGGTTGCCTTTGGAAACCTTAGAAGAGGAAGGCATAGACTATAGATGGGGGGAACTACTTAAACAAAAAAGGATATAGTAGAATACAGGACTTGCTATCTGCAAATATTTTAAAACCATTTCAAGCTCTTGGGGAAGCAGTAGGTCCAAAATACTGGTTAAAAGCTGTAGGCTTATACACAAAAATTAAAAAAAAAATTGAAAATAGTGACATAAATACAGAAGAACCTATAGAAGAGATTTATAAATTAATGAAAAAAACTAAAAAAGGATTGGTTGGTGTAATTTATAAGAAAATGACCTCAGATAAAGAAGGAATAATAGCCCACCTTCAAAGGAAATGGAGTACAGAATTTCAAATAATAAAGCAAAAAGCAAAAAAATTAAGGGAAGGAATTAAGGGAATAAAAATACATAGGTTTAGGGAAATGGAACTAAAATTCTATACCAAATGGTACAGAACTCCTGCCACCTTAGCCAATATGTTTCCAGGATTAAGTCCAAACTGCTGGCATTATAGAATAGCAAAAGGATGGTACTCCCATATGTGGTGGGAATGCCATGAAGTTAAAAAAGTATGGGAAAATAGAGTAAGAACAATAAATAAGCTTTTTCATGTAAAGCTAAATATAGATTTTGAGTTGATGTTGATGAGCACTTTGGGCAATGCAATATTAGAAAAAAAAATCAAGATCTATTAAAAGCAATGATACTAGCCGGTAAAGCAGTAATGGCAATAGGGTGGAAAGATAAAAGCAAATGGACAGAAAGAACTTGGTATGATTATTTGTTTGAATTTGTTCAATCAGAGATAATGGACATAATAAACCAAGATTTGCCTTGGGAAGATAAAACATCAAGGATCAAAGAAAAGTGGTCCCTCTACCTGAACTGGATGAAAGAGGAACAGAGGGGAGACTTTCAGTGGAAGCTTCAAGCCCTATGCCCCTGGATGACAGAAGAAGATTAGACTGAGGGGGGAGGGATGGGGATGAAAAATGTATACTGGAACAATGAGACAATGAAAAATTGTATATTTTAATTAAGAAATAATAAAACTATGGGGGGGGGGGAAGGTGGGGCCGGACGGGTCTCCTGGCATGGCTGGTATCTGGCTACACAGGCTTTTATGGCCTCATCAATCCCCGGCCACCACACATAGCTGCGGGCCAGCACCTTCATGTGCACAATCCCCAGATGGGTTTCATGCAGCACAGTGAGGAGTCGCTGCCACAGCACTGGGAGAACCACCACCCTGCTCCCCCACAACAAATATCCCTTATTTGTTTGTTCCAGCGGGATGTGAAAACTACAAAGTCCGAACCCACCTAGCCCGTGAGCCATCCCCTCCACACCCAGTCCAAAACTCGAGAGAGGATCTTGTCCTTCAAGAAGCAATGGGAAATGATCTTGGTGTGGACCAGGCAGTCTGGAAGTGACTCCAATGACATGATGAAATATGTGTGGGCAGGTTCAGGGTCCATCTGTCAGACCTTGTAACTTACTGGTTTAAAATGCTATGTACTGTTCATGTCCCCTTGCCCTAACTAACTCCATCTTGAATGGCTTTACTAACCCTTACACTTAGAAGTTTGCATTTCAAACACCATTGCAACAATAAACAGCTCCCATGGGAAATTCTTCACATAGCCCTAACAAATGCAGACGGGCTTTGAAGATAGCTCGACGCCTAAAGGTAACCAGCAGGAGCCTTTCCTTGGGAAAGAGATAAGGGAGCATGAGAACTATCTATTGCCTCCCAAACGTGTGAGAATGACTTTATTGTTTACTTTTGATGTTAGAAGCTAAAATGGCATGTAACGCTTTGAAATGTAACAATTCCAATTCGTCCTTACTACAGACAACTAGTTCTCAAATAAAATGGATTAAGCTGCTACAAACTATGGTCCGTTTATTTTGAAGTTCCCGGTCTGACATTTTGGAATTGATCTCTTTTGGAGCTTATCCGAACCGGCAACTTCCAGCTGGATGGCTGCCAAAGTACCGGATAACGGAGAGCCCACCGAACCAATAGATGAGCGGTCAGTCCCACGTGGAGTCACCGTGACCCGGAGGAGGGCGAAATTCCCGGTGCACTTCTCCACACTGCTTTACACCCCAAAGCAGTGGCAGCCGCGCAAATCGACGGCCCTCATGGATGAGGCGGCCGGGCGATACACCACCCTGCTCACCGGCACGGGAGCAGAAGGGGAAGAAGGAGCGGCAGGAGGCGATGGCCCGGAAGACGGGAATGGCCAACCCTCGAGGGGAGGCAATGAAGCCCTCCTGATCAGAAACGAGATGCTGCTATGGGTGCGAGAGATCCAGAACGAGGTCCATGTGAGCCACGTGCAGATCATGCACGAGCTCCAGAGGCAATTGGACCTGATCCGGGAGCAACTACCGAGAGCCCCGGGCGATCAATGATGATGATATTGGATTTATATCCCGCCCTCCACTCCGAAGAGTCTCAGAGCGGCTCACAATCTCCTTTACCTTTCTCCCCCACAACAAACACCCTGTGAGGTGGGTGGGGCTGGAGAGGGCTCTCACAGCAGCTGCCCTTTCAAGGACAACTTCTGCCAGAGCTATGGCTGACCCAAGGCCATTCCAGCAGGTGGAGGAGTGGGGAATCAAACCCGGTTCTCCCAGATAAGAGTCCGCACACTTAACCACTACACCAAACTGGCAAACAGGGCTGCCGGCGGGAGGACCAGGAGAGCCAGGCGAACCGGCACCCGACCAACTGGCTGGCCCGGCCGCACCCATCCCCGAGCAATCAGCAGTCCCGGCACCGGCTCCCACGCCGGCGCCGGCACCCATGGGACCGCAGCCAGCACCCGCCCCCGTGCCAGCACTAACGCCGGGATGGCCAGCGGTCCCCCCGGCCCCAGGCCCACAAAGTTGAGTACTTGACCATCCAGTGCAACAGCTTTATGACGCACTGGGGAGTGACTTTCCTGACGGAGGTGAGCCGAGTAGACTACCTAGGCTCCAAGCTGAAGGGGGCAGCAAGGAGGTGGTTCGTGAGTCTGTACGCAACCTGGGCCCCCGAGTTGGCTACAGTGGCGGATTTCCTCCAAGCCATGCTGCACCAGTACGGGGACCCCCTGTAAGAAGTGAAGGCACTCGCGGCCCTATGAGGGATGGAACAGGGGTCGAGAACGATCAGAGAGTACGCCGCCGACTTCCAGGCCCACTGCACCAAAGTGAGGGGCTGGAGCAAGCTCATGAAGTACGAGGCCTTCCAGAACGGCCTCTGCTACCAACAAGGGCGCCCCGAGAAGCTGGTGGGGTGGATCCAACTGGTGGGAGAGGTTGAGACCAACCTGCAGCATGTGGTGATATGACGCCAACAGCAGGCAGGAAAGGGGGGCGCACCCCAAAGACCACCGCCAAGCCAGAGGCAAAGAAACCGGCGGGGACCGGGAGCAGCTCGGCCCAAACCTCCGGGAGGCGTTTCTTCCGTTGCGGCGACCCGGGGCACCTGGCCGCCAACTGCCCCGAGAAACCGCACACATCCACCCCAGTGGCCAAGGCTCCAGCGGGGGGGGGGCAAGAAAGGGGGGGCAAGCCAAAGGAGCTCAACAGGGGCAACGTCGCCACGTCTCTGGCGATTGACGAGGATATTATAATGGTCGACGACTCGGAAGAAGAATCGTGGGATCCAGAGTCGTCGGGAAATGACAGCGACCTGCACTGAAAGGTGCCAAGAGGCAGGTCGTGGAGCTGATGGCACCACTACAGGAGAGCATAACGGGGGAACTACTCTTTGTGCCAGTGACGCTGCTGAACCCCAAATTAAAGCAGTTCATGCACACCCGAGCCTTAATAGACTCTGGGTGCACCAGGGAGATCATCACCCCCCAGTTAGTCGAAGTGCTAGGGCTGGCGAAGACCCCACTCCCTCACCCCATCCAGTTCGAACAGATGGACGAGACAGCAATGAAAGGTGAGCCATGCACCCAAGAGACTCAGGGGGTGCCGGTGGGAACCCAGGATCACTGGGGGCTAGAGATTTTTGTGGTGGCCCCCTCCTCCACCTTCGACGTAGTAGTGGGGGTGGGGTGGCTAGCCCGACACCAGCCAGACATCCAGTGGGAGGCTCGAACAATAGACTTTACAGACTGGCGGTGCAAACACCACCACTGGAGGGAGGAATGGGGCCCCACACCCCCTCCGGCGAACGAAAAGATGTGTGTGACCGTAGAAGAGATTCGGTCAATACCTGTAGAGTACCAGGACCTCCAACGTGTGTTCAGTGAGGAGGAAGCCAACAAGCTACCGCCCCACTGGGACACCGATTGTGCAATCAAACTGATCCCAGGGCAAGAACTCCCCAGGGCTAAGCTATACTCAATGGGGTGGGCGGAAAAGGATGAACTACGAAAATTCTTAGACAAAAACTTGAAGCAGGGGTTCATAAGGCCTGCCACGGTCCCCCATGCCACCCCGGTCCTCTTCAGGAAGAAGAAGGATGGGAGCCTGAGACTTTGCATGGATTTTCGCGGGATTAATGGGATTTCCATGTCCAACGCTTACCCCATCCGCCTAATCAAGAACTTATTAAGTACTGTATCGGAGGGGCGAGTTTTCACCAAGCTTGACCTGAGGGACGCTTATTTCCGAGTCAGGATCAAGGAGGGGGATGAGTGGAAGATGGCTTTCAATACACCAATGGGACAGTTTGAGTATTTGGTGATGCCGTTTGGATTGCAGGGGGTGCCGTGAGTTTTCTTGAACTTATAAATGATGTATTGCGGGAATATCTGTACAAGGGGGTGGTGGTGTACCTGGTTGACAACATCATTTATTCAAAGGACCTCGAGTCACACGTGCCGCTGGTCCAAAAGGTTTTAACAACCCTCTACGAGCACAAACTATATGCTAAACTATCAAAGTGCGAGTTCCACCAAATGGAGCTAGACTACCTTGGGTTCTGGGTGTCCGGGGAGGGGTTAGCAATGGACCCGGCCAAAATACAGGCAGTGTTAGACTGGGAAGCCCCGAGAACCCGACGGCAGCTACAATCTTTTCTAGGGTTCGCAAATTTTTACAGGGGGTTCATTAAGGGGTTTGCCCGAGTAATGCTACCCCTCACAGACCTACTAAAAACTAAAGGGAAGGGGCTTGAGGCCAAAAAGCCGGGAGCGAGCCGACGAAAACTAACGGCCAAACAGATCCGGTGGGCAGGGTTCTTTGCCAAATTTGACTTCGTGCTTAAGCACATCCCCGGCTCGAAGAATTTCCTAGCAGACGCACTCTCCTGGCTACCTCAACATGAGAGCCAGAGGGAGGAGATCGTTGACTCAATCATTCCCCCCTCTACCATTGCGGGGGGGTGACGACGAGATCAGGGAAGAAAACAGGGCAACCAGACGCATGGGGGGCAGCAAACTAATAGAAGAGACGGAGAAAGGGGGGGGAGACCAGAAGGCATAGTAAAGGGAGAAGGGGGGGTTGGTACTACGAAGGGAAATTCTATGTGCCCAAGACCCTCCATGCCGAGATCTTGCAGCACTGCCACTGCAGTAAGCTAGCTGGGCATTTTGGGTATGTGAAAACGCTGCACTTGGTGAATCGCCAATTCTGGTGGCCCCAAATGAAAAAAGATATATCAGAATTCGTCGGGTCCTGCCCAACTTGCATAATGGCCAAAAAGCAAGGGGGAAAACTTCCCGGTCTACTGCAGCCCCTGCCCACCGTGTCCCGGCCCTGGTCAGTGGTGTCCATGGACTTCATTGTGGAGCTCCCAGCTTCACAGGGGAAAACAGTGATCTTGGTGGTGGTGGACACTTTCTCTAAGCAAGCGCACTTTATCCCCCGCAAGCAGCTCCCCACAGCCAAAAAGTTAGCCCACTTGTTCTTCCATCACGTGGTTAGACTCCACTCCTTCCCCAACAAGGTCATTAGCGACCGCGGCCCGCAATTCGTTGCCAACTTCTGGCGGGAGTTTTGCAAAATGGCGGGGATAGCGCAGGGCCTGAGTTCCACGTACCACCCTCAGACGGACAGACAGACGGAACGCGTGAATGGCCTACTAGAGCAGTACCTCCGCTGCTACATTAATTACCAGCAGTTGAAATGGGTGGAGCTATTGCCATTTGCTGAGTATGGATACAACAATAGTGTGCATAGCTCGACCAAAACCTCCCCCTTCCAAATCGTGAATGGCTATGAGGGCAAGCCGTTCCCAGCTCTACCAAGCGCCAAGGGAACAGCGCCCCCTGGCTCCTGCCAGCAATGGTGGGAGGGAGTGTGAAAGGGGTGGGTAGTGATTCAGGAAAACTAGGAAAAAGCCAAACAGGACTATAAGGCCCATTTTGACAAAAAAAAAAAACATTCACCACAATGGGAGTTTAAGGAAGGAGAGAGCGTGTTCTTGTCCACAAAAAACCTCTCTCTCCCACAGGCTTGCAAGAAACTGGTGTACAAGTTCCTCGGGCCTTTTAAGATCAAACGAGTGATTAACAAAGTAACGGTCGAACTGGACTTGCCCAAGATGTTTAGTAAGATCCACCCTGTGTTTCATTGCAGCCTTCTTCGCAAGGATCCTGGAGCCACATCTTGGCACCCCTGCCCTCCAGAGCCACAACCTATTCAGGTGAAGGGCCAAACCCACCATGAGGTGCAAGAGGTCCTGGACTCCAGGGTCCAAAGGGGGGTGTTGTACTACCTAATACGTTGGAAGTACTTTCCCAATAGTTGCGACGAGTGGGTGAAGTCAACAGACCTGAGAACCCCGCAACTACTGAAAAAGTTTTACCTACTGCACCCAGACAAACCCCGAGCAAGAGCTTAGGGGGGGCAGTATTTCAGACCTTGTAACTTACTGGTTTAAAATGCTATGTACTGTTCATGTCCCCTTGCCCTAACTAACTCCATCTTAAATGGCTTTACTAACCCTTATGCTTAGAAGTTTGCATTTCAAACACCGTTGCAACAATAAACAGCTCCCATGGGAAATTCCTCACATAGCCCTAACAAATGCAGATGGGCTTTGAAGATAGCTCGACGCCTCAAAGTAACCAGCAGGAGCCTTTCCTTGGGAAAGAGATAAGGGAGCATGAGAACTATCTATTGCCTCCCAAACATGTGAGAATGACTTTATTGTTTACTTTTGATGTTAGAAGCTAAAATGGCATGTAACGCTTTGAAATGTATCAATTCCAATTCGTCCTTACTACAGACAACCAGTTCTCAAATAAAATGGATTAAGCTGCTACAAACTATGGTCCATTTATTTTGAAGTTCCCGGTCTGACACCATCAAGGGAAGCGGCAGGCAACTCAGGGTGTTGGCATGGCCCATAGCCTTCCCCGGGTGGTACTGGAAGTTGTACTGGTACCCCGTGAGGAATATGGACCACCTCAGAACCCGTGGGAAGAGTATTTGTGGCATTTGATGGGTGGAGACAAACAGACCCAGTAAGGGTTTGTGGTCCATCAGGATGGTGAAGGGCCAACCATACAAATAGTCATGAAATTTTTTAACCCTCACCACGATGGCCCTTTGTCTATCTGTGCATAATTGCACTCTGGCTTTTGTAGCATCCGCAAATAATAAGCTATCGGAACCTTGTGGCCGTCCAGTAACATGTGGGCCAGCACATTGCCCACCCCATAAGGGGAAGCGTTGCAGGCCAAAACAATGGGCAGCCACTCGTCAAAGTGCGCCAGCAAGCTGTTGGAAGTCAAAATGTCTTTTACCACCTGAAAAGTGGCAGCTTGCCAGTGACCCCAGAGCCACATAGCCCGTTTGTCCAGATGCCTATGTAGAGGCTCCATTACCATCACATTGTGGGACAGGAAGGCATGGTAGAAATATAGGAGACCGAGAAATGCTTGTAGCTCTGCCTTGTTGGTGGAGGCAGGCACGTCACAAATAGCCCTAATTTTGTCCTGAGCTGGGTGGATTCCACTCACGTCTACCGTGTAACCCAGAAATCGTGGAAACCCCCAACACACACTTCTCCCATTTCACTTTCATACCTGCCTCATCAAAACTCTGCAACACAGCCCGGAGGCAAAAGACAAAGTCTTCTTTGGTGGCCACAATGATCAGCACATCAGCAAAGAATGGTTGGACGCCGGGGATACCTTTAAGGAGAGAGTCCATTAAGTTCTGAAAGATCCCCGGTGTCATGCTGACACCGAACTGTAGGCGCTTGATTCAGAGGGCCCCCCATCCTGGACGAAAACTGGACTGAAATAAGTCCAGTGCAGAAGTGTTATCCAGGAACCCTTGTAACTGAGTAGCCTTACCCAGAAAGGGTAAGTTTGACACTGGCCAATAGTTCGCCAATTCAGCCAGGTCTGCAGATGGCTTTTTTAAGACGGGGCGTACCACAGCCTCTTTAAGAGGTGTGGAAAAGATCCTTTCTAAGTGATATCTATTGATGATCGCCTGTAGTGGTTCACGTAGTGTCGCCTGGCTGGCTTTCACCAGCCAAGATGGGCATGGATCCAACCCACAGGTGGTAGGGTGCACAGTAAAAAGGATCCTGTCAACTTCTTCCTGATTAAGTGGAGTGAAGGAATCCAAAAATGGACCAGAAGACATGCTTGCTGCCTCAAGTTCGCTCACTATATCAAATGTGGTGGGCAGGCCATGTCGGAGTGACAAGACCTTATCTGTGAAAAAACTTGCAAAAGGCTCTCAGCCTATTTCCAATTCCCTAACATTTGGTTTACCTTGTGATAAGGTTGTTAATGACCAAATTATACTAAATAATTGTGCCTGGCGTGAGGTCACAGATGCAATCTGGGTCGCAAAGTAGGCCTTCTTTGTGGCCCGGACTGCCATCTCGTAGGTCCGCACAAATAATCTATAGGATGTTCTTGTCACTTCATCATGAATACATCACTACTGCCTCTCTAGTTGTCTTCATCGATCACAGCTTCGGGGTATACCACCGCACCAATTGTGAACAGGGATGAAGAGGATGCCGGGGAGCGATCTCATTTGAAGAGCAGGTTGCTCCAGGTCTCTGCAAGATCATCCAACAAGTCACCAGAGGGTCAGGGATCCTGCAAAGCCATCTGAAACTGGCATTTTCATCCACCAATCTTGGTACCCAGCTCTGCAAAACACCCTACAGACTATAAATTGCAGAAAGTCTCAGAACAACCAGCAAATTCCACAGAACAATCAGCATAGTCAACAACCATCTTCCTTATCTTCAAACCCCTTCCAACCTTCCCAGCAATTAACACAGAACAATGGTCACATTCAACAGCCAGTTTCCTTATCACTACCCTTCCAGGAAGCCCCACCAAACAATGGGCACATCCACAAATCAATTGCCCTTTCATCACACCCCCTCCAACCTACAAATAGCAGCTCTCCAGCAGCCCTGTGTCAGAACTCAAGAACTTCAAACGGATCCCATACTTAGTTACAAAGCTAGGATTTTATTGAAGAGAACTAGGTGCTGGAAAAGGCAAGATAACAGTAATGGCGAGAGCCAGCATCAGCTCGATTTTTATACACGTAAAGCAAACATCTCACAAAGCCACAATTCACATTGTAGGGCGCAGCTGTCTTCTCACCATCACTATCAGTAGAGAGGATGCCTCCCTACTCCGAAGGCCATGCTGTTCGGCTTCAAAGAGTCCCAGTGTGAGAATGTGCAGAGACAAGACATAATTCATTCTACAGCCCCAAATATTTTGGATACCAGTGGGGCAAGGTTAATTACTATTCAGGCACTCTGGGTTAAGCAAAGGTTACAACATGGAGTCAGTTTGGTTCAGTAACAATACAGCTCTAAGCCACAGTAAAACTACCATACAGCATTGGTCACATTATAGAGGACCAGCAGCAAAGATACAAGTTCTGACATACTGCCCCCCCTAAGCGCCCCCTCCCGCGGGGCCGCCCTTGGGCTTGTGCGGGTACAGTAGGTGAAACTTTTTCAGCAGTTGCGGAGCCACTACGTTCTGAGACTCGACCCACTCGTCACAGCTCGGGGGGAAGTGTTTCCACCTGATCAAATAATACAGTTTCCCCCGTTTGACTCTAGAGTCCAGGATCTCCTGGACTTCATGGTGACTCTGACCCCTCACTGTCGTCGGAGGGGGCGGTGGGGCCCTGGGATGGAAGGACGTAGCACCAGGGTCTTTCCGAAGCAAGCTGCAATGAAAAACAGGATGGATCTTACTTAGAGATTTGGGTAGTTCGAGTTCCACCGTTACTTTATTTATCACCCTTTTGATTTTGAAAGGTCCGAGGAACTTCAGTGCAAGTTTGCGGCAGGACTGGGGAAGGGGGAGGTTTTTTGTCGACAGGAAAACTGTATCCCCCACCTTTAGATCCCACTCTGGGGAGTGTTTTTTGTCAAACTGTTTTTTGTAGGCTTTTTTCGCTTCCTCCAGGTTTTCCTGAATTCCCTTCCAGCCTTCACGAAGTCCCTCCCACCATTGTTGGCAGGATGTTGGTTGGGATGGGCTGGCGGGGAGGGCGAGCGTGGGGAACGGCTTGCCCTCGTAGCCATTGATGATTTGAAAAGGGGAGGTTTTGGTTGAGCTATGGAGGCTATTGTTGTAGCCGTATTCTGCAAAAGGGAGGAGATCAACCCAGTTGGACTGTTGGAAATTAATGAAACAGCGGAGGTATTGTTCTAGAAGGCCATTAACCCTCTCCGTCTGTCCGTCCGACTGGGGGTGGTAGGCAGAACTCAGTCCTTGCTCAATGCCAGCTAGTTTGCAGAACTCCCGCCAGAAGTTGGCAACGAACTGCGTTCCGCGGTCACTAATGACCTTGTCTGGGAATGAGTGTAGGCGTACAATGTGAGTGAAAAAGAGCTGGGCAAGTTTTTTGGCTGTAGGTAACTGTTTGCAAGGAATGAAGTGAGCCTGCTTTGAAAAGGTGTCGACAACGACCAAGATGACTGTTTTGCCCTGTGAAGGCGGGAGCTCGACAATGAAATCCATGGAGACTACCGACCAAGGTCGGGTGGCTGTAGGGATGGGAACTAGGTGGCCCGGAGGTTTGCCCCCCCTTCGTTTTGCCATGAGGCAAGTGGGACATGACAGTACAAATTCTGAAACATCTTTTTTCATTTTCGGCCACCAAAATTGGCGGGTGAGCAAGTTGAGTGTTTTAACATAGCCAAAGTGGCCGGCCAAGCGACTTGAGTGGCAGCGGTCCAAAACCTCCTTCCTGAGGGGATCGGGCACATAGATTTTTTCATTGTGCAACCAGAGCCCGTTCTCGGCTTTGACCAAGTTGGGGGGGGCGGTCAGTTTCTTGTTTGTACTCTGAGAGGAACCGAGAAAGTAATTCTAAGTCCGGAGGGTTGGTTTGTTTACCGGAGCGGGTGGTGACCCCCCCCCGCGATGGCTGAGGGGGAAATTAGTGAGTCCACCACCTCCTCCCTGAGACTGTCGTGTTGGGGCATGCGGGAAAGGGCGTCCGCTAAAAAGTTCTTTGAGCCGGGGATGTGTTTCAACACAAAATCAAACTTAGCAAAGAAACCTGCCCACCGGATCTGTTTTGCGGTCATTTTGCGACGCCCAGTGAGGGCTTCCAGGTTTTTGTGATCGGTCCAGATCTCGAAGGGGACTCTCGCTCCTTCAAGCCAGGAGCGCCAGGTTTTTAAGGCAAACATGACTGCAAATGCCTCTTTGTCCCAGACCGACCAGTTCCTTTGTTCATTGGAAAATTTCCTGGAAATATAGGCACAGGGTCGGAGCACCCCATTTTCTCCCCTCTGCATTAATATGGCTCCTACAGCGGCGTCGGAGGCGTCGCATTGGACCACGAAGGGCTTTAGTTCGTCAGGATGAGCCAGCACGGGTTCGGAGGTGAAGAGGCGTTTTAGCTCAGTGAAAGCTTTTTGACAGTCAGGCGTCCACGTTAGGCGTGCGCCGGGTTTTTTAGCCTCGTCACCCTTCCCTTTAGTTTTGAGGAGTTCTGTAAGAGGGAGCATGACCGTGGCGAACCCCTTTATGAAGTCGCGGTAAAAGTTAGCGAACCCGATAAAACTTTGTAACTGCTTGCGGGTTCGAGGGGGTTCCCAGTCTAACACCGCTTGGACCTTTGCGGGGTCCATGGACAATCCCTCCCCCGACACCCGGAAGCCCAAGTAATCCAGTTCGGTCTTGTGGAATTCACATTTTGACAATTTGGCATACAGTTTGTGTTTACAAAGGGTGCTTAACACTTTTCTAACCAAAGGCACATGAGACTTTAGATCTTGTGAATAGATAATGATGTCATCAAGGTACACCACCACCCCCTTGAACAGGAAGTCCCGCAGCACTTCATTAATAAAGTTCATAAAAACACCCGGGGCTCCCTGTAGCCCAAACGGCATGACAAGGTACTCAAATTGTCCCAGTGGGGTGTTGAAGGCTGTCTTCCACTCGTCCCCCTCTTTGATGCGGACGCGGAAGTATGCGTCTCGGAGGTCGAGTTTGGTAAATATTTTCCCCTTTGCTACGGTGTTTAATAAGTCCTTTATCAACGGGATCGGGTAGGCGTTGGACATGGAAATCCCGTTTATCGCACGAAAATCTGTGCAAAGCCTAAGAGACCCGTCCTTTTTCTTTCGGAATAGGACGGGGGCGGCATGGGGAGCTGTGGCGGGTCGAATAAAGCCACGCTTTAGATTTTTGTCCAAAAACTTTCGGAGTTCAGCCTTCTCCGCCCAACCCATGGAGTACAGTTTCGCTTTGGGAAGCTGCTGCCCTGGGATTAGCTCAATGGCACAGTCTGTAGGGCGGTGGGGTGGTAGCTCATCCGCTTCCTTCTCGCTAAATGCCAGCTTTAAGTCTCGGTACTCCTTGGGGATGGAGGCGACTTCCTCGAGTGTGAGGCACGCCCGCATGTTTTGGGGGGGAGCGTGCGGCCCCCACTCGGGGCGCCAGTGGTGATGCTCACACCTCCAATCCGGGAACCGGACGATCTGTTCCTCCCACCTTATGTCGGGTTGGTGGCGGGCGAGCCAAGCTGAGCCTACTACCACGTCGAAAGAGCAGGAGGGGGCAATTACGAAAGTCTCAATTCCCCAATGCTCCTCGGTCCCTACCGGGACCGCCTGAGTTTCTAAAGTACATGGTTCCCCTCTCATGGGCCCCCCGTCCATTTGCTGGAACTGCATCGGTTGTGGCAGGGGCGAAGTGGCTAATCCCAGCGCCTCAACTAGGCGGGGGGTGATCAAGTCCCTGTTACACCCTGAGTCAATTAGCGCTCGGGCGTGCATAAATCTCTTTAGGTTCGGGTTAAGGAGGGTGACGGCCATAAAAAGTAAACCCCCAGTTGCTCTCACCGTGAGGAGTGCCGGCTGTTGTTGGACCTGCTTTGCGGCACCCATTAAAGCAGGTCGCTGTCGTTTCCCGCCGACTCGGTATCGTCCGACTCCTCGGTCGATTCTTCGACTGCCGCCAGGCTGGTGGTAAAATCCTCGTCAGTCGCCAAGGAAGTGGCGACGGAGCCCCGACTGGGCTCCTTCGATCGGCTGCTCTTCTTCTTCTTCGGGCCCGGGGTGGTTGGCCGCGCCGTGGGTGGTGTGGAACCCGCTTTCCCAGGGCAGTTAGCAGCAAGATGATTTGGGTCCCCGCATTGGAAGCATTTGCGGGCGGGAGACGGGGTGGAGGCCGTCGGAGCCTTCTTCCCTTCGGATTTAGTTGGGGTGTGTTTGGCTCCCTTCCTCGCTAGTTGCTGTCTCCTCATCCCCACGTGTTGGAGGTTGGTCTCCACCTCCCCGGCCAGTTGGATCCAGCCGACCAACGTGTCGGGCCTTCCCTGACTGTAGCAGCGGTCGAGGATGCTCGGATTCAACCCATTGATGAACGCGGTGTATTTCATGACCTCGTTCCATCCCCTCGCTGCCGCACAGTACCCCAGGAATTCGGTGGCGTACTCGCGGGTGGAGCGGTTGCCCTGTTCGATGCGCTGAAGGGCCGCGACCGCCTTCTCCTCCCGTAAGGGATCCCCATACTGGCGGAGCATCGCGTGCAGGAACCCTGCCACGGTAGCTAATTCGGGCTTTCTCCCCATGAAAAGCCCCACATACCACTTGCGGGCCGCCCCTCTCAGTCGAGACGCGATGTGGTACACTCGGCTGGCCTCGGTAGGGTAGTCGGCGCCCCAGTGGGTGAAAAACGTGTCGCACTGAATAGTAAAGTATTCCACGTCCTCCGGATTCCCATCGAACGTAATCTTCAACTCTCTTCCCCGTCCCTCGGCCCCTCCTGGCGCTCGCGGCGCCCCAGGCGGCGGTGCTGGGCCCGGTAGGGCCGGCGGGATCGGACCGGGTGGTGCCGGCGGCGCCGGGGCGGCCGGGGCCCCTGGTGCGGGTGGCGCCGGCGGTGCCGGGGCGGCCGGAGCCGGCGGAGCCGGAGGTGCCGGGGCCGCTGGGGCCGCCGGGGCCGGCGGCGCCGGGGCAGCTGGAGCCTGCGGGGCGGGGGCCGGCGGGGCGACAGGCGGTTGCCCCAGTGGCAACACTCCATACGGTATCCCCAGGACCGCTGTTTGCAAGGTGCGGAGCTGGTCGTGGATAGCGCCCAGGTTCTGCTGCATCTCCTCGGCCATCGTCACGCGGGAACGGTGCACGTCGCCGTGGATTTCCCGCACCCAATCGAATAACTCGTTGCGGAGGGTCCGGATCGGGTCTTCTCCCCCTCAAGGCTCCGTGCCCTCCGCCTGGCCCTCGTCGTCGTCTCCTGCTCCTCCTTCGCCCAACATGCTTCGGTACCGCTGCTCCGCGGCGTCGATTGCTGCCGTGGACTTCCGCGGGCTCCAGGTTCGCGGGGCCGGGAAGGCGGCGTCGACCGAGAAGGGCGCTGGAACCTTAATTTTGCGTCGGACCCCCGTCACGTTTGGGTCGAGCGGCGGGTCCTCTGATGGGGTGGTGGGCTCTCCGTCGTCTGGTACTTTTGCCGCCATCGAGCCAAGCCTCCAGTACAGATAAGCCACGAACAATGGGATTACTGTTATAATGTCAGAACTCAAGAACTTCAAACGGATCCCATACTTAGTTACAAAGCTAGGATTTTATTGAAGAGAACTAGGTGCTGGAAAAGGCAAGATAACAGTAATGGCGAGAGCCAGCATCAGCTCGATTTTTATACACGTAAAGCAAACATCTCACAAAGCCACAATTCACATTGTAGGGCGCAGCTGTCTTCTCACCATCACTATCAGTAGAGAGGATGCCTCCCTACTCCGAAGGCCATGCTGTTCGGCTTCAAAGAGTCCCAGTGTGAGAATGTGCAGAGACAAGACATAATTCATTCTACAGCCCCAAATATTTTGGATACCAGTGGGGCAAGGTTAATTACTATTCAGGCACTCTGGGTTAAGCAAAGGTTACAACATGGAGTCAGTTTGGTTCAGTAACAATACAGCTCTAAGCCACAGTAAAACTACCATACAGCATTGGTCACATTATAGAGGACCAGCAGCAAAGATACAAGTTCTGACACCCTGGCCCCACTCAATGCACAACAGCCAAGAAGGTCTGAGCGCCTGCTCCGGCTGCAATGCCACTGAGGATGTTCTCCGCAGCTGAGAACGAAACGTCTGGAAGGAAAACTTTCTCCAGTAGAACACGGCACTTGATCCCGAAAGTTTCTACAAACCCTAATGATGTTACCAGCCGTGAAAACCTGAAATCTTTGATAACATCTGAAACTGCATTGGATCCATCTGACTTTGAGAGCGAGCTAAAACCTACTCACCACCTAAACAGGACAAGAATGGGATATTCACTCGGGCCCTCAGGGCATAGTGGTCCGACCATGGCACTGCATCCATAAATATCCTGTCCACTACAGCTCCCGTTGCAAAGATCAAATCTAGCATGTGCCTGGCCTGGTGGGGGTGGGGTGTTATATATTTGGAGAGTCCTAGTGCCACCATGGAAGACACTAGGTCCGCCACTCGACTAGAGGCTACGTCCTCAGCATGGACATTGAAGTCACCCAAGATTATAAATTGAGGGTACTCCAAAGCCCAACCTGCTACAGCTTCCATCAGGAACGGTAAGGCACTGGCATTAGGCAGATGGTACACCAGCCAGATTGCCAAACTCTCTTCAATGTCCCACAGCAAGTCGATGCACTCTATGACAGGAACACCTGGAAGGAGTAAGGAAGGAGTACGAAAAAAGCCACCCCTCCCCGCCCCCCCCGCCCCCCCCCCCGCTAGTCCATGCTTGGTGAAAGACTATGATGCTTAGATCTTGATCAGTGAACACTATCAATTTACCAATGATCACAAGATACAGTAAATGCTGCTCGTTTCTGATTAATTCAAGTCAGTCTGAATCATTTGAATAAAAACACCTTGCCTGTGTTAAGGTTGCCAGATCCAACTCAAAAATATCTACGGACTTTGGGGGTGGAGCCAGGAGACTTTCCCATTCCCTAAAATAAATAAAAATAAAGCAGGGAAGTTCCTCTGAATAGAATCTTCATTTCCTCATTCCCCCCAACAGCTGGCTGCACTTCCTCTCTCTCTCTCTCACACACACACACACAGAGCAGCCAAAATAAAGATCTCACTAGGGCAATTTACTCACAGGAATTGATGAATGTAAGCCTTTGTTGCATTTCCACAACTTCTCCGGACTAACAGGAAAACAGCCTAGGGCAGTGGAATTTTACTCCAAACACACACTTTTCTTCCTTTTTTCACACGTGCTTCACAGAGCCACATTGCTCTGCCTGCTTGTCTGGCCCATACAGTGAGATTTAAGGGCACACACACAACTTCCAGAGACAATCTCCCTGGGTTTTTACTAGGCATGTCTTTCTTTCTCCCCACCCCCAAAGACAGACCAGTGGAGTCAAGGTGCATATGAGTCTTTTTCAACCCCCTGAGCTTTTGAAAGGAAACAGACTGTCAAATCTCCCTGGGCTTTTGCAAGGCAATGCAAATACACACTCTGATCTCCCTGGGCTTCTCCCCATGGCCCTGGAGAAGCAAACCAGACCAGGGCCCCTAAAGTCATGGGGCCACATAGGCCAGTGCCTACTCTGCCTAATTGTTAATCCAGCCCTGCAGTCAAAAGGAGATCTGAATTTTAACCTGATGATGCAGAGGTTTCAAGGTTTAGAGCTGTACTGGCTCAAAGAGGTAATCCATATGCTTATTTGGCTTTATTTCCATAGCGTGATATCATAGCTAGAGCTAACACAATATTGTACAAAGGCATTGGTTTTCCCAGCACTGACTGTGAAAAGATATATTTTGCAGATCTCTTGCTGTGGCTTCTGAATTAGTTTTCAACTTGAGCCCAGCCACAGACTTGGGAAGTATTGCATCTGTCTCACAATATATGTTAAGTGTTTTCAGCAGTAAAATGCCCAAGTTGAACATTCTTCATCAGCAAACTTTGCATCTCATTCTGCAAAACAAGTTCCCTAATCCCTGGAAATATTTTTTCAAGATCTCCCCAAGCTTGAACTCCTTATTAAGTACTTAGGACTGTACTTTCGAGGCACTTCCGGTTACAGCGAGACGAAGCAGTCGCGTTTCAAGCCATCAGGGCAGGAACGGATCGAACCGTGCGGCTTGGGGGGTTTTAGGACCCAGCAAGCTCCCGTCGGAGGAGCATTGCTAGCAGAAGGGGTCTTGGGGAGAGGCACGGGGGAACTTTTAGGTTCCTGGCTTTTCTACCCTCCCTTTGCCCCAACCGCATCGTGCGCCATTAGGTGAGAGAGTCTCAGCTACCGGAGACAGAGGTGAAGATGGAGGGCGTTTGGTGAAAGTAAATGAAACTAACCCAAAAACAGAAGACTAAGAGGAGACGAAAAGGAAAAAAAAAGGACAGTATATACCTGAAGTAAGGCGCTTTTTGTTATGGCTGCAAATTGGGCTTGCCTCGGTCGTGTATGTGGGTGTGGCTGAGAGAACTACTTTGAGACAACTACTTTGTGGCTGGCAAGAGGAGCAGAGGAACAAAGTCGGAGGAAGGAGGAAAGGAGGTGGGCGGTGGCAGCAGCAGCGGATTTGGCACCGAAGGAACAAACTGATTTTTTCTTTCCCTGTCTCACCTCCTCTCCGTGGCTAACAAACACCATAACTGTTGAAGGGCGTGGAAAAGAGAGGAGGCAGAAAGTGACAACCCTGTGCTACAAGAGTGGAAAGACCTCGAGTTAGAAAGTAAACTTCTTGAAACTTGCCTAAAACTAAAGACTCATTTAAAACACTGTGTGTAAAGATTGCTACGTGTTGTGGAGATCGGATGGGAGAAAATATACAATGTTATAGAAGATCTGATTTATATTAAGGATTAGGTGGACTATTTTTTTTGTCTAAGAGCTGTAGAATAGTGAATAGTTCATTAAAAGACTGAGTTTGATCAATATAATATAAGTAACTTGGAAGAAGAAATTTAAAGACTAGAAAGACCAGAAAGACAAAAAGGGGGAAAACGGACAAAGAAGAACAGGAAGAAAGGGGAAACAGAAGGACTGAAGGAAGAAAGAAGAAAGAGAGGGAAAGCAAGGAATTAAATGCTGTTAGTCTATCACTGTATAATTTACAAAAGTGTGTGAATGTGTGTGGGTCTAAGTAAAAGTGTATGGTTAATGAGAAAGGATTAGGATGGAGAATGAATGAAGAAGTGAGTGTATGTAGTCTGCAAGAGGTAGTGAGTGGAGTGTTTGAAAGGGTTAAGTGGTGCAAAAGGAAGGCAAATAATGAATAATTATTGAAATCAGTTGAACATGAACCATTATTGCTTGGGGAAGAAGTTGATTTAGACTAGTTGGTAAAGGGATACTAAATCTCTGTATTGGTGTCTTCATTCTATATTATTATATGATAATTTGAATTTCTCCTGCTTAACTCAATGATAGAGGGAATCATGTTGTCGCAGGATGCTCTCAAAATATTTCAGTCATCTTTTGAAGACTTTTTTATGGGGGCATTAAATCAGATGCAGAACAATTTAATGGAACAGATAGGGGGATTAAAATTTAAGCTTGATGGATTAGAAAATGGACTGAAGGACATAAAAACGGATATGACAAAGTTGACACAAACAAAAAATTCTATTGACACAAAACAAATACTAAAGGAGCAAGGTACAGGTGACTTGGAAATTAAACAGGAAGAATCAGAGAACAGGATTACTAGATCAGACATGTATAAGGTAAAATATACTTCAAGATTTTTAAGCATATCAGAAGAAATAAATGAGGATTTATTTTGTTCAGTAGTGGAAACATTGACCCCCACGCTGGAAAAAGAACAAAAAAAACCTGAGAGGGAAATTAAATATATATATAGGTTAAACTCTCTAAAGCTAAAAAAGAATGGCTCACTTAGAGAAATACATTCAAGAGACATAAGGAAACAGATCAAAGATGTAGTTTGGAGAAGGGAAAGGGAGAAACTTATTAGATCTAGAGGTCAGAAAAATAAAAAATGAAAGAGATATTATGGATAATTAGGCATTTAACTCAAAAACTAAGAGAGGTTTTAAATAACCAAGAGAGAAATTGGCGTAAACGGAAGAAATACCAAAAATGGAGGATTTAATAGGAAAGAAATACCAAAAATGGAGGATTCATAATTGGATGGTGCTGCTGAATGGAATGTCAAAGCAAATAGTTAGACTAGGGGGGCAGGTCATACAGATGGTTAAAGGTGTATGGAAGTAAAGTATTATGCAAGGTGTCAAGCGTCATCGATAAAATATCTTTAATGAGTTTTCCTTGAGTGCAAGTGAAAAGGATAAATGGGTTTAATTTGTAATGTAATAGTGAAGGTGAATGTAGTAAATGGTGAATAGAGATAATGGAATTTGAATGTATATATAATTAGTGAAAACACTGCCTTCGACTTCTGTTTTAATAATATTTTCTTTTGTATGGTAACAGGCTTGTACACAATATATTAATTTAATAAACTATAAAAATATTTTTTTTAAAAAAGGACTGTACTTTCACTCTACAATTACCATGACATGTTCATTAAATTTTATGGACTATCATGATAGTGGCACAGTTACCTCATTGCAGTTTAGTATTTTAGTGATGCTTTTCTGTCTTTCAGCTCTGATTTGAGCGGATTTTTAAAAATACAATTGCAATATCGGACAGTCCCGTATGGACTGTCAAGTGCAACTGAATCTTCTCAGAGCTATAGTATCTTTAAATCTTCAGTCCTTTTCTGTTTCTCTAGCATTCATGAATCCACTGTAAATGACCAGATCTTGCTGGAGGGAGGTTGTTAACTACCTGTTTTACCCTTTGTAGTTGTCAAAGTTCTGTGTGGTTTGCCCTTATTAAAATATTTATTTATTTATTTATGATTTGTATCCCGCCCTTCCCACAAGTGGCTCAGGGCGGCTCCCAACAATTAGTCAAACATAAAGTTAAACAAGTATTTGAATATATAAACAATTAAAACATTTAAAACTGTTAAAACCTTAAAACCATTAAACATTCCAAAAATGTGTAAAACAGGAGTCTAGCAAAGCTACATTTAGTTTCTCATCTCAGCTAGGTGTAAGCTAGCCAGAAGAGGGTCGTCTTAAAGGCCCTGCGGAACTGAACAAGGTCCCGCAGGGCCCTCACCTCCTCTGGCAGCTGATTCCACCATGTAGGGGCATTAACAGAGAAGGCCCTGTCTCTAGTGGATTTTAAGTGGGCTTCTTTTGGCCCAGGGATAGCGAGAAGATTTTGGGTTCCCGATCTCAGTACTCTCTGGGGAACATGTGGGGAGAGATGGTCTTTCAGGTAGGCATGTCCCAGGCCATATATGGCTTTAAAGGTAATGACCAGCACCTTGTACCGAACTCGGTACATCACTGGAAGCCAGTGCAGGGTCCGAAGACCTGGCCAAATGTGTCCCCATTTTGGGAGACCCAATAATAGCCGGGCCGCGGCATTCTGCACCAGCTGCAATTTCTGAGTTCGGCACAGGGGCAGCCCCATGTAGAGGGCATTGGAGTAGTCCAACCTCAAGGTGACCGTAGCATGGATCACTGTTGCTAGGTCGTTGCGCTCCAGGAAGGGGGCCAACTGCCTTGCCCGCCTAAGATGAAAAAACGCGGACTTGTCAGTGGCTGCTATCTGAGCCTCCATCTTTAAAGAAGGCTCCAATAGTACCCCCAGGCTCTTGACCCTGTCCGCCGCCATCAGCGGCGCACCATCAAAAACTGGCAGGGGGATTCCCCCCCCCCGGTCCCCGACGACCCAAGCAAAGGACCTCTGTCTTCGCAGGATTTAGTCTCAATCCACTCAGTCTGAGCCACTCAGCCATGGCCTGTAGTGCCCAATCCAGATTTTCTGGGGCGCAGACCGGTCGGCCGTCCATCAGCAGATAGAGCTGGATGTCATCAGCATACTGGTGACACCCCAGCCCATACCTTCAGGCAATCTGGGCAAGGGGTCGCATATAGATATTGAATAACATCGGGGAGAGAACCGCCCCTTGGGGCACACCACAATCGAGTGTGCACCTCCGGGATAGCTCCCCCTCGATCGCGACCCTTTGTCCCCGACCTTCAAGGAAAGAGGAAAGCCACTGTAAAGCCAACCCCTGAATCCCTGCATCGGCAAGGCGGCACGTCAGTAGCCGATGGTCAACCGTATCGAACGCAGCCGATAGGTCCAACAACATCAGCACTGCCGAGCCACCCCAATCCAGATGCCGTTGAAGGTCATCTACCAGGGCAACCAACACCGTCTCCGCCCCATGACCCGGGTGAAAGCCGGACTGAAATGGGTCAAGGACGGAAGCGTCCTCCAGGAAGGTCTGTAACTGTATCACCACTGCCCTCTCAATAAGTTTGCCCAAAAAGGGCAAATTTGAGACCGGCCGATAATGTGCCAAATGGGCCGGGTCTAAAGATTTTTTTTTAGGATGGGATGGACCACTGCCTCTTTGAGCGGCGTTGGAAAATGCCCTTCCGTCAGGGATCTATTTATGATATCCCGTACAGGATATCTAAGGTCCCTCTGGCAGGATTTAATAAGCCAGGAGGGGCATGGATCCAATTTACAAGTTGTTGGGCGAGCAGATAAGAGAATCCTGTCAACTTCCTCCAGGCTGAGGGGGCTAAAACCATCCAGAGTATAATCCGAAGACAGGCTCGGGGCCTCAGTTTCACTAACTGTCTCAAAACTGGCAGGGAGGTCGGGGCGGAGTGATGCGATTTTATCCGCAAAAAATTTCGCAAAAGCCTCGCAGCCTATTTCCAATTAAATAGAATTTGGTCTGCCTTGCGGCAGCGTTGTAAGTCCTTGAATTATATCGAATAGTTGTGCCGGGCGCAAAGTTGCGGACGCAATCTTAGCTGCAAAGAATGCTTTCTTTGTGGATTTGATTGCCATCTCATAGGCCTTCAAACTCTCTCTGTAAGATGTTCGGGTCACTTCATCACGAGTACGCTGCCATTGCCTCTCCAGTCGTCTGAGTCCCCGCTTTAATTGTCACAGCTCCCGGTTAAACCAGGGCAACGGCTTCGAGCGGGGGTGCAGAGGGCGCCTGGGTGCGATCACCTCAATGGCTCTGGAGAGTCCATCGTTCCAGGACTCTACCAGATCATCCAGGGAATCACCAGTGGGCCAGGTATCCCGTAGGGCCATTAGGAACCGTTCCGGGTCCATTAGGCTCCGCGGGTGAGCTAAAATACGCTCTCCGCCTAAACAGGTTTTGGGTGACACATCCATACGAGCCTTAAGGGCAAAGTGATCCGACCATGGCACTGCTTCCATTGCAATATCGTTCACTGATATTCCGGCCGTGAAGACCAGGTCTAACATGTGTCCTGCCTGATGAGTGGGCGTTGTAACAACCTGGGAGAGTCCTAGTGTCACCATGGATGACACCAGGTCCCTCGCCTGGCTGGAGGCCGCGTCATCGGCATGGACATTGAAGTCACCCAAGACCAGAAGCCTTGGGCACTCCAACGCCCAGCCCGCCGCAGCCTCCACCAAGGATGGTGAGGCGCCGGCCGGTGCGTTAGGCGGTCGGTACACCAGCCAGATCACCAACCCCTCCCCAACATCCCACATCAGGCCAGCACATTCAATGCCCGGAATCTCCGGGGCCGGAAGAGCCCTAAAGGAGTAAGCCTCTCATATGAGTAGTGCCACCCCTCCCCCCTGCCCGCTAGTCCGTGACTGGTGAAAGACCGAGTATCCTGGGGGGGGGGGTCATCTGGGAGAGAGCTACCGTCTCCCCCTCACGCACCCAGGTCTCGGTCACGCATGCCAGGTCCATATCCTGTTCGGACAGGAACTCCCGAAGGACAGAGGTCTTATTGTTAATGGACCTGGCATTGTATAACGCCAGTGACGGAGGCGAGTGATTCAGCCTGGCCCTACTACCTGTCACCGTCGGGATGGGACGAAGGCTGGAAGGGGGTCGAGCACTATTATGTCTCGATCTCCTTCCCTTATAATTCTGCCTAGTCCCACCGTCATACCTTCCCCTCCCCAGGAGTACTGGAATCCCCAGGCCAGTCATCTCCTGTTAATGTCCACCTAGTTCGATGGGATGGTTAAAGCTGCCCTCTCCTCCACCCTCCTCCTTCCAGCCAATCTATCTATAAAAAGCTAATCTGCCAATCAAACTAAATAGCTATTTAACTAAAACCCTACCCTAAATCTTCCCACAAATTATTAGCTAAAATTTAATTAGTTTAGTTCTAAAAGCTCATTAATTATAAAAAACCCTCCCAATAAATATCCTTCCCTAATTAATTTGCCACAAATCAGTTTTAGTTCTAAAAGCTCATTAATTATAAAAAACCCTCCCAATAAATATTCTTCCCTAATTAACTTGCCACAATTCAAACTTTCAATTTAGCCAATAATCAACAATCTAATTTAAATAACCAATAAAACCACAATCAGTATTATCATTAAATTGGCAGTTTAGATCTGCTGGAGTGAGGGATTAGGACAGGGGATGTAAACAGTTGAATAAAGTGCGATAGTTTTAAAGTGCTGATGCCTATGAGGTGCAGTGTTCTTATTTTTGCCTTGTCCTTGTCTTCGGGCGTACTGGTATCCATATGGAGCCTGTTCTTTCAGAGCGGTAAATGGGAGGTTGTTGAGAAGTAAGTAGATGGATAGGAGGTTGTTGGGGTGTTCTTATGCCGACTATCTGGCCGACTGGCAGACCTGAGCGACTTACTGCACAACCTCGGGGGCCCAGGGGGGTATGAGCCTCCCTGCGTCCCCTTCGTCACACAGCCGCCGCGCTAACCAGCCTGTCAACGACTCAACCCCCTTCCGATGTTCCCCCAGACCCTTCAAGCCACCCGTCAAGCCCCGGCTCGCCGTTCACGGTCGCTCCCCACACGGGGGGGGGGGGAGTGAGTGGAGGATCGAGGCAATGGTTCCGTTCCCCTCCCAAACTCCGTCGCCGCCCACAGCTCATCCGATGTTGTTACTGTCACTACCGTCGACACCGCCATCGGCCCCTCGCTGGTCTCCTCGTTCATCTCCTCCGGCCCACAACTCAGGCCCACGACTCAGCTCCTCAGCCTCAGTCACGCCCAGCACACGGCCCTCGGCCGGCTCGGCTCACGCCTCCCGCTGCTCGAGCACAGCCCGCTGCAACTCACGCCGCCTGCTGCCACTCTCCACTTGACTCCGCTCCGCTCCGGCGCGGCCCGGCCCGGCCCGGCACCGCTGGTAACACTTAAGATGTTTTCAAAGGGAAGGCGGGGTAATAACGTTCGAAAAGTTCCCCTCACCTCCCTCTACCGCGTATCATTCAGTCAAGAAACTGTAAAAACATGTAGCCTAGCTTGTGCGGCGGTAAAAGCTGTGCTATTACAGTCATAAACAGTTAAATAAGACTTATAAGCAATGGCTTAGACCATGGGTGACCAAACTGTGGCTTAGGAGCTGCATATGATTCTTTCACACATATTGTAGGGCTCTCAAAGCCCAGTCGCCCTGTCAGCCAGCTTGGATAATATATTTGTCTCTTTAAATCACGTCTCAAAGCCAAGCCAGCTGGCAGCTTGGAGAAAGCATTTAAAGTTAAAGTTGCTTTCCTTCCACCTCCCTCAAACATCTGATGTTCATGTCTCATGGCTCTCAAACATCTGACATTTATTTTGTGTGGCTCTAACATTAAACAAATTTGGCCACCCCTAACTTAGACTATCAAGAAAAAGTCACATTTATCCCCCCACCACAACCAATTGAGCAAATTCTGATCATTAACCTTAGATTAATCAGTGTCTAAGGAGTGGGGGGTATCAGTAAGACTTGGAAAGAACAGGAAATAATTAGTCTGAAAACAAAACAAAAAAGAAAAAAGGAGGATTGAAGAAAGAAGATTGCTAAGGAATATTTACTTTCAAAAATATGGACTATTTTGATTGTAGGGATGGCTTTTTGTGAGAAATATAGCACTCTTAAGTGCTGTGTAGAGCTCCCATTTCAATTCTGCTTGCAGTTGAATGCAGAGGAGGAATCAATAAGCAACTCAAGAAGTTGGACTGAGGAATTAGTCTAAAGTTATACTATATTATCTATAGGTTGCGAAATAACAATAACAAATTATACTGCTTAGCTTACTTAAAATATGCAAATAAAAATCTGCATATTTTAAGTAAGCTAAGCAGTATAAAAAACACACACAAAAAGAATATATTCATACAGGTAAGCTTACTGATTGTATAAAGTGGTACTATGTTTAGAGCAGGTGGGGGAATCTACCAAAGTGTGAGAACTAGTGTCTCAGTAGAACAAGAATCCAGCAGACATTTTGCAATCTCCATGCTTGTATTTGGAATAAATTACAGCATATGTAGCTGTATTCATTTTCTAAAGGAAGACAGTGACCCAAACAAACTAGTAAGTGCTGCCAATATTTGTTTTATTATTCTTGGTGTTCAAGAGCAAAGAAATTAGAAGTCTCTAAAGTCACATCTGATTATGATCTAATTGAATAAATAAAACTGTGAATGTGCTGCTGCTTTATCTTACAAATGAAAGCCAAAGCAACAGCACCCAGTCTATTAAACAATGTAATTCAATATGTGTAAATGAGCCTTATTCAGAATTTAGAAGAAGAAAAGTTGATTTTATAATCTGCTCTTCACTACCCGAAGGAGTCTCAGAGCAGCTTACAATTGCCTTTTTCTCGCCACAAGAGACATCCTGTGAGGGAGGCGGGGCTAAGAGAGTTCTGAGAGAACTGTGACTGACCCAAGACCCCCTCATGGCTTTATGTGGAGGAGTGGGGGATCTAACTGGTTCTCCAGAGTAGAGTCTTTCTCTCTCTGTGTGTAATTTTTGTGTGTGTGCATGCATGCACCTGGAAGTCATGGTGACCTCTGGTGACTGACCCCAACTGGGAGCCTGGAGGATATTCAGAGAGGTGGCTGAATAAAGCTTGCCCCTGTCTTCCAAACTGCTGGTATTTCAAGGAGGTCTCCAAACCAAATACTTGCTAGCAGGGATCGTTTTGTAGAAAAATAGGTGGTGGAGCTCATCCAGGGATTGTTATGCAGCTGCACATACTATTCAATGGACAAGGAGGTGGAACTCTCAGAAGGAGGTGGAGGAACTCTCAGAAAGGCCTGTGGCTGAGGCAGAAGGGCGTCCCCCCTGCACCGACTGCACTGTACTGATTCTTTGAAACCAACGCTGCTGGGATTTGAACACCTTGGTTGGGACAAGCAAGCCAAATCAATCTGTTAAATACCATCTTTGCCACCCCACCTAATGTGAGTTATGACTTCTGTCTTAATTTTAAACTATTTAACTGTTTTAATTGTTTTAAATTGATTTGATTGTTTTATTGTGTTGGAAGCCACCCTGAGCCCACTATGGGAAAGGCGGCCTGGAAATCGATGGAAATAAACAACCCAACAGTTCAGGAGCTCCCGCTGAATCTGAGGCCTGCTTGCTTCGCTGCCTAGAGCTGACAATATTGGGCTTGCCTGGGCGGAAAGCCGGTCTTCTGATGTCCTCAAAATAATGCATTTTTTCCAACTGAAGCTGTCTCTAAATCGATATGTTTAGGAGGACTGAGGTGCTAAAGAAATAAATAACGTTAGATTTTGAAAACAAGTAGCCACAAGAGCATCTCATTTCCCCCAAACGCTTCTGAATTATTTTACATTCAGTTTATGTTTAAAAAAAAAAAAAAAAAAAAGTTCGGCCATATTACAAACCTGTCACCGCACTTGAGATAATCCCGATCTAATTTGGCATTTTTGTTAATCTGGGATCCCTTGGAAGGCATCAAGCCTCCAGCGGTCTCCGTCTCTCTTGCTGTTCCCCGCCTCTCCCAAGTGCTCTTGTCTGGTTCTAGCCCTGCGCCGAGGAGCCGCGATTCTGTCTCAGCCTTTGGCCGGTCTGCCCGGCCACAAGAATGCACTGGAAGAGGCAGAAGGTGTCTTTTCTTTGGTTCAGCTGGGTCCAGTAAAAGTGTCTGGTCCAGATCTTGGCAAAATTGCGGGAGCGACTTGGTTTACTATTCTGAGCAGTTGAGGAGTTTAGCTTCAGGGGGCATACACTCTTTCAAGAGCCCGCTGCAAAGCAAGAGGAATTGGCCGTCGGAGAGGCTGTGGCCACGGGTGGAGAGAGAGCCCCAGCACGGCGGCTGCTCCAAAAACCCCCTCGCGGCTTCCGAGACATCCTCTGCAAGGTCATTCCCTCTGCTCTGGCAGAAGAGCTTCCTGCTGCCTCCTTCGCAGCTGGCCAATTCGCCCACCTGCCCTTCGGATTCTACCCTTGGGAAATGAGACATGAATAATAGCGAACTGGTAAAAGAGGGTTGGGTAGGCTCATTTCACCCCTCCAGAGACTCAGCCCATAATTTTACCTGTTTTCCCCTCCCCTCCCTCGAAATAAAAGGCTACAATGAATTGGGGGAAGGGGGGGTCTTAACTTGGGAGGGAAGCACGGGAAATTAATTTCCTGCTAGGCTTAATTTAAGTTGTCGAAATACTTGGACTGAAGCCTATTTGAGGTCAGCTGGGCTGAAAACGAGGGCATGAATGAACTGCGTGATACGAGGAACCCCGGACATCTTTCACCAAAATTGCCGCAGACATTCAGAAGTGCTTCACGCATGTGCAGGACATGTAAGTCTTTCGCTGGTCATCCCTCTGGAGTCAGCCCCGAAAGCCTAAAGGTGCAACCCCTTTTCTTTCTTTTAATGACAAGACTTCTGTGCCGCTCAGGATTGGGCGAGCCACGGAAAGGTAACATGGAGCCTTCATGCTACGAAAAATGACATCTAAGAAGGTCTATTTCTTAAGCGGCTCTTTTATGCACATGGACGAACAATGATAGTACTATTTTATGACTCGGTTTCAGCCAGGGTTCATACTGGAAATCTAGCACAAATCTAGCACTTTTGAATATGTGTTCCGTGTGTCAGCACAGTCCCCTCCTGTCTGGCTAGCATTTTTACCTTGTCCTTGCTTCAAGGGGCCCAAGGCAGCATATTCACCCTTACTGATTTAGGAACAAACGCCTCCGGGGGACTGAACAGGGATATTGGTTTCTTATCTCATTACATGTGCTAAACCCATTCTCTCCAAGTAGAGAGTACAATCCACAGTAATGTTTTTTTGTATTGGCAATGTTAAATAAGGGATATTGGCTGTTTATCTCATTACATATTCTAAACCCATCTTCCACTATATTCTATTGTATTTTTTTTTGTATTGGCAAACTGGAATGATGTTTATCATGTATGCTGCATGTTAAAAAGTAAACTAGGTGGACAGTTACACCTCTAAAAAAACACATGTTCACAGTTTAATCCAGCCTTGAGGAGCCATAGAGCAGTTAACAGATTCTGCATTTATTGCCTGTGACACTCTCACCAATCCTGACATGTTTAGTGACTTTGCTGTTGTCCAACACAACAAATGGTATCTAAACCAAACTGGTTGTTATTTCAATTACTATTTTGGCATAGATTCTGACTTGGTACTGTTTTGCATACTTAATCACTACCCACCAGCTATATGCAACTCTGCTCACTGTACCCCCTTTCATTGTCTCACTCTGCTCACTGTACCCCCTTTCATTGTCTGCATGCACACAAAAGCTTACATTCTGAATAAAATTTTGTTGGCCTTAAAGGTGCTAAAAGGTGAAGGTGAAGGTAGTCCCCAAGTCACCGGGATCGAACTCGGGTTGTGAGCTGAGCTTGGACTGCAATACTACTCTGTGCCACAGGGCTCCTTCTTAAAGAGGCTACTCGATTTTCTTCTGTTGTTTCAGGCCGTCACAGCTGCCTACCTGGATCTATTTAGTCTTACTGGCCCAAGATCACATCGTGAACTTCCTTGGTTGAATGGAGATTTGAATCCAGGTCCTAGTCCAACAGGCTAACTTGCATCACACTGAGACCTTTTCTATCTTAATTTAAGAAAGGATTATTCCAGCCAGGCCACAGAACATACCGTAACTAAAGCATGGCTTAATTTGCTTAATGATTCCAAAGAGCCCAAGTTAACTTTTAGGCTCAAACGAGGCCAATCCAGCACTTCAGGATAATTTTTTTTTTAATCAGGAAGGCAGGATAGAATGCTCTAATAAAAGAAACAGATTGATAGGCTGAGGCAGGACATGTTAACCTCTATGCCAAGAGTTTCTTCCCCACTGCATCTGCATAGCTAGGTCCCATCTGTCTAATGGTGCTAAATAAATTTTAATTTTGAAAACAACCAACTGCTGAAGTGTTTCATTTCCCCAAAACAGGTATGGGTATTTTAAGTGCAGGTCATGAGGACACTGGCAGACATTCAGGGCAGGACTCAAATGAGTTGGAGACTGTAAATACCAGAACCAGTTTTAGTGCTACAGTTCAGAGTCAGCTCCAGAAACAATTCAACTGAATACTACAAAAGAGGAAACCTCTGAGCATGTGCAAAGTACCCCATATCAGTACAAGTACCTCCCATCTATCTGTGGTTGAAGGTGGGAATCTTGCAGAAGGCTGCTCCATGTAGGTGCTTGGCTAGCCCCTCAAAGAATGAACTGACTCCATGGGAGAGCATTGCCCTTTAGGACTGATGGCCACTTGTTGGTCAATGCTAAGATGGTAGAATAGATCAGGGGTGGCCAGCTTTAGCTCTTCAGATGTTTTTTGCCTACAACTCCCATCAGCCCCAGCCATTGGCCATTGGAGAGCGACCGTTGGCCACCCCTGGAATAGATTGTTCTTTCAGACTGCAGATGGAGGATACATGACGAATGCTCTCCCATGTAGTAGAAAAGAAGCACCCTGGGAAGAGAAGTTCAAGACCACAGTACTCATTTTCTATTTCCTAAGAGATTTCAATAGAGAGGCGCCTTAAAAGTATCCAAAGATTCTTCCTCTCACTTCACCTCATTCTGTTGCGCACCTGAAGGAGACTTGGGCTAGGCGTGCAGGAGAATGAGATGCCAGCATGCGGAAGGCCCCATTGCAGACCTCAGGTAATAGATGTTCATTGCATTAAAAAAAGAAAACGAAACACACCTTCCATGCACAAAACGGGGGGGGGGGGTGTGGAAAGGCTCTCCCTCTTCGTTACTATGCTATGGTTGTTTGCTTGGAGACTTTAAGAAAAAGAATGTAGTGGAGCTTCGGAAAACCAGGATGGTCCACCTGAAGGAATGTGAGGCGGCGCGATCTATTGGACCTGCGCCTCCCTCTCCTGCAGGTGTGCCTCGCTCGGTCCAAGCCGCGGTTCCCCCTCCTCCCTCCTGGGCAGACTCACCGACGCACTCGTTGGCCTCGCGGGCGGTGGCCCTCTGCCAAGGCCGGTCGTAGTGGAAGGGCTTGCAGCGGTCGCACTCGGGGCCCGCCGTGTTGTGCTTGCAGTCGCAGACGAGGTTGTCGTCGCGGTCGCGGACGCAGCGGGAAGCGTGCCCGTTGCACTTGCAGCGGCCGCCCACCTGCAGGTCGGAGACGGCGTAGTAGTAGGAGTCTCGGGCCAGCTGGGAGTCGTCCTCGTTCTCGTCGCCGAAGGTGTGGAGGCGGCTGAAGACCACCTTGATGTCGGTGGCCGTGACCCAGTCCTGCAGGACGGGCGAGTTGTCGAAGTCGTGGGCCGAGGGCCGGCCGTCGAGGGTGCTGAAGGCGATGAGGCCGCCGGAGAGGGGCCGCATGTCGGTGTGCGAGTCGGTGCAGATGGCCTCCTGCTCGTTCTGCTTGGTGATGGGAGCGCGGCTGGGCTTGTTGTACATCTTGCGGCACTGCGTGGAGTAGAACTGGAAGGGCACCCAGGCCTTGCCGCCGTCCATCGACTTGTAGATGGCCATGGACTCCGGGCGCGGCGAGCAGAACTGCAGGCTGACGTAGGTCACCTCGAACTTCTTGCCCAGCGCCAGCGCCAGCGTCACGTTGAGCGGGTGCTGCACGAAGGCCTCCGACTGCCAGCACGTCAGGTTGTGCGGGTTGTTGAGGTCGGTCAGGTAGGCGGCGGGCCGGGCGCGCTTGGGGTCGGCGGCGTCGCACAGGTGGCACGAGCGGCTGCGCTCCTCGCCCTTCTCGGCCAGCACGCAGTAGCGGGCCTGCGGGCGGCCGCACGTGCTCGACACCTTCACCTCCTTGCCGAAGGCGGCGTTGACGAAGTCGGGGATGCAGCGGCGCGGCTGCCCGGTCTCGTCGTAGCAGGGGTCCGGCTGCGGCGCCGCCTGCCCGGCGAACAGGCTCAGGCCGTAGCCGCCGCGCACGCCCTCCGCCAGGCACGCCAGCGCCGCCAGCGCCACCAGCGACGACCACATCCCGCCTGGAAGCGACCTGCAGGGGGACAGAGACAGAGAGAGAGCGCGAGTCAACTTGGCGGTCGCGGGCTGGGCTGAGAGGAGAGGTCTGCGCGCCCGAGGCCGGGGAAGCACCTGCGGGCAGGACCTCCGCAGGTAGACAGAGCGCCTCCCAGACTCTCAGCAAGGGCGGCAGCCCCTCTGCTCTCTGGCCCAGGCTGCTCACCGGGCCTGGCGGGCCTCAAAGGTCTCTTTTCATAGGAGTTCGCTGGAGCAGGCAGGAAGGAGCTCTAGCCAGTTACTCTGAAGTCCCATGGAGTTCAACGGCATTTCTTAGGGAGTGCGCTTAATATTGCAGCCTGCCGGAAGAGAAGGCGGAAGGTACAGGGAGCGCGTCCGGGGACTGGCAGTGCCTGAAACCCACCCATTCTTGCTGGGGCTTAAACGCGCTGCAGACGTTTTAAACAGATGAACTGGAAATAAAAGCTTATTCTGATCTCATCCCTTGTGTGAGAGGAAATCCCGAAGAAATGTGTTTAGGATGAGGCGTTGATTTCCACGGGACTGAATCAGCCTAAATCCAGCGGCTCTGCCTCCGCGATCGAGCTGCCAAGTGGCTGAATGGGGAAGGAACCTCGCAAACTCCGGAGTGGGGGCCACAGCCCACCTTGGGCTTCAGTGCCGGGAATAAATGACATAGCAATCAGTGAAGCTTTTCTGCACGCTTAGTACAAAATTCACTTATACAGATTAGTGCCCAGACCCTCCGCGCAAATACATTTGCTAGCACTGGAGAGGTTTGCCATTACTGGGAAGCCAGATTATCTTGCTAAAGGGAGAGGCATGGCAGACACGAACTGATGCGAACTCGAAAGGGCTGGATCCACTTCCTTACCTTTCACACAGGCAGCCCCAAGCAGATTAGAATAGTCCCGCATGAGTAAAGTAGGCAGTCCATCCGGTTCAAACAAATCCCTGGAGTTTAAACCGTGTGGAATCCTGTAGCCTAGCGCGGGACAAACTATTCTGAAACTGGTCTCACTTAAAGTCTCTAAGCGACTTGCAGTCGGATCCCATTAGGATCCCACTGAATGCAATAGGATTTAATTCCATGGACGTGTTCAGAGGGTTCTGCAGATCGAGCCTGTGTGTTTCAGTGCTTTCGATTGGTTATTCTAGGGCAGACGTTCCAGGAGCACAGCCTTCACCTCTTTCACTTTCCCAAGAGGTATACCTGGCTTGTGCTCCTGGCTGCCAGTGAGAAATAAGCGACAGGTCCGAGTCTCAGTCCGGTTCCTCCGAGTTACCGGGATTAAAACCAAGTGAAATCCTCCTGGGACCAAATCTCAAAAGCTCCCTGCGCTCACCGGCCCGGGAACCCGAGGTGGGGCTCCTGCCCGGTTGTCTCTGTAAACAAGCCGACAAGCCCTCTTGGAGAGGACTCCAGGAGCGGGATCTGCAGCAAGAGATCTCCAAGCGGAGACAGGCAGTCGCCCGGCTCAGGAGGGGCCTCTCGAACTCCTCCTCCAGGAGGAGTGTGATCCACTAAGCATCCTCCTCCCAGCCACTAGGTCGCTTGCTCCCCGGAGGCTCCGGCCCAGGATCTCTCTCCCGTGCGCCAGGAGCAGAAGGGCCCAGGAACACCGAGGGTTCCCGCAGCTTGGCGCTTGCCTGGCCTGGAAACTTTCGCCTTCCCTCCCTTCCGAACTGCGGGCGGGCACTACCTTGCTTGGCTTGACTGGAGGGAGGCCGGTGGGCTGCTGGGCTGGCTTCTCCGCCGCGCCAAGGGCACCTCCAGGAGGCTGGAGTTGCTCAGGGGTCCCGGTGCAAGGCCATCCTCCGGCTCCAGCGATCAGCCAGGCTCCGCGGGTGCCCGAAGCGAGTGAGGCTGCAGGCTCGGGCCGAGGTTGAGGTCATCCCGGAGGAGTGACACTCGGTGGGCTCGCGCGGGGGAAGAAACGACGACGACATCCACTAGCGGGAAAGCAGGACACACGGCGGGGGCGGGGACGGGGTGGCAGCCAGGCAATGAAACACTTGCGCAGCCTCCTCGCGGGAGCGGGAGCGGGAGGAGCCACAGCCAGGAGGGAGGTGGAAGCGCAGGCAGGATCTGGACCCTCTCGAGATCTCCTTCTCCCAGCAGAGAAGGCAAAACCTGTGCAGCAACCAGGGTTGCCAGAACGAAGGCTGCCGATGTCTCTTTTCTGCCTGAATTCTCAGGGGAAGAGCGAACAGGGGGTGTCTGTCAGATCTTTCCTAGGTGATCTATAGAAAGGGGCAAAGTTCTCAGAACTCTTGAAGGGGAAACTGACTCGAGCTGTAGTGTGAGAGAAGTGCAACAGCCCCCGGAAAGGTTGGAGCAGTCCAGAATAGGAGGTTTGGGAGGGTAGGGAGAAACCCCCCCGCCCCCCGAAGTCCCTGCCGTGCGGTGTTCTCCCGCAGAACTGAGAAAGCTGGTGGGCCATCTGCACACCCCGTGCGTGGGGAACCTCAAGGGGAGAAACCCTTATGAGAAGAAGGGTGCGCCTCGGGAAGAGACTGAAACGGGGGGCGATCTTCTCCTCTCCTGGTAAATCAGACATGCTCCAGTGTCTCTAGGCCTGGCATGGTGGCTGGCACCTGCCGCTCCAGAAAAATGCCAGAATCAGTAAGATTCCTTCTTCTCAAATAGCCTTGAAAATGTCTAAAGCTCATAGGGTCATAGTCACTCGCATATAAGTTCAACACACAAGTGTCGCACAAGGACACCCTTGTAATCACACAGGATCTTCTGCCTGCAGTTGTCTGGGCCAAAAAGTACCAAGGTCCCTGCCCAGTTTAACATATTTCCTGCAATACCTAGTCGGACGAAAACCATTCACCAAGGCCGCAAGCGTCTATCCCCTTCGCTTCCTCCCAAAGGTAGCCAACATTAAAAGGGAGGGGGGAGTATTCATTTGCTTATCTCAATATTAGCGCTGCAAATTGGTGCAAGATGTTCAAATAATCAGGGGCTTGGGTGCCTCGAACGAATTATATGCTTTATCAGGGTAATCTCGGTGTTTGAAAGGCGAGCTTCGCTTTCTTTCTAGCGTCTTTTCCTTGTGTTTATTCTTTCTATGGTCAAAACAGATTTCTAGCCATTTTGGTGTGCTGCTGAGAGTGAAATCTTGACAACAGGGGTTACAGGTGCTCACAAAAACAGAAACAACAAAAACTCCCACACCCTGTCTGATTGCTGAGGTGGCCATCTGTTTTTAAGTAAGAAATTCAGCTATGCCCTGATGCATGCTGTTGAGGGTCCCATTTAAATTATTTGGAGAAAAACCTGTAGCAGAAGTCCCCTCCCCGTTTATTGGAGAGATTTCGTATTTTCACAGAAGAGGTTCAGTGCTTCTCATCCTCACACGCGCACTTCACAGGGCACACAAGAGACCTGGGGATGGCCACGGGAGACTGGGGGTCTTTTGCACTGGCTGCCTGAGAAACTGAGTATCAAACTTTGCCAGCTGGGTATCAAACTTCATACTACCAGCGCCTCGTTTGCAATGTTCCATCTAAGCTATGGAGTCTTGTGAGCAAAAATTATACTTTGTGAGCTACTGGCATTAAAGCTGAGCTCCTGCATCAATTAGTTTGCTCTGGGGCCATTTTTCCTGAGCGGAGACAAAAATGTGTGAGCTGGAGGCTAAAAAATTGTGAGCTAGCTCACGCTGACTCCGGTTAGAAGGAACACTGCTCGTTTGGGATCTCTCCCAAAAGGCACAAACTGGGGCTTAAGGCTCAGGCATGCAGCCCATGAACTTCCTACCGATCCCAGCTTCTCCAGAAAAAGCTGCGATGAAGTGATCTCCAACTCTTGCGGAGGGTGGGGAGGCTGCACTGCTACATTCCACAGTCTCCCTGTTTGCAAAGGAGACGCCAGCGGGCTTTTTGGAGAGTCCAAACATTAGATTCCAGGCGGGCAGCCATGTTGGTCTGAAGCCATAGACCAAAGATGGAGTCCAGGAGCACCTTTAAGACCAACAACGTTTTATTGAGAATGCAGGCTTTCGTGGGCTAAAAGTACACTTCATCAGACAATAGTATGGGATGGAATTAGCAGTTCTACATATAGAGAGAGTGGGCTGCCCAGTCAGCCCAAACCGACTATTACCAGACCTCAACTTCTCATTCTTTTAATCTGCTAAAAACATTTTAAAGATTTTGCGTACTAATTCACAGCCTACTCTATATGTAGGACTGCTAATTCCACAACTGTCTGATGAAGTGTGCTTTTAGCCCACGAAAGCTTACATTATCAATAAAACTTTATTCATCTTAAAGGTACAAAGCAGTAGACAAATTGCACCTTTAAGACCAACTAAGTTTTATTCAGAATGTAAGCTTTCCTATGCTCTAAGCAGACTTCATCAGACAAAATTGGAATGGCAAGCCATCTTTAAATATAGAGAAAGTGGGCAGTGAGTTGGTATGTAGAGTCATGGGAATGTTTTTAGAAAATTAAAAGAATCACAAATTGGGGTCTGTGTTTGTTTGTTAGTATTGTTACCTGGGCTGTAACAACAGTGGAGGGTGATAAAAAGCAGACATGTCATAGGTGTGAAGTGTCATAAATCTGGGTGTCATTCTGGCATCCAAATAGGCAACCGTGTTGGTCTGAAGTAGTAGAACAAAATAGGAGTCAATTGCATCTTTAAGACCAACGTCGTTTTATTCAGAACGTAAGCTTTTGTGTGCATGCAAACTTCTTCAGGTGAGGAATGATGTACAGTAAGCATAGCCACATAAAGCTGGTGGGGTTTGGAATGCCAAGTGGTACAAAGTTAAAAACCAATAGCAGAATAGTAAAATTAACAAATTCAGAAAACCTCTGATCTAGGTTGCATTAGCGTGGGAAACCATAAAACAGTAATGTCAGAATGTGAGAATACCTGTTAATTAGTCTATTGCTAATAAACCTAGGTCAAAAAGAAGACATATCTTTCCCAGAAGTTTTTCTTGTCCAACTAATTTATCTTTTAACATGTAACATAAATAAATACATCATTCTAGTTTGCCATTAGGAAAAAATATATTAAAATATAGTGGAAGATGGGTTAAGTATATGTAATGAGATAAACAGCCAATATCCCTTGTTTGAGTATGTCAGTACAAAAGCATTATTCTGATACACTATCCTAATAGTTTGCTATTAGAAAAAAAGAATACATTAAAATATAGTGGCAGATGGGTTAATATATGCAATAAGATAAACAGCCAATATCCCTATTTGAGTATGTCAGTACAACCCCCCCCACCCCACCCCAACTTGTTTTTTCAGGTTTACACTGCGGCGCAGCAAATTGGCAAAATGGCTGCGGGGAGCAACTGGTGCAAAATCGCCAGCTTGCTTCTGGAAACAGAAGCCTGCCCTGGACCAAGGTGAGGGCGGAATCAGCCCCAGAAAACAGTTGAGGGCAGCGTTTGAGCTCAGAAGAAAGAAGAAATTTTGCACTAGGCTTGTTCCGGGTGGAGAGCCCTTTTGCTCCCCGGGCTTCTCCGTTTTTGCACAAGTTGCAGGGAGCCGCCAGTTGGCCTGCAGCTATTCTGCAGCAAGCGAGATCCTCTGACAAGCGGTTTCTGCTTGCTGCTGAAAAGCAGCCCGCCAACTAGCAGCTTAAGCGAAAGCGGAGAGAAGCCCCGGGGGCAAAAGGGCTCTACCCGAATAAGCCCTAGTAGAAATCGTCCCGGTTTCTTCTGAGCTCGGAGGCCAGGGGTTTCTTAACTCTCAGCCTGTGGGGCTGGCTGTATACCCTTGGCGGTATTTTTCTTTCTTCATCTTTATGCCTGTTTCTTGAAAGAAGGGGACGTGCGGCTGTAACATGGGCAGGATTAAAGGGCAGGTGGGACCACGAAGCCATTTGCAAGTACAGGATGCTCCCCTGCCCGGTTGTTCCGCAACTTTGTTTTAAAATGATGGGTTCTCTGCCAGGGGGGATCCGAAGCTTCATCCAATCCGTTTTCCACCGACCATGTGCAGTTCGCCACAGTTACAGTCGCTATTGCCAACGGTGGGGCATATGGGGGCGTCGCATACCGAATTTGCTGCGCCGCAGCCTCCCAGGCTCCGTCCCCTCCCGGCAGCTCTGGGGCGGGACTGGGCCGAACTCCCGCTTCCCTCCCTTCTGGGCGGGGCTCCTCACCCGGGCTCTTTCCTGGGCCTGCACGGGCATCTCTGGAGCTCCCTGCTTGCGGCCTCCCCCCAGACTCGAGAGGCGAGGACCAGAGCGGGGCAAACTCCTGGGAGGAATCTGTCTGGCGCTCTCCCCTCCCCTCCCCTCCCCTCCCCTCCCCTCCCCTCCCCTCCCCAGACTCGGAGGTCCTCGCAGGTGTCCAAGAGGGCGAAGCGGAAGCTCCTTAATGTCCGGAGCGCACTTCTGCGATGCAAAATTACTTTCACTCAGATCATTTTTTTAGAGTGTAAAGACAGGATAACGTTTGCCGAGTAGCTACGCAAATTAATAGAAGAAAAGGTTTGATTGAATTCCGCCAGACTGATTTCTAAGCAAAGGCGTTTGAAACGGGACTGCACGGATTTTTCAGCGATGGTTCGAAGCTCTTGCTTTCACGGACTTGGACAAACTGCAGGGCAGACATGCGGCTGAAACGTTCTTAGGAGAAACCCGGATATTCCGGGAAGCCAACGAACAAACAAATCCCAGGAGGTGTTGGGCAGATGGGCTCGCAGTGGACTTTTCAAGGTCCCAGAAACCTACATAGTAGCATCACAGTACAGCCAGTCGGTTGTCTAGATGGTTTCCTAGATCCTGACTGGCATTCTTTCACTTCACCCAAGAAACCTCATAGCACAGTTTTGCCTTGCAGATTTTCCATTGTCTTAATGCTTAAGAGACTGAGATCCATTCTGTGTGTTGGAAATACTAAGAGAGCAATCCTAAACAGGTCTCAGAAACCTTCGGAGTCTATTTAATGGGTCTTAATCCCAGGAAAGTGTTTTTAGGATTGCAATGTAAACCATTCACCCATGTAGTTTATGAATCATTGATCTCAGATGCAAAAAGAGAGGCCTCGATCCAGCCACAGTTACTGCAGAGTCCTACAACACAGCCTAAACACATTGTTTACCAAGAAGGAACTGCACAATTTTATGTCTATTTATTTGGGAGCTCAAGGACTCCCTGTGGAGCACACAGCTTAACTGTACAAATTAACACCTGTTAATACAGAACAAAGTTAGAGTCCAATGACACCTTTAAGACCAACAAAGTTTTATGAGCTCTCATGTGCCCACTTACTTCTTCAGATATAATGAAATGTAAGAAAATCATTTAAATATATAGGCAGAGGTTGAATAGCAAATTAGCATGTAGCATGATGAAGATATTCTAAGGTATGTGGAGACAAAACAGAAATAACAAGTTAAGTGTATAGGGTCAACAGCTATATAGATTTAATTAAGGGGGAACAACTGTAAAAGCAATAAATAGGTCAAAATAGGATATAAATCCTTTCTAATTGTGAAAAGTTAACTGAGACTCCTTCGCAATGCTCCATTCATCTCCTCTCAAGCATGAATGTAACAAACAGCATTTTTCTTTTGTTGGGGTGGGGCGCAATGTTCTGTAGGGAAATATATTTCAATTTTCATTGCAATACAATCACTATATGTTGTTCTAAATGCTATACAAATGTATTGTTCTTCAGAGGTGTTATGTCAGAAAAATCTATTCCTGTATATTGCATTGCATTGCAAATACTATTCCAATATATTATTCAAGAAAAAATTAAATCCATAAAAATACAGAGGATGTATAGTCCTCCTTAGTGTGAATGAAATGAGATTAAAAAAACCCTGAAGTCCTGGGGGCATGTTTGTTCTGAGTGTTGTAATAACTTGTAATTACTGAGATGTTAGATCTAGTGGATGCTTAAGATCATTGAACACCATCTTAATCTGTACTGAAACTAGCACCAAATTGTTCTTAAACTGTTTTTAATGTAAATGTTGCATTGTATTCCAAGTGTTGTGAGTCGCCCTGAGCCTGCTTCAGTAAGGAGGGCGGGATACAACTAAAAAATAATAATAATAAAAGTATTATTATTAAATAAACAAATAAAATAATTCAGCAATTTCACTTTCCATTCTGCTCCTTTCCCATAAAACGGCTACTTTGAGGTCACCCGTTGAATGTTCTGGGAGGTTAAAGTGTTCTCCTACAGGTTTCTCAGCCTTTTGATTCCTGATGTTAGGCTTGTGTGTATTTAGAGTTTGTCCTGTTTGCCCTGTGTAGAGAAAGGCATTGCCAGGCTCTGAGCACACTTGCTTCACTGAGGCTTCCCAAGCCTCGAGATGCCTTGGCGTGGTGGGGAAGACCCAGCTCTGAGTGGACTCACTGCCACTCACCCTGACTTTGCTGAGGCTTCCCTCGGGAAGCCTTGGTGCCGTCAGGAAGGCAGTGGGTATGCTCAGAGCTGGGCTCTGAGTGGGCTCGCTGCCACACACCCCGACTTTGCCGAGGCTTTCGAAGGCTTGTTGAGTTCCGGATGGCAAGGCGAGGTCCCAAGGTTGGCGAGGTTCAGATGGCAGCAGGCACAGTCAGAGCTGGGCTCTGAGCACACTCGCTGCCATGCCCCCAACTTCGCTGAGGCTTCTTGAGCCTTGGGAAGACTGGGCGAGGTCGGGAAGGCAGTGGGCATGAGGGATGGGGCACCCCAGGCGGTTGTCTACTTGGCCTACGCCCACACGCCAGCCCTGAGTAGTATATTTATTATGGTCTTTAGACTAGCTTCAATCAGGCATAAAATATAATAGTAAAAAATCAAATGTAAGAACTTTTAATGTGGAGTTTAAATAATTTGATAATTAATGCACAAAACATAGCAACTTCACATGTGATCTTAACATTATTATCAGATTAAAAACAGCGATGCCTTGCTTTGTGTGTGTTTATGTAACCAGGAATCGTATCAAGTAGTTAGGTGATAATTCCATGACTAACTTCTCTGTAGAGTGGACAACTAAAAAAACATGTGCTCTACAGACTAAAAAAACATGTGCTCTACTCAACCTCTTCTAGGGGACAAGAACACAACCTTTCTGGGTAGGGGATTTTATTTTACCTTCCCTCAATATAATCGCAGAAGGGAGAGCAAAACACCTAGCTAGAGTAAGTGCCCTTCTAAAACTGTTTACTTCCGCAGTGGCCAGATAAGCTGCTGGTTTAGAATAGTCAACATATTTATAAGCATGTAGGCATGTTTGTCAGTAGGTGCATCCAGAAAAAGATCTTATTTGAGAATTATTCAGAGGTCCAGGCTAGCCCAAACTCATCAGATCTTGGAAACTAAGTAGGGTTGGCCTGGTTAGTGTTCGGAGCAAAGACCACCAAGGAATGCGAGGGTCATGACACTGTTGACTATTCTGAATGTCTATTGTTGCTTTTCAACAAAGCATATAAACTTCTTAATGTGCCATGCCCCACCCTCCCCAGTCCAAAGCTTGGGATGCTGCTTGTGTCTCTGAACCTCTACAAATTCTCATCCCCACCTTGTGTGCAATAAAATCTTGAACACAGAATTTCAACCACTCTACACATAGGAAAGAAGAATCCCGTTATTCTTGCCAGCATTATTCCTTCACATATATTAGCCTACGAAAGACCATATTCTTTGATGCCTGCCGTTGATATCTTTCTATAGCCAATTTTAGCACCAATGATGTACTGCAGTGCATGGGATGTCCAGGAGCCTATGAATAAAGAACTACCTGTGGGGCTGGGAATGTTGCAATTGCTCTCCACCCCACCCCATACTGACTGTCTATATTACATTATTTGTCCTGCTCTCCTACTAAGGAGCTCACCCTCACTGTAAATTTTGGCTGATGAGGTCCTTTTCAGGTTCACCATAGTCCCATTGGCCAATATCACCTGGACTCTGTAAGAACCAGCTCTACTCTTTTGTTAGTAATCTAAATTAAGTCTGCAGTCTTCTTGAATTGTATGATTAATTCCTAAATCATACTGTCCTAAAAGAAAAGGAAATCTGAAACATAGCTTATTATATGCAATTCTTGGCCAATTATGAATCAATTCCTCCTCCGTTGCTAAAACATTGTAGCAGCTCCAGTAACCTGAAAATTCCTTTCCTTGGACAACAACCCACCCTTCAGCATCTCCAATACTTCCCCTAGAATCATAGAACCATGGAGCTGGAAGGGACTTCCAGGGTCATCTAGTCCAACCCCTTGCACAATGCAGGAACTTTGCCTTTTATTGCTCAAAACTACTATGAATTCCTAGTTAGGACATGACCAGATGACTAGACTTGATAATTAAGGAGGAGTCCACTGAAGCATCTGCTCCATTTAAGTGGCTTTTTTGGAATATCTGCTTCCATTAGAACCAGAGGGGGGTTTTTTGTTTTGTTTTGAGCAGGAATGCACAGGACCACAGTTCCAGCTGGCTTGGTGTCACGGGTTGTGGCCTAATATGCAAACAAGTCCCTTCTAGGGTTCTTTTTTTAAACAAAATCTCTGATTAGAACAAAGTTATCTCCTCTAGGCCTGGCAATATGATGCTCTTGCTATTTCTCTCTCTCTCTCTCTCTCTCTCTCTCACACACACACAACCATCACTATAAACCACCCATCCAGGGCTGGTGCCAGGCTTTTTGGCACACTAGGCAAGGCTACCTACTTGCCCCTCCAACCAATCTGTTGGCAGCTCCCACATCTCTCCCTTGCTGGCTCTTCTCTGCTGTGCTGAATAAACCCTTGTCCTCTCTCTCTCTCTCTTTTTGTCCCAAGAGCCTGTTCCCTTGCCAGATCTCCCCAATGTGGTCTCCAAGAGGCTGTTTCAGGGGGAGGCAGGCAGCGCACACTCCTGCCTGCCCACCACTCCTGCCACTCATGGGGCCACAGACAGTCATGCTCTAACTGCTGGGCTCCCTCCTCCTTCTGCCAGCCAGCGCCAGGGGAACTGGTTTGGTCCCCCCACCATCCCTGTAGGAACAGATGCCTTGACAAATATATGTGCATATAACTTTTGGACTGGCTTGATATTTATTTGTTAAGAGCAACCTGCTATTGTAGTGATTACTGCACTGTGTTATACTGCTTCATGTACTACTTGTTAGTAGCATTTTCCTTGTTAGAGTGGACTTTGTTATTGTACATATTGTTCTCTGTTAGAGATGTCAAATACTTTAAAGTGTTGTTAAGTATTCAAGTCTTCTGTTACCCTGGGGCTTTTCTTGTATTTTATAGCCATGTAATTACCCCAGGTCTCCTTTGCTTGTTGATTCACAAATATATGGGCAGGGCCACTATTCCCCACCCTGGGAAAACCAAGAGGTCTTGTATAACCAGTGGTCCCAGACCAGAGGGTTTTACAACCTACGACCCCAGACATTGACATGCGAAGCTGTTTGCTTCTGTCAGCCACTACTTGGATTAAAGTGGGCTGTGCAAAGCACTTTATTCTGACCATAGCGATAGACTCCAGTTTGACAGATTGATCCAGCTGGTTCCCCATCTGCCAGAGAGATCTGCAGCCTTGTCCACAGCCTTCTATTTGGTGCCAGACCTGGGCAGAGGGCGCTGGATGGAGGACACACCATCCAGCCCAAGCAAAGCCCCTGTTGAAACCAGCCTTCTTAGGGAGGGAGAGGGCTTCAGCCCGGCCAGATCTGGCCCAGGCTTTCGCAGTGGCCCCAGGGGATCATCTCCTCTCCTCTTCAACCTTTCTGCTCCAGGATCCCAGCAGTGCTTATTCTCATCTAGGAAAAAAACATGCACACCCCCTTGAACCAAGCGTGGCTTCCTTCAAATGTTGCCACACCAGGATTGAACAGGGAGCCTGAGAGCAGCAGCAGCATTGCTCAGATGGGAGAGGCACAGCTCAGAAGACAGCAGGAGGCCCTCCCAGCTTGGACACCACTGCACAGGCCTCCCCTGCTAAGCTGGGGCCCTTCCACCTCACTTCCCCCCTGCTCGCCAGCCCAGAAGAAGTGGCCTTGCAGAGGCCAGCAGCCAGCAGCCCTTCCTGGGCAAAGGGCCTTTGGGGCTCCAGAAGGTCAGCTTGGATGCTCAGCAAGCAGCAGCCCAGTGAAGTCTCAGAGGCAGGGGAGAAGAGGAGGTGCTGAGCTCAACTCATGCTTGCTGGAGAACTGCCAGTGAGCCAAGTGGAGGAGGAGGGTACTGCAGTAGCAGCAGAGCCTGTCCTCAGATGCCCTCCCGCATCCAAAGAGGGGGGGAGGAGGAGGGGGCTGGGATGGCCACAGTTCCCATGGGGCTGAATTGGGTGCACACCAGCCAGCCAGAGAGAGAGGAGAGGAGAGGTGACCATGGGGCATACTCCAGTCAGAGTGGAGGGACAGGCAGGCAGGCTGCAGTGCTGAGGAGTCTGAGGACTGAGGTGCCCAAAGAGAGATATCTCTATCTACTTATGGACGTCCGACCAGTCTCCGCCCCAGAAAATCTAGACCGGGCATTACAGGAAGTGGCTGGGTGGCTCAGGCTGAGCGGGCTGAAGCTAAATCCGACGAAGACAGAGGTCCTTTGCTTGGGTCGTTGGGGCCCAGGGAGGGAAATCCCCCTACCAGCTTTTGAGGGTGCGCCGCTGATAGCGGCGGACAAGGTCAAGAGCCTGGGGGTACTATTGGAGTCCTCCTTAACGATGGAGGCTCAGATAGCAGCCACTGCCAAGTCCACATTCTTTCATCTTAGGCGGGCAAGGCAGTTGGCCCCCTTCCTGGAACGCGACGATCTAGCAACAGTGATCCATGCCACGGTCACCTCGAGGTTGGACTACTGTAATGCTCTCTACATGGGGCTGCCTTTGTGCCGAACCCGAAAGCTGCAGCTGGTGCAGAATGCCGTGGCCCGGCTGTTGCTAGGGCTCCCAAGAAGGGAGCACATCCGGCCGGGACTCCGGGGTCTGCACTGGCTGCCAATAGCTTACCGAGTCCGGTACAAGGTGCTGGTTATTACCTTTAAAGCCCTATATGGCCTAGGACCTGCCTACCTGAAGGACCGTCTCTCCCCACATGTTCCCCAGAGAGTACTGAGATCAGGAACTCAAATCTCCTGGTTATCCCCGGGCCAAAGGAAGCCCGCTTAAAATCTACAAGGGACTGGGCCTTTTCTATTACGGCCCCCTCCTGGTGGAACCAGCTGCCGGAAGAGGTGAGGGCCCTGCGGGACCTCGCCCAGTTCCGCAGGGCCTGTAAGACAACCCTCTTCCGGCTGGCCTATGACTAGCTGATACAAGATACTGAGCATAGTTACATTAGATGTCTGCTATCCCCAATGTTCTAAATGTTCTAAATGTTTTAAATGGTTTAATGTTTAAAATTTAAATGTTTTTATGCTTAAAATGTATTTATGTCAGATTCTTGTGTTGTGAGCCGCCCTGAGCCACTTGTTGGGAAGGGCGGGATATAAGTCATAAAATAAATAAATAAATAAATAAATAAATAAATAAATAAATAAATAAAAATAAGATAAAGGGAGATAAAGCCACAAGAGGGGCTGAGTTGAAGTGTGCAGGGAGGGGTCAGATGCCTCCTTAGGCAGCAGCCTACCTGGCCTACTCCCTGTCCTCATCATCAGCCCTTTTCAAACTTTTTAATTACAGATATTCTTCTGTCAGGTCAAATACCAAGTTTTGCTCTTCTCTTCTCTAGTATGCTGAATACTAACTGGCAAGGGAATCTAGACCTTAGAGTTGTCCTGCCTGAGGGAGCTGAACCATCAGCCAGGAATTTCCTGCTTCAAATCTCATCTCTGTTGAAGGAGGGGGGTGGTCTTAGGCCAGCCACTTTCTCTCTGCCTTACCCTGTTTTATAATATGGGGATGAGAACTATACTAACTCCCTTCTAATGTTCTAAGGACTTATGCTCTCATAAAGCATTTGTTTGTTCCAGCAGTAAAGTGGTTCAATTCCACATTGCCTCAACTGCCAAACTGCTCTCAGAAGTAACTTACTTCAGTGGGATGTCGGTACTTGCCATCATGTGGGAAGTGAACAGAGTGGCCAGCTGTGACAGTGTGAAAACCAAATACCTTACCGCTGAAGTGTATTCATGCAGTAGGTAGGAATCTATGGCTGCAATATGAAGAACACTTCAAAATCAACACCCCTGAATAAAATGGGACTTCACATCTGAGTAGCTCTAATCCAATCTACAGAATGATGACCAAGTTCAGGCTTGCTCTATGAGGGAAATGTTCTGATCACACAAGCTCTCTGATTCAAAGAGAAACTGGTTGCTGCAGGGTCAGATCTAGGGGGGGGGGGGCAGAGGGGGGTGCTTGCCCTGGGCGCCAATGGAGGGGGGTGCCAAATTGGGTATGGAGTCCATTGTGTTCTATGGGACCATAAGATAGAATGGCCCATAAGGGGGTGTCATTTTTTAATTTTGCCCCCCCCCCTCAAAAAACATGTTGATCCGGTCCTGGAATGCTGCCATGAGTACACTGAACTGGATAGAAGGCCATTATTATTTGGGGGGTGAGAGAGACATATGTGGAAAAGCTAGAAAAAACATATGACAGGGTGTTAAATCCCCATACTTCCCCAAATGCTGTTTAAAAAGCTAGGCCCATCAGCACACCACTCCATTTGGTCAACTTTTCTTCTGCTACTGATTCCATTATTCCTACCCATTGGAGCACCTGAATCTCTTTTAGGAAAGAAGAGAATTCATTTCTTGAAATTCCTGAGACAGGCTGTCATGAGTGAGACAATAGGGGAAGAGAGTCTCAGGACTGGGAGGCCTCTTCGCGCTTTCCCATCTGCCCGCCTGCCTGCTTCCTTGAGTGGGGGATGGTATCCCCCTTACAAGGCTTTGAACTTTTTTGGACACTTCTTGCTTTTGGACACTTTTTGTTTCTTGGGTGCAGGGCTAGGACCAACCAGGCTGACCTCAGGAGCAGTTTGTTTAGGGAGGAAACAATGTTTGTCTTGTCAAAATACCATGCATTTCCTTATGCCTCCCCAGCAACCTTGCAGTTAACAGATACAATGTAACAAATGCTCTGCCATATTTTACCCTTTCAAAAGAAGAGAGAGAGAGAGAGAGAGAGAGACGCAACCTCCTAAAAACCAGGCAAGGTGCACAGCAGTAAATGGGGGGGGGGGTGTGTAGAATGGTTTGGACCATCAGGCAAGGGCTGGGTGCTGAAAGGCCACCCACTAGACATATATGTGTCAGAATCTTTTTAAATGCTACCATTTGAATGATCCTGGTGCTAAACATAGAAATAGCTGTCACTGAAAACAATGGGGTCTGCTTTCAAGCAATGGCCATGCTTTAGAGGGGACACTTGCCTGAATGCAGAATATAGGACTCAGGGGACTAAAATTCAGAATGACTTGGGCTATGTGCAATATGATGCAAACCGAATAAAGACAAATATATTACACACAGACTAGAAAGAGAATTCAAATGCCATAAAGAGTGCAAATTCGAGCCCCCACCAAATGTGTGCCCTTGCTTTATGATATCATCTTCTGAATCTACATGTTTTTAATTATACCATGTGATGCTGTGCAGTCCATGTATATTATATCCAGTGCACACACAGGAATAAGAAACTTTCTTCTAGGAGATGCAAGTGAGCTATATCTGAGTAGGCATGGGCTTCTCCAGTGATTTTTGCATCCAAGAAGCAGGGGCACTTTATGAAGCATGCTCCTGTGTGGGGTTGTCCTCTGCTTTAGGAATGGACTGAATACTGCAGTCATGTTCAACAACCAGTGTCAAATCTCTGCAAAGCTATGAAACTCAATAGGTGGCATTTGACAAATTACTTTCCCTTACCATAAACTGACTTTTGTGATTATTGCACAGTTTAAACTGCTGCTCTGAGAACCTCAGCTTAGAGGAAAGGTGAGCCACAAAGATAACCAAAAGTAAATTTCCATTCATACCAACTCAGTTGTCAAGGAAAGAAGGAGAAAGAAAGAAAGAAAGAAAGAAAGAAAGAAAGAAAGAAAGAAAGAAAGAAAGAAAGAAAGAAAGAAAGAAAGAAAGAAAGAAAAGCTGGTTGAAAATATTTGTTCAACCTAGTTTTCAGTTTTCATCTTTATATTTACAAGGAGCAGCTGATAAAACAATTATTTAATTCAAAATCACACCAAGGCCATAAAATATAGTATTAGATAGATCCAGGTGAGTAGCCATGTTGGCCTGAAGCAATAGAACACAGAGTCCAGTGGCACTTTTAAGACCGACAAAGTTGTATTCAAAGTAATGGAAGCTGTAAAAGGTAAAATGGATTCCTTTAAGTGGTGAAAAGCTAGTCCAAGTGAAATTAATAAAAGGGAACAGTGGCAAATAACATGCAAGTCTGTAATCAGGCAGGCAAAAAGGGACTATGAGAAGCATATTACAAAAAACATAAAAACCAACAATAAACATTTTTTCAAATACATTAGAAGCTGGAAACCAGTCAGGGAGGCAGTGGGGCCATTGGATGACCAAGGTGTCATGGGTGCTGGGGACCCTGCAGAGGAAGTTGAGCTTGCAGAAGAAACTGTGCCCCTGCCACCTGCACCAGTGCCCCTGCCTCCTGCTGGAGAAGATCCCAGCCCCCCTGCCTCGCCCTCTCGGGTGGCGCGTGTGCGTGACCGCCTCCGTCAGGACCTCAGGGATCGGAGGAGGGCGGCACGCTCACAAGCAAGACGCTCCCTGAGCCCTGAGTTTTGAGAGGATTGTGGCCCTTCTAAGAGCAAGGATGCTTGAGTTGTAACAGGATCCTGGCTGCCTCTCTGAGCCAGCAATTAGCCCAAATGGGCAACAGCCAGCAGAGGGCTATATAGCTGTAGGCTTTGAGAGGAGGCTTTGCGGAAGCAACTAGTCATCTCCCTGACGTTCTAGCATCCACTCAGGCTTGACTTTGGTTTCTGGACTCTCTGACTTTGGCTTGTGACTTCTGGACTCCCGGACCTCGGCTTCTGGACCTTGGACCCGCGATACTTGTACAGTGATTTGGATTTGGCGCCTCGGACCCTCCTGCTTACTGGCTACAGACCTCGGACTGCCCCTGGACTTTGCCTGACCCAGCCCCAGCCATGACAGATTGCTTCCACCCGACAAACACCCACTCCATAGAATGGATGCTGAAGCAAGTGAAACCACAGGACTACTGGCTGCGCTCCAAGCCCAGGTACAGCAGCTAACACAGGCAGTGGTGCACTTGCAGCAACAACCTGCGGCCAGTGCTCCAGCCAAGTGCCCAGTTCCCCCACCTGACAGATTTGGGGGGTGCCGTGGAAGAATTTCCTTCTTTCCTAGCACAGTGTCGGCTGTACTTCGAACTGAGAGCATGGGACTTCCTCGATGGCAAAACAAAGGTGTGTTTCATCATCAGTCTGTTAAAGGGACAGGCGGCCAAATGGGCCACACCCTTGCTGGTTGCGTCCTCTCCCCTACTGACTAATTACCAGGGGTTTGAGGCCCACCTGTCTGCTGCCTTCTCAAACCCAGTCCAAGCAGCCACAGCCAACCGGAAGATCAGGGCGCTGAAACAAGGCAACTCCTCAGTGGCTCAATATGCCACTGAATTCAAGCTCCTGGCCCAAGACTTGGCGTGGAATGAGGCTGCCCAGATGGACCAGTTTACCGAGGGGTTGGCAGAGGAAGTCCTGGATGAACTGGCCAGGGTAGAGCAACCACCCACGCTCCAACAACTTATCACCCTCTGCCTCCGCATCGATGGCCGCCTGGAAAGTCGCCGCCAAGCCAGGACCAGAGGGCGCCAGCTCCCTGCGCCATGCCCCTTGGCTCCTCGCCCATCCCCAGCTAGTACCAGCACCGCGGATGAGCCTATGTGGCTTGGAGCTGCTCGACCCCGCCTGACCCCAGAGGAAAAGACCAGACGCCGCACGCAGAATCTGTACCTCTACTGTGGCATGGCAGGCCACTATGCCTCTGGCTGCCCTGCTAAGCATCGGATACCCGGACCATCGCTGCCACCGCCGCCAAAAGGGCAGCCCCAGGCGTAAGTGGACCCCCCAGCCTGGGGCGACTAGCTGGGTCCTCCGAACAGCGGGCTGATACCCCGGGGCCGTTCCTGCTACCAGTCAAACTCCGTCTGCCTGACGAACGCTGGCTGTTCGTGTATGCCATGCTGGACTCAGGAGCGGCCCACTGTTTCATAGATGCCACCTTCGTAAAGCAGCACCAGATCCCGGTGCAGACAAAAGAGATTCCGATGCTGGTGGAGGCTATTGACGGGCGCCTCCTCCGTTCTGGGCCCATCACCCAGGAGACCTGTCCCATCACCTTCCACATCCAGCAGCACCAAGAACAGCTGCAGTTTAATGTCACCCGCATGCCTTGCTTCCCGCTGATTCTGGGCCTTTCCTGGCTGCAGCTGCACAACCCCATCGTGGACTGGGCCCAGCAGGAACTATGTTTCCGAGACCCATGTCCTCATCTGACTCCTCCCACCACTCTAGCAGCCGGCATCCCGAGTGGTGGTCCTCAGCTCCCTCAGAAGTATGCGGATTTCGTTGATGTCTTCGAAGAGACAGGAGCGGATCAACTTCCCCCTCACCGGCCCTATGACTGTGCCATTGACTTGGTACCTGGGGCACCACTCCCGGTGGGGCATCTGTACCCTATGTCAGAGCCTTAGTTGGCAGCTCTGCGAGACTTCCTGGACAAGAACCTGAAACGCGGCTTCATCCGACCCTCGACCTCTCCCCTGTCTGCTCCAGTCCTCTTCGTGAAGAAGAAAAGTGGGGAGCTCCGGCTGTGCAATGATTACCAGGCCCTGAACAAGATCACCATCCGCGACCGGTACCCTCTACCACTGATCCCTGAACTCTTGGATCGCTTAAAGGGGGCCCAAATCTACACCAAGCTGGACCTCCGTGGAGCGTACAATTTGGTGCACATACGGCCCGGAGACGAGTGGAAGACCGCGTTCGGGACCCGATACGGGCAGTACGAGCACATGGTGATGCCCTTCGGATTGACCAACGCCCCCGCTGTCTTCCAGAGGTTCATGAATGACATCTTCCGGGACCTGTTCGACCGCTTCGCAATCATATACCTAGATGACATCCTAATTTACTCCCACAATCCTGCCCAGCACGCCGAGCACATCCGCCCGGTCCTGCAGCGCCTACGAACCCATGGCCTCTACGCCAAGCTGGAGAAGTGTGACTTCGAACTGCGCTCTGTCGAGTTCCTTGGTCACATTGTGTCACCGCAGGGGATCCTCATAGACCCGAAAAAAGTGGAAGCGGTCCTGACCTGGCAGGCTCCTCAGAATCGCAAAGACCTGCAGCGATTCCTTGGTTTTGCCAACTACTATCGGCAATTCATCCCGGCCTATGCATCCCTGACAACACCCCTGACTCAACTACTCCGCCCCAAAGAACCCTTCCGCTGGTCCCCAGAGGCCAATAATGCCTTCTCCACCCTGAAGACCTGCTTTGCCACCGGGCCACTCCTGAGATACCCCGACCCCCAGCTTCCCTTTACGGTGGAAGCTGATGCCTCCAACGTGGCCCTGGGAGCAGTGCTGTCCCAGCGCAAGGAGCCGTCTCAGCCACTCCAGCCCTGTGCCTATTACTTGCGCCAGCTTACTGCTGCGGAGAAGAACTGTACCATCTGGGAAAGGGAGTTGCTCGTGATTAAGGCGGCTTTTGAGGTTTGGAGGCATTACCTCGAAGGGGCTCGCCACCCTGTTCAAGTGCTCACTGACCATCGGAACTTAGAGCACCTCCAGACCACCCGCCGTCTCAACCAGCACCAGATCCGATGGTCCCTCTTCTTCTCCCGCTTTGACTTCCGGATCTCCTACATCCCCCATACCCAGAACCGGAAAGCAGACGCGCTCTCCCGGAAACCGGAATACGACCCTGCTTCAACCGCGCCCGCTGCTCCCATCCTGCTGCCCTCAGTGTTTGCAGCCACCTCCACTTCACCCACACTCGTGGAGGACATTCGTGCTAGCCAGGCCAACGATCCCTGGGTCCAGCAGCACCTCCAGGCACTCCAAGATGACTCGGCAGGCGAGTTCACGACTCGAGGCGGCCTCTTGCTACACCGCGAACGCCTCTATGTGCCGCCCGGGCCCTTGCGGGCAGAAGTGCTACGCCTGACCCACGACTCATTACCCGCCGGGCACTTTGGACAGCATAAGACCACCCACTTGCTGTCGCAAGAATTCTGGTGGCCACGAGTTCGCTCTGATGTTGCCCGTTATGTCAGCTCCTGTGACGTCTGCCGACGGGCCAAAGACGTCCCGGCCAAACCCTCGGGGTTGTTACAGCCCTTGCCCACACCCTCAGGACCCTGGGATACCATCTCGATGGACTTCATCACAGAACTTCCACGATCCAAGGGTCAGACTTGCATCTTGGTGGTCGTCGACCTATTTACCAAGATGGCCCACTTCATTCCGTGCCCGAAACTTCCCACAGCTCAGGAGACAGCCCAGCTCTACCTGCAACACATCTTTCATCTGCACGGACTCCCAGCCCACCTGATCTCAGACCGGGGCCCCCAGTTCTCCTCTTGGTTCTGGCAAGCCCTCCATTCCAGCCTGAGGACTCGAGTGCACCTGTCCTCAGCCTACCACCCGCAGACAGATGGTCAGACAGAGCGCACCAATGCCACGCTAGAGCAATATCTCTGCTGTTACACCTGCTACCAGCAGGATGACTGGACCACTCTGTTGCCTCTAGCGGAGTTTGCATACAACAACACGGTCCATTCCTCCACCCAAATGACCCCATTTGCTGCAACCTACGGGTATCACCCTCGGTTCTTCCCGGCAATCCTGCCACCCATGAATGTCCCCGCCATCGAGGCCTACCTGCAAGAACTCCGCGCCAGCCAAGACTTGCTCCGAGAGCAGCTACAGCAGGCCAAGGAAGCCTATAAACTGGCTGCGGACCGGAAGAGGCAGGAAGGCCCCCCAATCCAGCCGGGGGATCAGGTGTGGCTCTCAACTCGCTACCTGCGCCGGCCTGGTCGGTCTCACAAGCTGGATGCATGGTTCATTGGACCCTACCCCGTCATAGAACAAATAAACCCCGTCGCCTTCAGGCTCCAGTTGCCACCCCACCTCTGCATTCACCCCGTGTTCCATCGCTCCCTCCTTGTTCCAGCTGCACCCCCTGACCCAGCTCGGCCTCCTTGCCCACCGCTGCCACCACCGGTGTTGGTGGATGATGAAGAGGAATACGAGGTGCACCAGATCCTGGACTCCCGGTACCATCGTGGAGGCCTCCAGTACCTTGTGGACTGGGAGGGATACGGCCCAAAAGACTGGTCTTGGGAGCCCGTGGACAATCTTCATGCCCCGGACTTGGTGTAATGGTTCCACAACGACCACCCCAACCTCCCAGACCCCTCGATGGAGGGGGGCTTTGGGGGGGGGATAGTGTCATGGGTGCTGGGGACCCTGCAGAGGAAGTTGAGCCTGCAGAAGAAACTGTGCCCCTGCCACCTGTACCAGTGCCCCTGCCTCCTGCTGGAGAAGATCCCAGCCCCCCTGCCTCGCCCTCTCGGGTGGCGCGTGTGCGTGACCACCTCCGTCAGGACCTTAGGGATCGGAGGAGGGCGGCACGCTCACAAGCAAGATGCTCCCTGAGCCCTGAGTTTTGAGAGGATTCTGGCACTTCTAAGAGCAAGGATGCTTGAGTTGTAACAGGATCCTGGCTGCCTCTCTGAGCCAGCAATTAGCCCAAATGGGCAACAGCCAGCAGAGGGCTATATAGCTGTAGGCTTTGGGAGGAGGCTTTATGGAAGCAACTAGTCATCTCCCTGACGTTCTAGCATCCACTCTGGCTTGACTTTGGTTTCTGGACTCCCTGACTTTGGCTTGTGACTTCTGGACTCCTGGACCTTGGCTTCTGGACCTCGGACCCGCGATACTTGTACAGTGACTCAGATTTGGCGCCTCGGACCCTCCTGCTTACTGGCTACAGACCTCGGACTGCCCCTGGACTTTGCCTGACCTGGCCCCAGCCGTGACACAAGGGGTAAAAGAATTACTGAAGGATGATAGGGAAATGGCTGAGAAGCTGAATGCATTTTTGCCTCCATCTTCATTATGGAAGATGAGAAGTGTTTGCTCACTCCAGGAGCCCTGATTTTGGGAGGAGGGTTAAAAGACCTGAGTCAGATTGAGGTGATGAAAGAGGAGGTCTTACGAATGATTGACAATTTAAAAACTGATAAGTCACCAGGCCCAGATGGCATATATCCAAGAGTTCTGAAAGAACTCAAAGGTGAATTTGTGGATCTCCTGACAAAAATATGCAATCTTTCATTGAAATCTGCCTCTGTTCCTGAGGACTGGAAGGTAGTTAATGTCACCCCCATCTTTAAAAAGGGTTCTGGGAAATTACAGGCCAGTCAGTCTGACTTCAATACTGGGAAAGTTGGTGGAAACCATTATTAAAGAGAGAATTGGTAGGCACATTGATGAACAAAAGTTATTGAGGAAGACTCACCATGGGTTCTGTAAGGGAAGATCTTTTCTCACTAACCTGTTAGAGTTCTTTGAGGGAGTGAACAAACATAAGGACAAAGGAGACCCAATAGATGTTTACCTTGACTTCAAGAAAACTTTTGATAAAGTCTCTCATCAAAGGCTCCTTAGTAAGCTTGAAAGTTATGGGGTAAAAGGACAAGTCCTCTTGTGGATAAAAAACTGGTTAATTAATAGGAAAGAGATTGAGTATAAATGGGCAATTTTCACAGTAGAGGGTGGTAAGCAGTGGGGTATTGCAAGGCGCAGTACTGGGTCCAATGCTTTTTAACTTAGAATCATAGAATCATAGAGTTGGAAGGGACCTCTAGGGTCATCTAGTCCAACCCCCTCCACAATGCAGGAAACTCACAAACACCTTCCCCCTAAATTCGTTAATGATTTGGAGTTGGGAGTAAGCAGTGAAGTGACTAAGTTTTCGGATGACACTAAATTGTTCAGGGTGGTGAGAACCAGAGAGGATTGTGAGGCACTCCAAAGGGATCTGTCAAGGCTGGGCAAGTGGGCGTCAAATGAGGTTCAACGTGACCAAGTGCAAAGTAATGCATATTGGGGCCAAAAATCCTAACTATAAATACAAGTTGATGGGGTGTGAACTGGTGGAGACTGACCAAAAGAGAGATCTTGGAGTTGTGGTAGATAACTCACTGAAAATGTCAGTGTGCAACTGCAATAAAAAAAGGTGAACGCCATGCTGGGAATTATTAGGAAGGGAATTGAAAATGAATCAGCCAATATCATAATGCACCTGTAGAAATCAATGGTGCAGCCTCATTTGGAATACTGTGTACAATTCTGGTCACCGCACCTCAAAAAAGATATTGTAGCATTGGAAAAAATGCAGAAAAGGGCAACTAGAATGATTAAAGGGTTGGAACATTTTCCCTGTGAAGAAATGTTAAAACACTTGGGGCTCTTTAGCTTGGAGAAACGTCGACTGAGGGGTGACATGATAGAGGTTTGAAAGATTATGCATGGGATAGAGAAGGTAGAGAAAGAAGTACTTTTCTCCCTTTCTCACAATACGAGAATTCATGGACTTTCAATGAAATTGCTGAGCAGTCAGTTTAAACCAGATAAAAAAAGGTACTTCTTCATCCAAAGGGTGGTTAACACATGGAATTCACTGCCAATGGAGAGGTGGCGGCTGCAATCATAGACAGCTTCAACAGGGGAATGGATAAGCATATGGAGCAGAGGTCCATCAGTGGCTATTAGCCATAGTACATCGTTGGAACTCTCTGTCTGGGGCAGTGATGCTCTGTATTCTTGGTGCTGAGGGGGGAGGGCACAGTGGGAGGGCTTATAGTGCCCTGGCCCCACTGATGGACCTCCTGATGGCGCCTGCGTTTTTTTGGCCACTGTATGACACAGAGTGTTGGCCTGATCCAGCATGGTTTCTCTGATGTCCTTATATATGATCTTTATCATCATGCTATATGCTAATATGCTGACAAGACCACATTGGTCTTGTCAGCCACCAGTGAGCCTGCAGCAGACTACTGCACCCTTCTTAAATCTTCGTTCGCGAAGTCAAGCAGAGAGAGAGAGAGAGAGAGAGATATGCTAATTGAGTGTTCAGTCTCTGTCTATAAGTCTGAATGGCTATCTTTCATATCTACATATCTGAAGAAATGTGCATGCACATCAAATAATAAAACTTTGTTGGTCTTAAAGGTGCAACTAGACTTTAACTTTGTTCTATATTAACAGGTATTAATTTTCAAGATTCTTCTTTCGCAGACTGTAGGAGAAAAGCATGATAACTTAGAATCATAGAGTTGGAAGAGATCTCTAGGGTCATTTAATCCAAACCCCTGCACAATGTAGGAACTCACAAACACCTCCCCCTAAATTCACAGGATCTTCATTGCTGTCAGATGGCCATCTTTCCTCTGTTTAAACACCTCCAAGGAAGGAGAGCCCACCACCTCCCGAGGAAGCCTGTTCCACTGAGGAATTGCTCTAACGGTCAGGAAACATTTCCCAATGTTGAGCCAAAAAATCTTTTGATTTAATTTCCTCCCATTGCTTCTGGTCCTGCCTTCTGGGGCCACAGAAAACAATTCCACCCCATCCTCTAGATGACAGCCCCTCAAGTACTTGAAGATAGTGATCCTATCACCTCTCAGCCACCTCCTCTCCAGGCTCCATTCTGTTCAAGGCTAATTCTGTTCAAATGAACTTTTACTGTTTGCCGTGTCATTTTAAACATTGTCAATAATAAATCACTAAATTCTAGTTCTTTTTTCTGCCAATACTTTATCCATATAGGCTGTGGTAGAACGGGCACATGCCCTCAGTCCTTGCAACTGTGCAGCTGTCTGTGGCTTGCAAGTCCACTTCTGCCCCTCCCCCACCCCTGGTGGGTGTAACCTTTCTGTCAAGCCATCAGATCTCAAAGTAACCAGTCCTTGAGTTGAAACAAAGTATGGTTTTATTGATAATCCATGTGCTTCTATTGAGCCAAGAATTGGAACTGATACAGAGTAAAAGCAGAATGAATACTTAAATGTGGCACATCAAAGGTTCTCTAAACATTGCTACAATTACTAAACATTTCTCTATCCACGTGTGAAAGTTCACATGGCTCCCTTCTTTATCTTTCCTGCGGTTACTCTTCCTTGGTCCAGGCGCTGCCTGGGAAATTGACCCTGTAGGCTTTATCTTCAAAGGCACATTCTTGCATTTGTTAGTAAAGCAAAGGAGGTGAGGAAAGGGGCGCCAGCTAATTCTCTACTTTGATGTGCCTCACTTTTGTTTTAGGGTTAGTAGCAGTTACAGTATGGCAGTTATATTCTGATAAACATAGACAGTTATGGTAAGATAAAACATTGCTTGACAGACTGCCCCCCCTAAGCTCCTGCTCGGGGTTTGTCTGGGTGCAGTAGGTAAAAATCTTTAGAGAAGAAGCGGGGCCCTAAGTTCAGAGGATTTCACCCATTCATCACAGCTAGGGGGGAAATATTTCCAATGGACTAAGGAATATAGTACCCCCCCTCTTCTTCTTGGCATCCAACACCTCTTGGACCTCATAGTGATTTTGACCCTTCACTTGAATAGGTTTGTGTCCTGGTGGGCGGGGGTGCCAGCTCGTAGCCCCCGGATCTTTTCGAAGAAGACTGCAATGGAAAACAGGGTGAATTTTACTAAACAGTTTAGGCAGCTCTAACTCCACTGTTACTTTATTGATCACCTGTTTGATTTTGAATGGCCGCAAGTACTCGTAGCCTAGTTTTTTGGATGTTTGTGGCAACGGTAAGTTCTTGGTGGATAAAAATACTGTCTCTCCCACTTTGAATTCCCACTCCGGGGAGTGCTTTTTGTCAAAGTGTGCTTTGTAATCCCTTTTTGCCATTTCCAGATTGTCTTGGATTACAGCCCATCCTTTTCTCAACGTCTCCCACCACTGCTGGCATGAGGTGGGGGGTTAGGCTCCACTGTTGCTGGGTAACAGTGGGAAGGGTTTCCCTTCATAGCCATTTACAATTTTAAATGGTGTTGTTTTGGTGGAGCTGTGGAGGCTATTATTGTACCCATATTCAGCAAATGGCAATAACTCCACCCAGTTGGACTGCTGGTAGTTAACATAGCACCGTAAATATTGTTCTAGAAGGGCATTCACTCATTCCGTCTGTCCTTCCGTCAGGGGGTGATATGCAGAGCTTAGCCCTTGCTCCATGCCTGTTAGCTTGCAAAACTCCCGCCAGAAGTTGGCAACGAAATGTGGCTCGCAGTCGCTAATGACCTTGTCCGGGAATGAATGTACTTTAACAATGTGTTGAAAGAACAAATAGGCCAGCTTCTTTGCGGTGGGCAGCTTTTTGCAGGGGATAAAGTGGGCTTGCTTTGAAAAGGTGTCCACCACTACTAGTATCACAGTTCGTCCCTGGGACACCAGTAATTCCACTATGAAGTCCATAGAGACTACCGACCAAGGGCATTCGGCCGTTGGGGTTGGCTGGAGGAGACCTGGTGTTTTCCCTCCCCTTTTCTTTGCCATTATGCACATCGGGCAGGTAGCTACAAATTCTGAAATGTCCTTTTTCATGTGTGGCCACCAGAACTGCCTGTTGACTAAGTGCAGGGTTTTTACGTACCCAAAGTGGCCGGACAGTTTGCTACAGTGGCAGTGCTGTAAAACCTCCCTGCGTAGAGTTTTGGGGACATACAGTTTTTCATCATAATACCAAAACCCTCCTGCCCCTTTTGTAAATCCTTCTGGCCTCCCTTCGCCCTCGCGCTCCATTTCCTTGATCAGTCTATTGCCCCCCCAAGGCTCGGGGGCTTTAGGCTTTTTCCCCGATCTCGTGGTCACTGCACTGCTATGGCACTAGGGGGAACGATAGAGTCCACCACCTCTTTTTTTTGACTCTCATGCTGGGGCAGCCTCGATAGCACATCAGCTAAAAAGTTTTTCGACCCGGGAATATGCTTGAGAGTAAAGTCAAACTTTGCAAAGAACCCGGCCCACCGAATCTGTTTTTCGGTCAGTTTTCTACGCCCGGTAAGCACTTCTAGGTTTTTGTGGTCAGCCCAGATTTCAAACAGCACCCTTGCTCCTTTGAGCCAAGACCGCCATGTTTTCAATGCAAAAGTCACTGCGAACGCTTCCTTGTCCCACACTGACCAGTTGCGCTGTTCCTGCAAAAACTTTTTAGAGATATAAGCGCACAGTCTTAACCTCCCCTCCGAGTCTTTTTGCATTAATATGGCTCTTACGGCCACGTCGGAAGCGTCACATTGGACCATGAAGGGCTTAAGCTCGTCGGGATGAGCTAGCACTGGTTCACTGGTAAATAAGCATTTGAGTCGTTCGAAGGCTTTTTGGCAAGTAGGGGTCCAAACCAGTTTCACCCCCGGTTTTTTCGCTTCGGGCCCCTTTCCTTTAGTCTTTAGCAAGTCTGTTAGGGGCAACATCACCTGGGCAAACCCCTGAATGAAGCCCCTATAAAAACTGGCGAACCTGATGAAAGATTGTAGCTGTCTACGTGTCCTCAGGGGTTCCCAATCTAGCACTGCTTGTATCTTGGCAGGGTCCATCGCCAACCCCTTCCCAGAGACCCGAAACCCCAAATAGTCGAGTTCTGATTGGTGGAACTCATACTTCGACAGTTTGGCATACAGTTTATGTTCATACAAGGTAGTGAGCACTTTCCTCACCAGTTGTACATGGGAGTCTAGGTCTTTTGAATAAATAATGATGTCATCCAGGTACACGACCACCCCCTTGTACAAGTATTCTCTCAAGACCTCATTTATAAAGTTCATGAATACTTCCGGGGCCCCTTGTAGTCCAAAAGGCATCACTAAGTACTCAAACTGTCCCATAGGAGTGTTAAACGCCATCTTCCACTCGTCCCGGATGGGGCATTCATCCCCGTGTTCTCTGAGGTTCCCGCTCTTCCTTCCTTTCACGGGCCTCATTAGGAAGGTCTTGTGGCATGCTGGAGCCTCATCCATCAGGGTGGTAGAGGTGCGGGGCTCCCACTTCCGAGGGGTGATGAACAGCTCCTGGATGTTTAGTGGGGATCCATGGCCCCCGACTCTCTGAGAGCCGACGATGTGCCAGGGGGGAATCTTTACTTCTACTCCTCTGAAGGGATCAGTAGGTTCTCTGTTATCCGGAACTTTTTCAGCCATCTGGCTTAAAAGTTTCCAGTGCAGATAAACTCTATTAATGGGATCAGTTCCAAAATGTCAAGCAAGCGGATCTCAAAGTAACCAGTCCTTGAGTTGAAACAAAGCATGGTTTATTGATAATCCATGTGCTTCTATTGAGCCAAGAATTAGAACTGATACAGAGTAACAGCAGAATGCATACTTAAATGTGGCACATCAAAGGTTCTCTAAACATTGCTACAATTACTAAAGATTCTCTATACACGGCTCCCTTCTTTATCTTTCCTGTGCTTACTCTTCCTGGGTCCAGGCGCTGCCTGGGAAATTGTCCCTGGAGGCTTTATCTTTAAAGGCACATTCTTGCATTTGTTAGTAAAGCAAAGGAGGTGAGGAAAGGGGCACCAGCTAATTCTCTACTTTGATGTGCCTCAGTTTTGTTTTAGGGTTAGTAGCAGTTACAGTATGGCAGTTATATTCTGATAAACATAGACAGTCATAGTAAGATAAAACATTGCTTGACACTTTCCTTAGTTCACTGACACCACTCACTGAATTTGTCATTGCCATCTTAGAGGGACAATGAGACCCCTCTGGCCAAATCTCCTTTTTTGGAGGTGAAATCCCCAATCTTTGGGGTGGCCCTGGAAAGTTGGTAACCCCAAAACTGTCTCTTCTTTTCCCTTCCCAAGGCTCCCTTTTCTTCCTTGATAATGTGCAGAGTGGGGAAGACTAAGTGGTTAGAGCACAACTCCACTATTTATGCTATTAACAGAGAACACATTTATTGCTAGGATAAGGCACACTACAAGGGAAAGCCCACACTGCGAACCAGCAGGGCACAAATCAAAAAGAAGAAAAATGCAATCCTCTATCCCTACACACTTCCCTAACTTCTCTACATGGGAGGCTGCAGTGCAGGATAGGGTCTCTTCTCCAGCAGGTCTTCTCTCTCTCTCCTCTCTCTCCAGTAATAATAATAAATTTAATAATAAATTAAATTAAATTAACAAAGACTACCTGCTTCCTATTTGGATAGGAGTATAAACAGAGGTTGCCCTGCCCCTTGGGGAAGTTCTCCTTTCCCCACATTTTTTAGGCCCAAGGGCTGATGAGCCTTGTAGGTTAGAGGACATTTTGAACTCTAAAACTACAAATGGCAGTCATTTTTAAACTAGGCAACTGCCTGCAATTTAACAATTTTGTCACACAGGCTATAGTACCTTTCCTTCCCATTTTAATGTCAAACTGCACTAGGCTATTAAACTAGCATCTTTGATATCTTCATGTCCACACCTGAACAATATGAGTTCTCTCCAAAGAAGATTCAAAGCTGTCTTTCCAAGGGACAGCCATGCTCCTTTGTGGTGCTTCAAAGATCAGATATCATACCATGACTGATCTCATTCTGTGGTAATCAATAGTATACAAATTTGAATCCAGTGGCATCTTTAAGACCAACAAAATTGTATTCAAGGTATAAGCTTTTGTGTGCAAGCACACTTCTTTAGATGAAGTGTGCTTGCACATGAAAGCTTATACCCTGAATAAAATTTTGTTGGTCTTAAAGGTGTCGCTGGGCTCAAATTTTGTTCTGCTGTTTCAGATCAACATGGCTACCCACCTGAACCAATAGGATCCAGTCCAGCAAAGAAGAAATAAGTTTTACAGATCCTGACGGTGAACATTTTCATAAAGACGTTTGCTGAGTTTCCTTCTTCTTCCATCATGTGTAATGTACATTAAATTCAAAATTCACTGTTAAATTTGTACAGAAATTAATGTTCAAAGTATATATCATTAACCAACCCACAAGATGTTGCTGGTTTTGCTCTAGGGCTGTGCCTGAATCCAGAGCACATCCCAATACCTAGTCCTGTCTCCAAATACCTCAACAAGATGACATAGCCTATTGTATCAAAGGCTGCAGATTAATCCAGTAGAAGCAACTAAGAAACATGATCTCTGTTTGTGTTCAGAGTTATGTAATAAACTGCCAGTGGGACTTTGGATCACTCCATCTCTTTCTGTCTTTTGAAAGATATGTAAAGTGTTTAAGAGTTTTTAAATTTAAATTGATCAGTTGACTCAGTTTCACAGTCAGCAACCAGATCCAACTGACAAGAACATTATTAGGTACATACAGCACCGGCCCAGGAAGGCACCTCCCTGCAGCACTGCACCCCCTCCCAGGGCACCATGCTCTCACCCATCCCCTTCTTCCCTTCCTGTCCCGTCACCTCCCCCCCACATGATCACAGAGTGCTGAGGGATGGAAGAGGTGAAGGGACAGGATAAGAAGGGAAGGAGGGGGTGGCAGTGGGTGGGCGCATGAGCGGAGGAAGAGGCAGGCACGCTGCAGCCAGCAGGTCCCAGACGCGGGTGGGGGAGGCGAAGGGACGGGAAGGGAAAGGAGTGGTGAGTGCACGGTGGAGGGGGAGGCAGGCACACCGCGGCTGGGACAGGAGAGGAAGGGAAGGAGGGGGCGGGCGACAGGCAGGCGGGCAGAGGAGGATGCAGGTGCATTGCAGCCAGCAGAGCCCAGGTGCAGGGGGGGAGGTGAAGGGACAAAAAGGGAAAGGAGGGGAGGGCAGTGGTGGTGGCTGGCAAACTAGGCACTTGCCTGTGGCACCAGGAGTGGGGGGAGCCCAATTCAGTGCCCTAGGTGAGCAGACCCTGGGTACATAACAAGTTAAGCTCCAATTAAAACAGAAATAGAAAATTTAACAAAAATCTAGATAAAATGACATAGTAGAAAGAGACTAAAATATATAATACATAACATATCATAGATAGCCATATTTAAAATTTGAACCTGGAATCTAAAGATCATGAACTATATAACAGACCTTGTGATGAAATCGAAGTCAAAGCTCAAAGGGGCAGGACTGAAATTTATTGTGCACTTTAATCACCTGTGCACATAACCTAGTAGTTACCTTGGTAATAACTGAGATTTCATCTGTCAAAATTGTATCTAAACATATCTGGTCCACCCCTACCACAGGACTGTCTCATCTTGAATAGAGGGGGCAGCGGGGGGTGGGAATGTCTTGTTGTTTCCACTTCTGTTAGACGGCAGGAGCAAATCCTCTCAGAGTATACAATTTTCCTATATCTCCCTTCCAAAATCATGGATACCATGACATCATATCTGGTGAGTGTAAAATCCCTCCTGTAAGGGGGTGGGGGAGCTAAGGCTTTAAGATATTGGGCCATCTTCTCAGAGGCCCTGAAGCCAGGAGACTTCATTAAGTCTTGCTGGCATTCTGTGTTGCAAATCCTTTGCCTAATTGTGAATTTAGCCTGCTTAACGATCTGTGACAAAAGGGCACCAGGTGAAAGGCCCATTCTTTCAAGGCTTCCCTCAACCCTATGAAGTCAGCTCGGTTGATAAGAATCTTATGTTACAAGGGGAAGAAGTCCTTTTGAATTAATATGTATCTTAAGCCTTTGGGAAACGGATGCTAACAGAATCATCACAGATCTCATTTGACTTGTTTCTAGATGGAGAAGAGAATTAGGAGCAGCTGGAGGGACCAGAAAATGGCACAAAGGAATTTAGATTATATCTTTTCAAGTAAATTCAAGCTTGTGGCCAGTGATAGTGCCATACAAAAGTTGGGCTATTACTTTAGCTTGAAAAAACTTCAATGCAGAACGAACATAAAGACCCCCCTTAGAATAAAAAAATCTTGACACTTCCGGGGAGGAAAATGGCGAGCTGAGTTGTCTCTCGTAACGGGAGCAAGCTGAAGGTCTTGTTCGGGGTAGTGGAGGGCAAACCAAAGCCCACTGCCTACCTTTCTCAGTGAGAGAAAGGTCCAAGACTTGCACTAAAAACTTTAGAAGAGATTTACCTTGGCTGAAAAGGAGCTTTGGAGAAGGGTCCTTTGAGGCTTTGAGGAGTCTCAGAAGTTTGCAAAATTATCGTCTGCAAGATCTCTCAGAGCCATGGATTTGGCATAAGCTCGTCACGATCCTAACCTTCTGGGACATTTTTAAACAACTAAAGTCTTGGAAGACCAGTGGAACTTGGATAAATAGAGGAAAAAAGGTACAGAAACTCTTCTTTCACTCCGGAGCTATTTACAGATTAAAGAGACGTTTTAAAGGTGGAAATAAGGGGAAAATATAAAACTTGCAAGTAGAAGAAGGGAAGGGTGAAGTTTGGACCATTTTGACATAAAAGACAGTGTTAAAAACTGCTAAAAATTGAAGAGAAATCATTGTTGTGTCTACTTACGATTTGTGGAATGTAAACAACCATACTGCGCAGGAATATACTGGAACAGTCCTCTAACTCTACTGAGCAAGACAGGAAGTGCGTCAAGCAATCTATAAGGTTGAAGGTGACAGAGACAGGAAGCAGTAAAGAAAAAAGCCTACTCTACATCATAGAGAAACATCGGCAGCCATTGCTGGGAGGTCCAATTTAAAACATCGTTTTAAAAAGATTTGGGACTTTAAAAAGTGACAGAAACGACAGGGAAAAGGGTAAGAAGATAAGAACTATTGACTACATTATTGGTGGGCTCCTGGGGTGATTTTAAAAGGGGAAAAAAAAATCTTTAAAAGGAGAAAAAATCGCGGCCGCCATTTTGGATTTTTTAAAGACTTTTTTGTTAAATATCTTTGCTTTGGGGGCTCAGAAACCAGCGAAATTGGGCTTGCTGGAAAGGGCAAGCCCTGCTCTATTGAACCTGACTGTCAGATTTTAAATTGGTGAGGTCAAAAATTTCGTCATTTTTTTAAAGGGGAAAAATTCTTCAAAAATTTATATCTGGGCCTGGGAAGCTCAGAAGAAAACAGAACAAAGTTTAATTGAGAGAGAAAATTTAGACCTTCTGAACTTGGTAGTCAAACTTGCAAATTGTGCGACGGAAATTTTTGGTATTTTAATTGCATCCCCCTTGCTCTTTGCTTAAATGTCAGAGCCCAGGCAGCCCCGAACAAGAGCCCTTTCATTAGATAAAATGCAAGACCAAATGGAGGCTATGGAAGCCAGGATTATGAAAGGAGTTAAGAAAATGATGGAAGAGTTGAAGGAAGAACTTACTACAGTGATTAAAAAAGAAGTGGATGACCTCAAAAACCAAATTGGGAAAATAGACAAGAAAGTACAGGAGGTGGAGGAGAAAGTTAAAATACATGATACCACCTTGCTGAAAGTACAAGAAAAAGTGACGATTCACGACTGCAAATTAATGGAAAATCAGCTACGTTTGAGAGGAGTACCTGAGGAAGAGAATGATGATTTGAAAGGATATATAACAAACATAATCGCAGAATTCTTAGAAGAAGACCCTGATAAGACTAAAAGCATGTATGATCACATGTATAGAGTCAACTCGCTATATGCCAAAAAAAATAACTTACCAAGAGATGTGGTTGTAAGATTCATGACAAAGGAAATGGTGGGAAGGATTATGAAGAGAAACTTTGAACAATCATTGATAGTAAGAGGTAGCAGAGTGAGAATTATGAAGGAGCTACCGAAAGAAGTGATAAATGACAGGAGAACATATAAAAAGTTGACAGAAAAATTGAAAGACAATGGCACAAGGTATAGATGGATAATCCCCGAGGGTGTGAGCTTTGAACTTCAGGGGAAGAGAGTCACGATCACAAATGCCCGAGAACTGAGGAGATTTTTTGAAGAAAATAAAGAATTTGCACCATGATGGATTACAAACTATTGTCTTGGAATGTTAATGGACTAAATTCACCACAAAAAAGAAGGGCAACCTTTCATTGGATTAAAAAGCAAAATTGTAATATAATTTGTTTGCAAGAAGTCCACATTAAACAAAAGGATTATAAATTTTTATGGAACAAACAATTGGGAAGGGAATTTTTTTCGTTAGCTGACCAGAAAAAAAGGGGAGTAGTTTTTTATATTAAACAAGACCTGGAGCCAAAATTGGTATTTAAAGATAAGGATGGAAGATTTGTAGCAGTGGAAATAACATTAAATGGGAAAAAAACGCTGTTATTGGGACTATATGCACCTAATGGTGCAAAAGATGTTTTTTTTAAAGACATTACACAACAACTAGATGAGTTGACCTACGATCAAATACTCTTAATGGGAGATTTTAATGGAACAGTTGAGAACTCATTGGATAGATCCGGAGGGAAAAAAAATAGTGGAAAAGAAGGAAAATTGCCAAAGTCTTTTTTTGAATTAGTAAAACAGGAAAATTTGGAGGACATATGGAGAAAGTTTAACCCTGAAGTGCGGGACTATACTTTTTTTTCTGCAAGACATAAGACATTTTCTAGAATTGACATGCTATGGGGAACCAGAGATTTAGGCCTCATAACAAGAAAGAATAAAAAAATCTTAATATTGCATGCATAGTTATCTCGGCTAACTCTGCTTACAGCTTACAGTGTGCAGCAGTACATTGGAATACTACCCCAAGATGAATGAATTTATTGACCTGCTAGATTTTATTTCCCTTCATTGTCCATACTCTTTTTGGGGGGTACCTACCAAATACCATAACTTTGGTCTTATTGTAACTGACGGTAAGATGTTCTTTGTCGCAATATGTGGCAAAGCTGTCAAGTGCCCTACAGAGTCAAAGAGGTGTTTTTGATAAAAGTAGTGCATCATCTGTATATCGTAAAATCGACATGAGCCAAGTTTTGGACAATGAGAAAATTTGTCATATCAATCAGATAAAGATTAAACAAAATAGGGGCTAGGAGGCAGCCGAGTCTTACTCCCTTGAAAGTATTTATAGGTTCTGTAAGAAGTCCCAATAAGCTGTATCTCACTTTTAGGGTGGAATCATTTTGTAGAGTATGAATAAGGAAAAATAGCATTTTATCTATATTAGCACTCCCTAGTTTTTCCCAAAATCTTTGTCTTGATATAGAGCTAAAAGCCTCCTTTAAATCTATGAAGGCCACATATAAAGAGATAGGACCTCTGGCAGAGTATTTAAAAAATCAAACAATGCTCTTTCTGCGCTAAAGCTAGCTTCTTCTTTTGATATAATCTCTTCTTGCACCAGCCATATTTCCAATTTATCTAAAAAATGCCTTGTCTCTTTATTGTGTCTTTATTAGTGTGCCTGTATTGCTGACTGTTATTCTAATGTATTGCACATCAAAGCCATGTAACCTTTCTTAATATCCGACTTGGAACTTCAAAGTAAAACGGACCATTGTTTGTAGCAGCTTAATCCATTTATTTGAGAACTAGTTGTCTAGGACAGGGACGAGTTGAGATTGATACAATTCAAAGCAGAACATGCCATTTTAACCTCTAACATCAAAAGCTAAACAATAAAACCATTCTCACACTTTCGGGAGGCAATAGCCGGTTCCCAGGCCTCCTTATCTCTTTCTCAAGGAAGGAACCTTGCTGGTTACCTTGAGGCTCACTATCTTCAAAGCTCTCTTACATTTGTTAGTGCTATGCTAGGAATTCCCATGGGAGATAGTAACTGTTGCAAAAGTGTTTGAAATGCAAGCTTTTATTCACAGGGTTAGCAGAATCATTCAAAATGGAGTTAGTTAGAGCAAGGGGACATGAACAGTTTAAAGCACATTAAACAGGTAAGTTACAATGTCTGACACTTAGTTCTCACTAGTGGCAAATGCAGGAATGCTCCCTTTGAAGATAAGGCCTCCGGGAATACTTTCTCAGGCTCAGGTTTGAACCCAGGATGTTACTAAACCGCAAGAGTAGATAAAATAGCAAGCGTGTGAATTTCACACACCGGGTAGAAATTCCTAAGGTATCTTTGATGTGCCCCCTTAAAGCTAGTACTCTTGAGTTACATTGTATCACTTCCACTCTTGTGCCTATACAAACACCATGGATTATCAATAAACCAATACTTTCAAAATCAAGGACTGGTTATTTTGAGATCTAGTGCTTGACATTGTCTGTAATTCACTCAGGGCTGTACTCATGGCTGGACCCTTAGGCTTTCAGGTATTTGGGGGCCCCTCCAACACTTCAGTTTTTCACCCCATTACAGCTGACAGCCTGACCATGGTATAGTAGGTACTAGACTGCAGTACATAGCTCTGTATCCATTTTGAGGGTCCCTTGAAGAGTTCTATTCACAATTTTTATCTATATTTTTATCGTGTGAGTAGAACTCTTTAGGAAAGCACATTTGGGGGGATAATTGTTCAATATTGTAATATTTTGAATAAATTTTTATTTTGTTTTAACATAAGATTTGATTTGTTTCACTGCAATAAGGAAGCAATTAATCTTATTCATAAAAGTAATATAAGATAATCAATTAATTGTAATTTATGTGGGAGTGTTAATACAAATAAAAGAAAATAATAGGTGAAAAAATTATATATTTGTTCTGTTAAGACATGTAGAAGTTCTGCATCAATTATACAAAATGAAATTTATGAAGCAGTGTATATTGAACTACAAGATTTAATATTATTATTTTTCTTTATACAATTTATTTATTTTCAAGGGTAAAAGGAAAGGGTTAGGGAAATGGAGGATAGATAGTGGTAACAAATCAATATAATGCAACAAATTTATGGTTTCATATCAACAGTCTCCTCAAACTATATTTCCTCCACTATTACAGTTTAGTTTTCAATTGTAGTTCTCTTATAGTATAGTCTTTCATATTTGGTTATCAGTCTACTGTTCATGTCTTCTTTATCCATTCATAAAAAAAGAGTCAATTTTTCTTTAGCTTGTTGTTCTTTCAATAAAGTTGATAAAATGTCCATTTCTGCAGTATCCAAGGTCTTCTTTATAAGTTCTTCCATAGTAGGCAAATCTTTTTTCTTCCAATATTTTGCAAATAATATTCTGGCTGCAGTAACTGTATGTATTATCAAATGTCTACTTTTTCTATCAAATGTTTGATATTACATTTAACAAAAAGAGCTCTGGTTTAAATGGTATAACAATTTTAATTTTTTTTTGCAACAATGCATGTACTTTTACCCAGGGTTGGCCCTGCCACTAGACAAACTAGGCAATTGCCTAGATTGCCGGCCTTCTTGAGGCACCAAATTGGATACCCCCATGTGACTCAGTAATGTACAGAGGGGGCACCAGAATTTAGCCTTGCCTAGGGTGCTAGACAGTCTAGGGCCATCGTTGTGGGACCCAGGGGGCCGGCGCAGCGGCACGCCGAAGCAGCGTGTCACTAATAACACAGGTCGAGATGCAGGACAGGAACCCGGAAGTGACCGACAGGCTGCTTCAGCAGGCCACTGCGCCGGCCCCCTGGGCCCCACAACGATGGGACTGATGCCACAGGGATAGGCTCGAAACACTCTATAACCCCTCAAAAGAACAGCAGTCTAGCTCACTTCCCCCGAGCCCTGCAGCCATAAGCCTCAAGGGGGCTCATTTTGCGGCATCTCCCGGAGAGAGGGTGGCACCCGCACGGGACACATATCAAATGAAAGAGGGGGTGCAGGGCTATCAGAAACAGCCGGCGGAGGGAGTCGGGAGACCACCCCACTGGGGGATCCACACCCTGAAAGTGATGAAGGTGGTGCAGATAGAGCCAACAGAGCAAACAGGACAAAATAAATAGGCTGCATTATGCAGCACAGTTGAGAAAGTGCCTTATCCCATATACTGATGAAGTAAATACAGGATTTGAGAACAAAATTGCACCAGAAGACACAAAATCAGTGCTTGGGTTCACCAAAGTCAGTATTGTCTACTCCAGGGGTGGCCAGAGTTGCTTAACAAAAGAGCAACACAGAATAAAGGTCAGATGTTTGAGAACCGCAAGACATGAACATCGGATATTTGAGAGCCACAGAAGGAAGGAAGGAAGGAAGGAAGGAAGGAAGGAAGGAAGGAAGGAAGGAAGGAAGGAAGGAGGGAGGGAGGAGGGAAGGAAGGAAGGAAGGGAGGAGGGAGGGAGGGAAGGGAGGAGGGAAGGAAGGAAGAAAGGAAGGAAGGAGACAGGGAGGGAAGGGAGGGAGGAGGGAGGGAAGGGAGGAGGGAGGGAAGGGAGGAGGGAGGGAGGGAGGGAGGAAGGGAGGGAGGAGGGAGGGAAGGAAAGGAGGAGAGAGGGAGGGAAGGAGGGAAGGAAGGAAGGAAGGAGGAAGGAAGGAGGGAGGGAGGGAGGAAAGGAGGGAAGGAAGGAGGGAGGGAGGGTAGCAAGGGAGGGAAGGAGGGAAGGAAGAAAGGAGGGAGGGAAGGAAGGAAGGAAGGAAGGAAGGAAGGAAGGAAGGAAGGAAGGAAGGAAGGAAGGCTGCCCCCTCCCGCCAGCCGCCCCCCGCTTTCGGCCCCCTTCCTTCCTGCCTGCCCTGCTTACCTGCTTCCAGGGCGGGTAGAGGCCCGCGCGCGGGGCCCGGCGGCGGAGAGGCCGGGGAGGCGGCGGAGAGGCCGGGGAGGCGGCGGAGAGGCCGGGGAGGCGGCGGAGAGGCCGGGGAGGCGGCGGAGAGGCCGGGGAGGCGGCGGAGAGGCCGGCGCTGGTCGCTGGAGGCCCTCCAGCGACCAGCGCCGGCCTCTCTGCCGCCTCCCCGGCCTCCATCTGCAATGGAGGCCCGCGCGCGGGGCGCGGTGGCGGAGGCCGGGGAGGCGGCGGAGAGGCCGGCGCTGGTCGCTGGAGAGCCTCCAGCGACCACCGCCGGCCTCTCTGCCGCCTCCCCGGCCTCCGCCACCGCCGCCGGGCCCCGCGCGCGGGCGGGGAAGGCAGCGAGGGAGGGAGCGTCCCCGCGCATGCGCAGAGCCCGCCACAATCACCCTGCGCATGTGCAGGGATGCTCCCTCCCTCGCCGCCTTCCCCACCCGCGCGCGTGGCCCACCGGCTATCTGGCTGGCTAAACCGGGACCTCTAATGGTCCTGGTATAGCCAGCCCGGGAGCCGGGAATTGGGGGCCAGAACCGGGACTTTCCCGGGTGCCCAAGATGGTCTGGCCACCCTAAGCCGCTGCATCCTCCCGCAGGCCTCCCACACCGGCCTCTCCGCCGCGGCGCCGCCTCCCCCTCCACCACCGCCGCCGGGGCCCTACGCCGCCCACTCTCCTGGCCCCGCGCATGCCCACTCTCCTGGCCCCACCGCCAATCGCCATGCGCACGCGCAGGGATGCTCACTCGCCGCCTTCCCCGCCCGCGTGGCCCGCCGGCTCCTCTCGCTGGCTAAACCGGGACTTCTAATGGTCCCGGGATAGCCAGCCTGGGCGGTGGGAATTTGGAGGCAGGAGCAGGACTTTCCCGGGTGGTCAGGACGATCTGGCCACCCTAGTGGGGAGTGACCTTCCCAACCGAAGCGAGCCAGGTGGACTACCTGGCATCCAAACTGAAGGGCACCGCGAGAAAGTGGTTTATAAGCATCTATGCGACCCGAGGGCCGGCGCTCGCAATGGTGGCCGATTTCCTCCAAGCGATGCTGTGGCGGTATGGGGACCCGCTCCAAGAGGTGAAAGCGCTCGCCGCCCTACAAGGAATGGAACCAGGGTCGAGAACAATCCGCGAGTATGCGGCCGACTTCCAGAGCCACTGCGCCAAGGTTAGAGGATGGAGCGAGCGCATGAAGTACGAGGCCTTCCAGAACGGTCTCAATGCGAGTATCCTTGATCGATGCTACCAACAAGGGCGCCCCAAGACATTAGTGGGGTGGATCCAACTGGCCAGAGAGGTCGAGACCAACCTGCAGCACGTCGTGCTACACCGCCAGCAGCAACAAGCGGGGAAAGGGGGAAGAGCACCAAAATCCGTCGCCAAACCAGAAGGGAAGAAAGCCGCAACCCCGGGGGCCAGCCCGGTGCCGACCCCAGGGAGGCAATGCTTCTGATGTGGCGACCCAGGGCACTTAGCGGCCAACTGCCCCAAGAAGCCACGAGCGCCCCCGCAAACACCAAAAGCCACTCTCGGGGCCCCGAAGAAAGGCAGAAGCAAGGGGAAAGAGCCCAGTTGGGGCAACGTCGCCACATCCCTGGCGATTGACGAGGATATTATAACCGTCGAGGACTCGGGAGAAGAGTCGTGGGACCCGGAGTTGCCGGAAAATGACAGCGACCTGCACTGACAGGTGCCGAGCGGCAAGTCGTGGTGCTGACTGCACCACTGAGAGTGAGAATAATGAGGGAACTACTTTTTATGTCCGTGACACTAATGAACCCCAAATTGAAGAGGTTCATGCACACCCGAGCTCTAATTGACTCGGGTTGCACTCAAGAGATCATCACCCCCTGCTTAGTGGAAGCTCTGGGGTTTGCTAAGGTCCCACTCCCCCTGTCAAGTCGGCTGAATTCAATAACGAGTCTCTTGATGAAACAGAGTAACAAGTTTATTGTAATCAGAACTAGAGACCATGGCAGAGATTGAAGGACTGAAATACATAGGCTCTAAACCAGCATTTAAGGTATGGATCAAAAGGATTCCTACGGTGGGGGTAATCTATGCAACACATTTTCGCACTAGGATGCTACTCCCTTCATTCCCAGGCCGAAGCCTTGACGCCCCATCCTCCCACAGAGAACAAGGCTGGGAAGGCGCCCTTATCTTATTCACATGTTAGCATTTCAAAGCAGACTACACAACAAAGGCCTCTCTAGTGAGGGGGCAGGAAAGTGAGCTAGCAGCAATCGGTGTACACTGTAAAGTACCCAGACTCCTTCACTTCAGAACCAAACTTAATACAGGTATTGAGTAACTCATAGCAGACTTGACATACTGCCCCCCCTAGCCCCCCCCCTGCCGGGCGGGCTTGCGAGGAGGGCGGTTCACATTTATGGCTCAGCAACTCGGGCCCCGAGAGGCTCCGGCACTCCCCCGTCGAGGGGAGGGTTGGTGAATCTTGTGAGTGCCACTTGGACGGCTCCAGAGATCGGCGCAGTAGGCTGCAATGAAAAACAGGGTGGACTTTACCAAGAGCAGGGGGGAGGTCTAGCTCTACTGTCACCGGGTTGATTGCCCGCTTGATCTTAAATGGCCCTAGGAACTTAAAAGCCAACTTCCTAGACGGTTGTGCCAGAGGCAGGTTTTTTGTTGACAGAAATACAGAATCCCCCACCTTCAAGTCCCAGACTGGCACATGGCTTTTATCGTACTGTCTTTTATACGCCTCTTTGGCCAGCTTCAGGTTTTCTTGTATGGCTGGCCAACATTGGCTGGGACCTTGCCACCATTGCTCGAAACTTGAGCCCATCAATCCCTCCCCCCCCCTGGCAACATGGGGATCGGCTTTCCCTCATACCCAAACACTGTTGCAAAGGGAGATGCTTTGGTGGAACTGTGAGCGCTGTTGTTGTAAGCGTATTCCGCGAAGGGGAGGAGGTCCACCTAGTCTGATTGGCGTAGGCTTACAAAGCACCGTAGGTACTGCTCTAGCACCCCGTTCACTCTCTCCGTCTGTCCGTCCGTCTGGGGGTGATAGGCAGAGCTTAGCCCCTGTTCCATCCCTAATAATTTACAAAACTCCCACCAGAAGGTGGCAACGAACTGAGGCCCCCTGTCACTTATGACCTTGTCAGGGATGGAGTGATGTTTGGCCACGTGGTCGAAAAATAAAGCTGCTAGTTTCTTGGCTGTGGGTAACTGGCTGCAGGGGATGAAGTGGGCTTGTTTTGAAAACGTGTCCACTACCACCAGTATGACTGTTTTCCCCCGGGAAGATGGCAGCTCGACTATGAAGTCCATGGACACTACGGCCCATGGCCGTTTCGCTGTTTCTAGCGGCTGTAGGAGCCCTGGGGTTCCCCCCCCCCTCTTTTTTGCCATCACACACACCGGGCAACCAGCCACAAAGTCCGACACATCCTTCTTTAGAGACAGCCACCAGAACTGCCGGTGCACTAAGTGCAAGGTTTTGACATAGCCGAAGTGCCCAGCTAGTTTGGAGCAGTGACACAGTTGGAGGATTTCTTTCCTTAATGTTTCCGGGATGTACAGTTTCTCTCCCTTGTACCAAAGACCGTCTTTTCTTTTCTGCAACCCCTCTGGCCACCCACCTCCCTCCCATTCGGCCTCTAGGGCGATTCGTTCTTTGCTTAGCCCACTCAATTCCTTTTTCCTCTGCGAGCGGGTAGTGACCATAGCCGCCACTTGCGTGGGGGGGATCAGGGAGTCTACCACCTCCTCCCTCTGGCTCTCATGCTGTGGGAGCCTGGACAGGGCGTCCGCTAGAAAACTGTGGGTCCCCGGGATGTGCTTCAGGGTGAAGTCGAATTTGGAGAAGAAGCCCACCCACCTGATTTGTTTTTCACTCAATTTTCTTTTCCCTGTTAGGGCCTCTAAATTTTTGTGGTCCGTCCATATCTCAAAGGGCACCCTGGCTCCCTCCAACCAGGACCTCCAAGTTTTTAGTGCAAACATGACAGCGAAAGCCTCTTTGTCCCACACCGACCAGTTCCTCTGCTCCTCCGAGAACTTTCGCGAAATGTAAGCGCAGGGTCTCAGCTTCCCCTCCTCATCCCTCTGCATGAGAATGGCTCCTACGGCGACATCGGAGGCGTCGCATTGGACCACGAACCCCTTCCGCTCATCTGGGTGGCTTAAGACCGGCTCGCTTGTGAACAGTTGTTTAAGCCGGTCGAAAGCCGCCTGACAAGTCGGTGTCCAATTCAGCCTGGCCCCTGGTCGCTTTGCCTCTTCCCCCCTCCCCTTCGTCTTCAGGAGGTCTGTTAGGGGCAGAGCGATTTGGGCGAACCCCTCAATGAATCCCCTATAGAAATTGGAGAATCCGAGGAAACTTTGGAGCTGTCTACGTGTCCTCGGGGGGGCCCACTCTAAAACTGCCTGAACTTTGGCTGGATCCATGGCCAGCCCGTCCCCAGACACCCGGAAGCCCAAATAGTCTAGTTCCGTGCGGTGGAACTCGCATTTGGACAACTTGGCGTAGAGCTGGTGCTTCAGCAGGGTGGCCAACACTTCCCTCACTAGTTTCACATGGGACTGTTCATCTTGAGAATAAATAATGATGTCATCAAGGTACACCACCACCCCCTTGTACAGAAATTTCCGCAATACATCATTTATGAAATTCATGAACACCCCAGGTGCCCCTTGCAGTCGAAACGGCATGACCAAGTATTCAAATTGTCCCATCGGTGTGTTGAACGCCGTCTTCCACTCATCCCCCTCTTTGATGCGCACTCGGAAGTACGCGTCCCGCAGGTCAAGCTTTGTGAAAATTTCCCCCCCCCCCCCGCCACCGTGCTTAGCAAGTCTTTGATGAAGGGAATGGGGTAGGCGTTTGACATGGAAATCGCGTTAATCCCACGAAAGTCAGTGCAAAGCCTAAGACTGTTGTCCTTTTTCTTTCTAAACAACACGGGGGCCGCGTGGGGGGCCGTCGCGGGTCTGATGAACCCCCTTTTCAAGTTCAAGTCTAGAAATTTACGCAACTCCTTCTTCTCAGCCCACCCCATTTGGTAGAGTTTGGCCCTGGGAAGGCTTTCCCCGGGGATCAGTTCTATCGCACAGTCTGTGCTCCTGTGGGGGGGTAGCTGGTTGGCCTCCTGTTCACTAAATACTTCCATCAGGTCGCGGTAGGCGTCCGGGACATGGTGCACCTCTTCCACCAGGACGCACGCCCTCTCCCGAGCGGCTGGCGCTCGTGGCCCCCATACCGCTTGCCAAAGGTGCTGGCTGCAACTTGGGTCGGGAAATCTGATGGTCTGGGCTCTCCAGCGGATGAGGGGCTCGTGCTTCTCCAACCACCCCACTCCCAGGACCACGGGGTAGCCGCAGGCGGGCGCGATCACAAACGTCTCTGAGTCCCAGTGGTCCTCAATCCCCAGGGGGCACGGCTCAGTCTCTTGCGTGCAGGGTTCCCCCCCCATTACTGACTCATCCATCTGTTCAAAGTGCATGGGGTGGGGCAGTTGTAAGCGTTCCAACCCCAGAGCCTCCACCACCTTGGGGGAAATCAGCTCTCTATTACAGCCCGAGTCTATGAGGGCCCGGATCTGTAGGAACCTTTTTAGCTTTGGGTTCAACAATTTGACCACTATAAAGTACAACCTTCCCGTGGGTTTCACCGTTAGCGGTGCCTCCTCCCGGTCGACCTGCTGGTTGGCACCGTTCAAAGCAGGTCGGCGTCGTTTCCCGCCGGCTCCTCTTCCCACGCCAGCTCGGCCAGCTCCTCGGACAGACGCACCTCCTCCTCTTGCAGGTCCTCTTGCACCAGAAGCGCGCTGCCCTTCGCCGCATCCTTAGGGCGGCCGGTGGTCTTCTTGGGGCCGGGGGTGCCCGGGCGGGTGGCTCCCTGCGGTGGGGCAGCCCCGGTGGCTGGTTGGGGGCAGCCGGAGGCCAGATGGTTGGGGTCCCCACACCAGAAACAACGTCGGGGCCCCCCCGGAGCAGCCGCCGCCGGCTTCTTGCCTTTAGGTGGCTCAGCCTTCCCGGGGGCTGCTTTCGGCGTTCCCCTGCCGGCGGCTAGTGCTTGGCGCAGCGTTGCCACTCGTTTCAGGTTGGTCTCCACCTCCCCCGCCAGCTGAATCCACCCCACCAGGGTATCGGGGCTGGCTTGCGTGAGCGCCCTATCCAGGATGCTCGGGTTCAGCCCATTGGTGAAGTGCTCGATCTTCATCACCTCGTTCCAGTTCCGAGCCCGGGCGGTGTTGGCCTGGAAGTTGGCCGCGTACTCTCGGATGGATCGGGCCCCTTGCTTCATGTTCCGCAGCGCTGCCAGCGCTCGGGTTTCTTGCAGGGGGTCCTCGTACTGGGTCAGTAGAGCTTGCACGAAGGTGTTTACGAAGTGGAGGACCGGGCTGTTAGTTTCGCATAGGCTCACATACCACTTCTTTGCTGCGCCCCGCAGCTTTGACCCGAGGTAGTCCACGCGGCTCATCTCATCGGGGAATAGGTCCCCCCAGTAGTACATGTAGCTGTTCGCCTGGATCGCGAAGTAGTTCACTTCCTCCGGGTCTCCGTCAAACATGGCGTCCAGCTCCCGGCCTCCCCCCAGGTCTCTTTGTCTGACCGGGGCAGGAGGGGCCGCCGCTGGGGCTTGCGGGGCCGCTCCGGGTGGAGGGGCGGCAGGGCCCGGTTGAGCCGGGGTTCCCCGCGGACCCGCCGGGGCTGGCTGCTGCTGGCGAGCCCCGGTCACCCCCAGCGCTCTGCCCAGCTGCGCGGTCAGGGTCTGCATCTGGTCCTTGAGGTCTCTCACCGCCCCGTCGATCTCCCTGCGGACCATCGCCCGAAACGTTTCGTAATCCTCATCGGCCTGGTCCTTGGGTCTCGCCCCTCCGTCATCCGCTCCACACTCGGCCCCTTCGCCTCCACTCCCGGGGGCTTGAGTCCCCGCAGCTCCGGCGCCTTCGCTCGTCTCGCCCGGGTTGGCGGCGGCGGCCTCGGCCAGTTGGACCCGCTTGGTGTGGCGGGTCATGATCGCCTCCCGTCGGACCGGGGCTTGATCCATCAGCGTGGTGGAGGTCCTTGGCTGGTATTGCCGTGGGGTCACCACCAGCTGAAACTGGGGAGGGGAGGCCGCGGTCCTTCTGGCAGTATGGATGTGCCAGGGTGTCTCGGCCCCCTCCACTCTGGTTGGGAGTTCTCCGTTCTCCGGAGACTGTTCGGACATCGCCTTTTCAGTTGCCGGAAAGGTTGAACTCCAAGATAGGAGAGTCCTTCAAAATGTCAAGTCGGCTGAATTCAATAACAAGTCTCTTGATGAAACAGAGTAACAAGTTTATTGTAATCAGAACTAGAGACCATGGCAGAGATTGAAGGACTGAAATACATAGGCACTAAACCAGCATTTAAGGTATGGATCAAAAGGATTCCTACGGTGGGGGTAATCTATGCAACACATTTTCGCACTAGGATGCTACTCCCTCCATTCCCAGGCCGAAGCCTTGACGCCCCATCCTCCCACAGAGAACAAGGCTGGGAAGGCGTTCGGGTTGCAAGGGGCGCCGGGGGTGTTTATGAACTTTATCAATGAAGTACTGCGAGAGTACCTGTACAAGGGGGTGGTGGTGTATCTGGATGACATCATTATTTATTCCAAGGACCTAGAGTCCCACGTGCCACTAGTACAAAAGGTGCTAACAACCCTCTACCAGAACAAACTGTATGCCAAACTATCCAAATGCGAGTTCCACCAGACGGAACTAGACTACCTGGGGTTTCAGGTCTCGGGAGAAGGCTTAGCGATGGACCCAGCGAAAATCCAGGCAGTGTTAGACTGGGAGACCCCTAAAACCAGATGGCAGCTACAATCTTTCCTCGGATTCGCAAATTTCTATAGGGGGTTCATTAAGGGGTTCGCCCAGATAATGCTACCCCTAACCAACCTACTAAGACCAAGGGGAGGGGTTTAGAAGCAAAAAAGGCCGGGGCACGCCTTCCCTGGACCCCACAATGCCAAGCGGCATTCGAGAAACTGAAAAGGGCGTTCACAAGCAAACCCGTGCTCGCCCACCCCAATGAGCTAAAGCCCTTCGTGGTGCAATGCGATGCCTCCGATGTAGCCATTGGAGCAATATTAATGCAAAAGGACCCAGAAGGGAGGCTCAGACTCTGCGCCTATATGTCCCGCAAGTTCTCTAACGAGCAGAGAAACTGGTCAGTGTGGGACAAAGAGGCTTTCACCGTGACCTACGCTCTAAAAACATGGAGGTCATGGTTAGAAGGAGCCCGGGTCCCATTCGAAATCTGGACAGATCATAAAAACCTAGAAGCCCTGACTGGGTGGCAGAAACTAACAGCCAAACAAATCCACTGGGCAGGGTTCTTTGCCAGATTCGATTTTGTGCTGAAGCACATACCCGGTTCGAGAAATTTTCTGGCTGACGCCCTATCCCGCCTCTCGCAGCACGAAAGCCAGAAGGAGGAGGTCGTAGACTCCCTCATTCCCCCCTCAGCTGTAGCGGGAGGGGTGACCACCAGGTCAGGGAAGAAAACGGGACCACTCGAACCGTGGGGGGGGCAACCGGCTCCAGGAAGAAGCAGAAAAGGAGGGGGAGGGAAGACCGGAGAGTGTAGAGAAAGGAGAAGGGGGGTTCTGGTACCACGACGGAAAATTTTACGTTCCCAAAAGCCTTAGGCAAGAGATACTGCAGCACTGCCATTGCAGCAAAATAGCCGGGCACTTTGGGTACGTGAAAACCCTCCACTTGGTAAATCGACAATTCTGGTGGCCTCAAATGAAAAAAGACATCTCAGAATTCGTTGGGTCCTGCCCCACATGCATTATGGCAAAGAAGAGGGGGGGAAAACCACCGGGTTTGCTACAGCCACTACCCACCGCATCCCAACCCTGGGCGGTCGTGTCCATGGACTTTATAGTCGAATTACCCCCCTCGCAAGGGAAAACGATGATATTGGTGGTAGTGGACACCTTTTCCAAGCAAGCACATTTCATCCCGTGCAAACAACTCCCTACGGCCAAAAAACTAGCTTATCTGTTCTTCCATCACATGGTCAGGCTACACGCGTTCCCTGAGAAGGTCATTAGTGACCACGGCCCGCAGTTCATTGCCAACTTCTGGCAGGAGTTTTGCAAATTGGCAGGGATAGAGCAAGGGCTGAGCTCAGCCTACCACCCCCAGACAGACGGACAGACAGAGAGGGTAAACGGGCTTCTAGAGCAGTACCTGCGCTGCTACATTAATTTCCAACAGTCCAACTGGGTGGAGTTGCTGCCCTTCGCTGAGTATGGCTATAACGACAGCCTGCACAGCTCAACCAAAGCCTCGCCCTTTCAAATTGTGAACGGCTACGGGGGCAGCCCTTCCCAACCCTGCCAGCGAGAGAGGGAACAGCGCCACCTAGCTCGTGCCGGCAGTGGTGGGAAGGAGTTAGGAAAGGGTGGAAAGTGATCCAGGAGAACCTCGAAGCTGCAAAGAAAGACTACAAGGCCCAGTTTGACAAAAAGCACTCACCACAATGGGAATTCAAAGAAGGAGAGAGTGTATTTTTGTCAACCAAAAACGTGCCTCTACCGCAAACTTGCAGGAAGCTAGCATACAAGTTCTTGGGGCCTTTCAAGATCAAACGGGTGATCAATAAGGTGACAGTGGAACTGGAACTACCCAAGTTATTTAGTAAGATCCACCCTGTTTTTCATTGCAGCCTTCTTCGCAAAGATCCTGGGCCCACGTGTTTGCACCACCGCCCTCCAGAGCCACCTCCTATTCAAGTGAAGGGCCAGAGCCATCATGAGGTGCAAGAGATCCTGGATTCCAGGATCCAGAGGGGGGTGCTGTACTACCTGGTCCGCTGGAAATACTTCCCCAACAGCTGTGATGAATGGGTCAAGTCATCCAACCTACGGGCCCCTCAGCTTCTCAAGAAATTTTACCTACTGCACCCAGACAAACCCCGAGCACGAGCTTAGGGGGGGCAGTATGTCAGACATTGTACCTGCTCTAACTCACTTTTAGACTATTGACCTGACTAACGCCATCTTGTTTGCTATTACTAACCATGAGCCTGCGACTGTGCATTTCAAATGGGGAGGGAAGGTTGTAAATCCCATGGGAGGAATTTCTCACTTGGCATCCATGGGCTATCCAGGCCTTTGAAGATGGCAAGCTTCAAGGTAACCAGCGGGGAGCCTTCCTGGGAATGAGATAAAGGAATGTGGGAACAGACAACTGTCTCTCAGGGTGTGAGAATGAATTCTTTGTTATGTTATCCTCTTCTACAAAAGTCCAAGAGTAACCTTGGAATGTATCAAACTCAATCTGCTTGTATCCCAAACCACTAGTTCTTGAATAAACGAATTAATTTTGCAACAGAATGATTCAGGCTTATTTCAACGTTCAATGTCTGACACCGATCTCCCAAAACTCTAGGTAGGGTAGGGTGCACAGCACGGGACTCTGCCAGGAAGGAGGATGGGAGCACTTTGGTGGACGTAGCTGCATAGAGAAGGCATGCAGGCAGTACAGTGTGAGCTATTTGACTTGCGAGGAGGAGAGCAAAATCTCTATTCCATGGCTAACCACTCCTGTTTCCAAGGCCCAACAGGTATTCGCCCTCCGGAGTGTTGGCACATGGACAGGTAAGTGGGACTGCGTACTCTCGGATTACCCCCCTCCCCTTGCTCAAGGCTGGGCAGATTGCCAGCATCTCCGGCCCTGATGCTCTCAGGCATGTCGCAGTCACCCCAGCCCCTGCTTGCCACTGGAAGGGCCCCCCTGGTCTGCCCTTTGCCTCATTCCCACTTTTGGCGGGGCAAGGGGGGGGTCTGGCAGCTGCTCCACTGCCTATGGGGAGGCAGGTCAGCAACAGTCGCTTTAAGTGAGTCCATGACTAAGACATAGCCCCATGCTGCAGCTGCCGTTGCTGAGGAATTACAAGCAAACCAGGAGTGCTTTAACTCAGGACAGGTGGCTGTGCGTTGGCTGGTCCCATCATGTGCTGCGGATTGCTTTTTCCATCCACCTCCCTGGCACCTCTTCTGTTAGGATGGGACCTCTCTGGCTGCAAGTGGTATGGCACTGCTTCTCGAGTGCAAAGGGTCTCTTTCTCTGTTTTGCAGGTTGGAATTCAACACAGAGGCTTCCGTTTGTGGCGACTCAAACCTGTCCCCCCTGCTCTACTCAGCCAGCTGTTCCTGCCCCCCTCTCCGACTGAAGCCTTTCCAACTGCCACTTGAGATGCTCTTCTACTTAGTTCCAGCACAATAAAACCTTAGATGTGCACCAACTTTGTCTCTCCTGTTTGGCTTCTGCTTTGCTCCTCTTTGGCCCTCTGTCAGTGGGCTCCCTGAGGGAATGCCTTGGAGGGCAAGCTCACTTGTTTCTTGAGGAGGGAGTGGGGGAAAACTATGAGCAGCTTCACTACCCCTGTATGATTAGACAGGGGAGGGGGGACTTTGCCCCACACATCCCATGCAGTCACTGGAGTCAATGTCATGTTTTTCCAAAAAGCAAAAGATGCTTTCTGAAAGCTCTGCAGCACCATGACACTTTATCTTGATGAACAAACCATTCAATTGGCTCATTTCCAAGAACATAACAGAGGATACAGCAGAATTTGTCCACATGACATGTCTGGGGTAGAGTCAACAGAAATGGAGAAATATTTGGCTTCTTTGATTTTCTCAATAATAGTATTTAATACCTTATTTTGCATAATACCTATGAGTTGGTCACATGTGGAGGAAGACAGGTAGGAAACTGAACCTTTCCTTTTATTAGTATACTTTCCAATGTGAGTGGCTAGGAAGGGGTCAAACTTAGACACCACCAATGTGCCCAAAAAGTTACAGTTGGTTGGTGACCCAATCACCTGGTCATTTCTTCTAAAAGCTAATCCATGTTCAGCTAGAAACTTGATGGTAGAAAAAAACTCACTTATGGACATCTTGTAAGGTTCTGCCAGTTATTGACCCAAGTCACCAATTCTCATAATAAAAGAGTAAATGGCTTGATTAGATTCATCTACAGAACATTGCATTGTGCTATGAATAGCCAAAGCCAGGAATAACAAAAGCAATAACAAGACTTACAGTTATGTCAGAAAAAGTGCATGCAAAAAATCTCTTGCCAATCTAACGCTTGTTCCCACTGACAGTGGTACCTAAAGTTATTTAGGGGATCAAAGCCAATGGCTGAATCCTCCTGCTCCATTGCCAGAGCAACGAAATAACCTGAGAGTTCTGTCTAGAGCACAGTCTACTATCTAGCAGTGTGTCGCCATCACATTTCTTAGTAGTTACATAGATACGTCTTCAAGCAGCTGCAAGAAACAGAGTCTATGGTTCAGGATTATCACAGAGGTCATGCATTTTTTAAATCATGGCAAAATCATCCTGACACAGCTCTTGCATCAGCTTTGCATTGCTTAACCAGAAGCATATTTACACAGCATTGCATGTTGGAGCATCAGAACCATGCTTGACACAGTAGACAGTGGTCGCCCTGAACGACGCTCTGCTCTAGTTGCCCACGAACTTCTCAGGTTGAATATCGACATAGCAGCACTCAGTGAGGTCCGTTTCCCTGAGGAAGGTAGTCTTCAAGAACACGGTGCTTGCTATACCCTTTACTGGTCAGGTAAGTCAAAGGCTGAGAGCTGCCTTTCTGGCGTTGGCTTCATGGTCAGGAATTCCATTGCCTCTAAACTCAAAAACCTGCCAACAGGTCACTCAGATCGCATCACGTCTATGCGCCTCCCTCTTCAAAACAAGCAGCATGCAGCACTCTTCAGTGTGTATGCCCCAACCCTTCAAGCAGATTCTGCAGAAAAGAATATGTTCTATGCTGATCTACGCAACCTCGTACGGAAGACCCCTACGGAGGACAAGGTGATCATCCTTGGCGACTTCAATGCCAGAGTAGGTAAAGACTTGGAAGCCTGGAAAGGAGTACTTGGCAAACACAGCATTGGCAACTGCAATGATAACGGGCTCCTCCTGCTAAAATTCTGCATGGAGCATCAGCTCACCATTACCAACACTATCTTCCAGCAGAAGAACAGTCTGAAGACAACCTGGATGCACCCACGGACCAAGCATTGGCACCTTATTGACTACATTCTGGTGTGCCAGAGAGACTTTCGAGATGTCTTACACACCCGAGTAATGCCCACTGCAGAATGTCATATGGATCATCGTCTTGTACGCTGCAATCTCCGTCTTCACTTTAAATCTACACCCAGGAAAGGTGGTATCCCCCGGAGGAAGTTTCAGGTTGGCAGCCTTCAGTCAGCCGAAGTTAGAGCTGCCTTCTAGGCAAAACTCCAGACAAGAATTGAGGGCCCCAGTTGCCTCACAGATCCTTCTCCAGAAGCACTCTGGGAACACCTAAAAACTACCATCCTGTTGACCTCTGAAGAAGTCCTTGGGTTCTCCACAAGGAAGAACAAGGACTGGTTTGACGAGAACAATCAAGAGATCCAAGAATTACTGGCGAAAAAGAGATCTGCCTACCAAGCACATCTTGCTCAGCCCTCCTGTCCCGGGAAAAAAGCACCCAAAGCTTTTGATACCATTAGCAGGAACGGCCTGTGGCAAATCTTGGAATGTTTAGGATGTCCCCCAAGGTTCCTCAGTATGATCATCCAGCTACATGAAGACCAGCGAGGCCAAGTCAGACACTGCAACGATCTCTCGGAGCCCTTCCCAATAGGCACAGGTGTAAAGCAAGGCTGTGTTCTCATGCCAACTCTCTTTACGATCTTCTTTAGCATGATGCTTCAAAGAGCCACAGTAGATTTAGATGATGACGATGGTGTCTACATCCGCTATCGCACCGATGGCAGCCTGTTCAACCTGAGGCGACTAAAGGCCCACTCCAAGACAATGGAAAAACTTATCCTAGAGCTACTGTTTGCTGATGATGCTGCACTCATCTCCCACTCGGTATCAGTTCTGCAGCATATGATGTCCTGCTTTGCAGAGGCTGCCAAGCTATTCGGCCTAGAAGTTAGTCTGAAGAAGACAGAAGTTCTCCACCAGCCTGCACCCCAGGAAGATTATCACCCTCCTTGCATCACTGTGGGTGAATCAGTTTTGAAGACAGTCCAGCAGTTCAGCTACCTGGGGTGCATCATCTCCTCAGACGCCAAGATCGACAAGGAGATTGATAATAGACTGGCAGACAAACCGTGCATTTGGCCGACTGCATAAAAGAGTGTGGAGCAACAAGCCTCTGAAAAAGGGCGCAAAGATCAATGTTTACAAAGCGGTTGTGATGGCAGCCCTCATCTACAGCTCCGAATCATAGGTATTATACCGTCATCATCTGCGACTCCTTGAGCGCTTTCATCAGCGCTGCCTTTGCACCATCTTCAACATCCACTGGAGTGACTTTGTGACCAACACTGAAGTCCTCAAGCGGGCGGAGGTTACAAGCATCGAGGCATTGCTGTTGAAGACACAGCTGCGCTGGGCAGGGCATATCTCCAGGATGGAAAACCACCGCCTTCCCAAGATTGCCCTGTATGGCGAACTTTCCACCGGCCATCGAAATAGAGGGGCACCAAAGAAGAGGTTCAAGGACTCCTTGAAGAAATCCCTTGGTACCTGTTGCATTAACCATCACCAGTGGTCTGACCTAGCCTCAGATCGCAAAGCATGGAGGCACACCATCCACCAGGCTGTTTCTTCCTTTGAGAACGCACGCATAGCTGGTCTTGAGGACAAAAGGAGATTGAGGAAGAATCGTACTGCTACAGCACCAACCCCAAATCAGACTTTTCCCTGCAGCCACTGTGGCCGGACCTGCCTGTCCCGCATTGGTCTTGTCAGCCACCAGCGAGCCTGCAGCAAGACGTGGACTACTGCACCTTTCTTAAATCTTCGTTCGCGAAGTCAAGCCGAGAGAGAGAGAGAGAGAGACTTTGCTCTGTGGCAAAAAGTGATAATAGTTTCTCTGTGGGCCTTGCTGGTTTCATGTGCTGACATTCATTGTGCTGTATTTTTCCAATCGGAAACCATTTGCTGCAAAATTTGAAAACAAAATGCCTTACCTTTGCTTGGTGAATAGCAAACCAGTTTCTCTTTTTCATCTCTCCATTTGGCAAGCAACAGTAAAACATGGAATTGCAAAAGTATCATTTTTGCTTTCCATCCACTTGAATTGAATTTATGATGGTACCATTTTCATTGTGGCCCTCATCACTCCATTTCCTAGACCAGTAATCCTGCATTCCTCCGTTACAGTTGGCCATAACCCAAGATCACATTCCATGGCATAGTCACAAGGAGGATCTACCAGTGGGCATGTGTCAGGTGGATTGAGTACATAAGAACATAAGAGAAGCCATGTTGGATCAGGCCAATGGCCCATCCTGTCCAACATTCTCTGTCACACAGTGGCCAAAAAAACCAACTGCCATCAAGAGGTCCACCAATAGGGCTAGAAGTCCTTCCACTGTGCCCCCCCCAAAGCACAAGAATACAGAGCATCACTGCCCCAGACAGAGAGTTCCAACAATAAGCTGTGGCTAATAGTCACTGATGGACCTCTGCTCCATATTCTTATCCATTCCCCTCTTGAAGCTGTCTGTGCTTATAGCTGCCACCACCTCCTGTGGCAGTGAATTCCACATGTTAATCACTCTTTAGGTGAAGAAGTACTTCCTTTTATCAGTTCTAACCCGACTGCTCAGCAATTTCATTGAATGCCCATGAGTTTTCGTATTGTGAGAAAGGTAGAAAAGTACTTCTTTCTCTGCCTTCTCTATCCCATGCATAATCTTGTAAACCTCTATCATGTCACCCCACAGTCGACATTTCTCCAAGATAAAGAGCCCCAAGTGTTTTAACCTTTCTTCATAGGGAAAGTGTTCCAAACCTTTAATCATTCTAGTTGCCCTTTTCTGCACTTTTTCCATTCCCTTTTTTTTTTTAAACTTTAAATTTTTTATTAATTTTTCAACTATAACCAACAACCTTAATACACTCTAAACAACAAAACAATTACAATAAAGTACATAGCTTATCTTCATGGCATAAGTACTATTGAATCTAAGCAGAGCACCACTACCGTTTTCTATCCTTTCACGGTGTTGCATATGTCATCCATATTTCTAATACATTATCATTCATTATATAACATAGGATTTGGGAAAAAATTCTTCAATAGTATGAGAAAGTAATATATTTCTTTGGAATATGCTTTTCAAAGTCTTCATCTGAGTTTATATATTTAAAAAAGGGGAACCATTTCTCAACAAAATTATTGTTCTTCTGTTGTATATCAAATACCCTTATTTGTATGGCTAATTTGTCTAAAGCTGCTACTTCCCATACTTTGGACATCCATTGCAGTTTGTTGGGAGACACATCTCGTTTCCAATATTGGGCAATCAAAAGTTTGGCCGCCATCAAAAGAAGAGTTGCCAGTTCTTTTTTCAATGGAGAAAGTTTTATATTGGGCCAATAGTTTAAAAGAAAGGATTCTGGAGTAAAAGGAATAGCACCCTCAATAATGTTATCTATTATGGGTTTAATTTCTTTCCAGAATTTGTTGACTTCTGGGCATAGCCACCAACAATGTAAAAATGACCCTTCCTGCTTACATTTCTTCCAGCACTCAGGGGTAGGCTTTATACGTGATAAAAAGAGTTTTTTAGGTGTCAAATACCACCTGGAAAAAAGTTTATAGTTTTGGAGTTTCAAATTTAATGAATATGTGTTATAAAGTGGAGATTCCCAAATGGTCTGCCATTGTTCTAAAGTAAATGATATGCCACAATCTTTCTCCCATGCTTTCTGCTGGCTTGTGGTTTCAGACCAATCTTTGGTATTAAGGAGGTTATAAATAGTGGATGTTAAAGCTTTAGCTTGTGTTGGATTCCTTCTTAACAGCTTTTCAAATGTTGTTAATGGCCTATCAATTACATCTGTAATTCTAGGATTATGTAAGATATAATGCAGTTGTTGGTATTGGAACCATGGGATCAATATTTTGTACTGAGTTTCCAATTGTGTTTTAGTTAACATTTGTTTATTTTTAATAATGTTTTGAAATTGGTATATGCCAGCATCTCTCCAGACTTTAAAGTCCTTAGTTTCACGACCTGGTTTAAAGCATGCTTGTCCCAAGAAACTTGCCATCGGTGAGATGGATGGTATTAGAGTTTTTTTATATTTATCCCAGATTTTTAAAGTTAAGGATAAATAAGGATTGTTGTCTTCAATAAAGTGTCTATCATTCGGTATATTCCAAATAGCCTCCCATAGGTGGTCCCTTACTAAATAAGATGCTTCAATTTTTACCCAGGCTTTGTCACAGTCTTTCACTGCGTACCATAGGATATTTTTTAAGTTAGCAGCTAAGTAGCAAGCCTCTAAGTTAGGCAAGCTCAATCCCCCCTGTTTTGTTGGTCTAGTCATTAATTTAAACTGAAATCTTGGTCTTTTATGTGACCATAAAAATTTGGAGAAGAGGTGTTGTCTGTCTCTGAATTCTTTGGGCGAAATGTAGCACGGTAAATTATAAAATAAAAACAAATATCTAGGCATAACAAAGGTTTTAATCATGTCAATTTTTTCTAACAAGGTTAGATTGAGTTTATTCCATTGTTCTAAATGTGTTTTAATAGAGTCATCTAGTAGTTTATAGTTAACTGTGTGAAGATCCTGCAGGTTCAATGGTATTTGGATACCCAAGTGTCGAATAGATTTTTGAACCCATTTGAAAGGAAAAGCATTTAATAATTCTAATTTGGAAGTTGAGGATAAATAAATAGGGTACAGTTCAGATTTTGTATAATTAATAGTAAAGCCAGATACCATGCTAAATTTTTTGATATGATGAAGTAATGAGGTAACCGACTGGGAGGGATTAGTGAAGTAAAATACAGCATCATCTGCGAACAGGCTTAATTCGTATTCTTCTTTTCCTATTGGAATACCACTTATTGATTTCTCATTTCGTACAGCAAAGGCCAATGGTTCTATGGAAAGTGCAAATAAAATGGGTGACAAGGGACACCCTTGCCTTGTACCCCTATGTAAGTTAAAGTCATTTGATCTATAGTTATTTACGTAAATTTGTGCTTTTGGCTTGGCATATAACGATTCAATGGAGGTTAAGAATTTTGGACCAAAGCCCATATGCTGTAATTAAGTAAATAAGGGACCTCCACCCTATCAAAGGCCTTCTCCGCATCAATGGCCAAAAGAATTGATTCCACTTTTTTTTGTTTTCCCCAAAAGATTAAATCCAAAGTTTTACGGATGTTATCTGTAAGAGTTCTTGTGGGAATAAACCCCGACTGGTCGCTATGTACATAGTTTGCAATGATTTTGTTCAGTCTGTTGGCCATTAAAGCTGAGAAGATTTTAAAATCATTATTTAAAACTGATATCGGTCTATAAGATGCAGGGCATTGTTTGTCTTTTCCGGGTTTGGGTATTACTGTGATTCTGGCTTCTGACCACGTAGTAGGCATTACTCCCTTGACCATAACTGAGTTACATGTTTGTACCAAGGGGGTTATTAACACAGATTCAAATTTCTTATAAAATTCGATGGGGATACCATCCCTACCTGGGGCTTTAGATATGTTTTAGGGTTTCAGATATTTCAACTTGTGTTATGTCTTGTTCTAGGTAAGAGATGTGTTCAGGAGATATTTTTATATTATAGTTTATAGAGGTGAGATATTCTTTAATTTTATTTCGGTCCGGATTCTCTGACTTATAAAGTTGTTGGTAAAAATTATGGAATATATGGGTTATCTCACTAGATTTAGTAACCAGGGATCCCTGATGGTTCCGCATGTTATGGATAAGGTGCGATACCTTTCTTTGTATGGTCCTTTGCTTGAGTAACTTTATCGATTTTGGAGTTTTAGTAAAGTATTTTTGATTAAGTATCATTAAGTTTTTTTGTATTTGGGAGTTTCTAACAAATCTAATTTTTTACGTTCCTGTTCTAATGTCCTTAATAGTTTTTTCCCACCTTTTTTAGCATATTGCAGTTCTAGGTGTTTAATTCTACTTGTGAGTTCTAGTAATAATAATTGCCTTTCCTTTTTATAGGTGGACACCATTGCTATTAGCTGCCCTCTTATGACCGCTTTAAATGCGTCCCACAACGTTTCCTGTGATACATCTTAAATAGAGTTAAATTTAAAGTACTCCTGTATTGCTGCTGTTATTTTCTTACATATCAATTCATCCTGTAGCAATAGTTTGTTTAATTTCCAATGGTATCCCTGGTTGTCATCATTTTGAGTAGAAAGTGTCCCTGTAACCCATGAATGATCAGATGTTATACGTGGCCCTATATCTGCTTCTTGTATTTGATTAGCTATCTTTTTACTTACTAGGAGATAATCAATTCTTGTATGAATTTGGTGTACATTAGAGTAGTAAGTGTATTGTTTTACTGCAGGGTTTAGTGAATGCCAAATGTCTACTAAATTAAATGAATCTATTATTTTTAATAAATCTGTAGATTTTGCTACCTTTTTTCCTGGTTTCTGTGTTCTGTCTAATTTGGGGTCCATTATATAATTTAGATCTGCACCAATCATGGTCTCCCCCACCTGAAAATCTGCTAATAATTGCAGCGTTGTCCTAATAAAGTCTTTCTGATTTACATTTGGGGCATATAAAGATGCCATTGTCAGTGGCTGGCCGTCTAACTCTCCTCTAACGAAAATGTAATGACCCCTAGGGTCAGCTTTTATTTTTTGGCAATGAAAGGGTACTGATTTTGAAATTAAAATTGCAACACCCCTGGATTTTGATGTCCCTGCCGCCAAATAACTTTGGGTAAACCAATTTGAAGATAACAATTTTCCATTCATATTCTTTAGATGTGTCTCCTGAAGACATACTATATTCGCTCTATCTCTCTGCATAGTGTTGAGAAGCCGTTTGCGTTTTACAATGTTGTTAAGGCCTCTACAGTTCCAGCTAAGAAGCTTATATGAATGTGCCATCTTTTAAGGTAGTTAAAAAATATCGATGGTGTCAAAACACAACACCACTTAACAAACTAAAAACAACAACAATGAACCCTAAACACAATTCCCTTAACTAAGGAAGCTTTTCAGAGTCCCCTCCCCTTATAAAGGAAAGAGAGAAAAAAAAGCTATTGCAGTGCCTTCTTGTCTGAAAAGATTAGATTACTCTCTTACTAAACAGCCTCTGGGGGGCGTTGTTCATATGGTCACTTATCTGGAGTCACAAAGCTGTTTTCCTACCCAAAAAGAGACGTTTTCCTGTTAAATCAAGAAAATTAGATATCTTTCAATTAATACTAAAACACGAAATAAACCATCCCCTCCTCCCCACTCTGAGAAGTTTAAGCAGGCTAGTTTATATACTACCTTAAAAATAAAATAAATTTTAACTTTCAGGTACCTAGGTTTTCCAACATATTCAATCCTGTCCCATATGTATATGCAGGTTATATCCATGGTTGATTAAGGAAAATAGTCTTAATAGTAATACATTATCATATAACAAATTCCTTAACAATTTAGAGCTAAGGCATTAATACCTAGCATAATAAACATTACAACAAATAAAAAGGGATTTCCCTTAATCACAAGGTAAGTTCCTTAGACATGCAGTCTTAAAGTCTTGAGTCAGAAAATATTCCTGAGTGCTCAACCAAATTTCACTATAAAATGCTTAACATAACATAGGAGCACTTAATTGTTATATTATAAGTTTATAAAGAACTGGGAACAAATATTCATTAGCTATAATTCTTAATTATCCAACTCTAATTCAAAATACTAATAGCAATCAAATTAATAACACACTCAAAAAAAAACCTTAAACAGCTTATAATGTATTAAGGCATACAAGGGCTTCTGTAGTTCTATCTATGTTAAAGTCATTCAAACCATTCAGGATGCTATTGCCCTCTTGTGGTCTTGTATGTCATTACATTGGTTCATTTCAAATTGCAGCCTGGGTTTGCTGGTCTTCTAACGCCGGTAAAAAAAAGGCGGGAAAGTCTTCTTCTTCCGTTTTGGCAGCTTATATCACTCTAGATCTCTTTTAAAATTATAAAATAAAATATAAGTTATAAGGAACATGAATTCGTTGTCTATACTCTAGAAATCTTAAAGAACTTATAGTACATCAAGACATATAAGAATTTCAGTAGTTCTGTTTGTGTTAAACCAGGCAGAAAGTCGTTGTTACATTCTTGCTTTCCAGTACATCATTAGTTCACGGCGCAGCAGGGGCTTGTTGTTCCTCTAACACAGGGCAAAAGGCTTGCAGATCTTCTTCTTCCCTTTTTGAGAGCTTAACATTTAGGTTGTCTAAAAGCAGCTTTCCTGTTTCTATATCCGATGCTTTAAAAAGTGCGCCTCCTTTGTATACTAGAATGTCCGAAACAGGGCTCCATCGGAATCTTATGTTTTCATTATATAGTTTGGTGGAGAAAAATTTTAGCTTTTTCCTTTTTTCTAATGCCTCAGCCGGGAGATCTAACAGCACCAGCACTTTTTGTCCATCACAGTTTAAAGCACCTTTTTTTCTGGCTTCTTGAAGTATCTTAGCTCTGGTTGTAGGGTACACAAATTGAACCAGGATGTCTCTTGGCTTCCCATTTCGCGCCGATACCAACGGTCCCAAACGCATGGCTTTTGTAATAGCAGGGGCCGCGCCATTTTCTAGAGCTAATGCTCTAGCCAGCCATTTAGCAATAAAAGTTACAATACCCATATTCTCTTCCGCCCCTTCCTTAATCCCTCTAAATTTCAGGCCGAGGGCCCTCCAACGATTTTCCAACGTAATAAGTCTCGTATTAAGCAGCGACTCTCTAGCTTTCATCTGCTTTATTTCAGCTTGCATAGCCAGCGAGGCTTCTGCTGTGCGCTCTGCCATTTTGGCAGTTAGTTCCAAATCATTTGCCATTTCTTCTACTTTTTTATTAACTGGGGCCAGAAGACTCTCTACAGTCTCTTTAAAATAAATATGAATGTCCTCTTTTAGCTGTAGGAGGTCTTTTCTACATAGAGGGGCTTCCTCATTACTCAGTTGTTCAGTTATGGGTGAGTTTTGCCCGGGCGCCATGCTAAGCTCTGTTGACTCAGAGTGAGTTTCCCGGACCGGGGAGGAATTGGGAGAAAAAAAACTTCTTACCGACGGCGATGCCTCTGAAGCTGCCTTCGCTTTTGTTTTTGGAGTATCTTTAGCCTTCACTTTTGTTTTTAGAGATTTTCCCATCTGGGACTGAATTCAAAGCCTGCGACTTGGCTGTAGGGCCCAGATTTAGTTGGGAAGGTGGAGGAGCTGCTCTAAAATGCGTCCACCATTGTTCAGCGACGCTCCGCCCCCCCTTCCATTCCCTTTTGAGGTGCAGTGACCGGAATTGTACACAGTACTCCAAATGAGGCCACACCATCAATACAGGGGCATTATGATACTGGCTGATTTGTTTTCAATTCCCTTCCTAATAATTCCCAGCATGGCGTTCGCCTTTTTTTATTGCAATCACACACTGTCTTGACATTTTCAGTGACTTACCTACCATGACTCCAAGATCTCTCTCTTGGTCAGTCTCCACCAGTTCACACCCCATCAACTTGTATTTATAGTTAAGATTTTTGGCCCCAATGTGCATTGCTTTGCACTTGGCCACATTTGTCAGCTTGTGTTCATATTGATCCTAATCAGATTGATACTAACCAGATTGCCTATACTGTTTTGCTAACCACTAACCCAGTTGACCTGTGGCAGTATTTTAGTTGTGCTAGGGAGGAAAAGCAGGGGAGGGGGGAGCTCGGCGCCAAGGGTTGTTTGAAGTGCAGAAGCTATGCGGCTTGCTCCCAGCCGCTACAAGGCCAGCAGCAGGAAGGAGGGACAGTGATGGCTAGCTAACTGAGATAACGGCGTGTGAACCTCGCACCCTTTAGAAGTAGAAAGTAACTGTATTGTGAGAATGATTTAAATCCCCAGGCTTTGATCCTCGTCCATAAATGCCAATGCTTTCCTTTGCATGTTATCACTTTCAAAGACTTCTCGTAGCAGTAACATAGATGTAACCAATAAAGGATACTTATTTTCAAATGAAAAGAGACTCTTCATTGTTGGAATGTCCATGAACCCTACACTGACAACATTGAACCTCATTTGCCACGTTGACACCCACTCACCCAGCCTCGACAGATCCCATTGGAGTGCTTCACAATCCTCTCTGGTTTTCATCACCCTGAACAATTTAGTGTCATCCACAAATGTAGCCACTTCACTGCTTACTCCCAACTCCAAATCATTAATGAACAAGTTAAAGAGCATGGGACCCAGTATTGAGCTCTGTGGCACCCCACTGCTTACCATCTTCCACTGTGAAAATTGCCCATTTATACTCACTCTCTGCTTCCTATTAATGAGCCAGTTTTTGATCCACAAGTGGACTTGTCGTTTTACTCCATGACTCGCAAGCTTACTAAGGAGCCTTTGATGAGGAACTTTATCAAAATTTCTGGAAGTCAAGGTAAACAGCATCTATTGGGTCCCCGTTGTCCACACGTTTGTTCACCCCCTCAAAGAACTGTAACAGGTTAGTGAGGCAAGATCTTCCCTTACAGAACCCATGCTGAGTCTTCCTCAATAACTTGTGTTCATCAATGTGCCTACTCATTCTGTCCTTGATAATGCTTTCTACCAACTTTCCCAGTATTGAAGTCAGACTGACTGGCCTGTAATTTCCCAGATCTCCTCTGGAACCCTTTTTAAAGATGGGGGTGACATTTGCTACCTTCCAGTCCTCAGGAATGGAGGTAGATGTCAATGAAAGATTACATATTTTTGTCAGGAGATCCACAAGTTCACCTTTGAGTTCTTTCAGAACTCTTGGATGTATGCCATCTGGACCTGGTGACTTATTAGTTTTTAATTCGTCTATCAGTTGTAAGACCTCCTCTCTTGTCACCTCAATCTGACTCAGATCCTTCAACACCCCTTTCAAAATTAGCGATTCTGGAGTGGGCAAACACTTCTCATCTTCCATAGTGAATACTGAGGCAAAAAATGCATTCAGCTTCTCAGCCATTTCCCCATCCTACTTCAGTAATCCTTTTACGCCTTGATCATCCAAGGACCCCACTGCCTCCCTGGCTGGTTTCCTGCTTCTAATATATTTGAAGAAATTTTTATTGTTGGTCTTTATGTTTTTTGCAATATGCTCCTCATAGTCCCTTTTTGCCTGTGTGATCCCAGTCTTGCATTTGATTTGCCATAGCCTGTGTTCCTTGGACTAGCTTTCCATCGCTTAAAGGAATCTTTCTTAATTTTACAGCTTCCATTACTTTGTTAAATATGCAGGCTTTTTCTTATACCTATTTGTGCCTTTCCTAACTTGTGGTATATATTTTATCTGAGCTTCTAGGATTGTGGTTTTAAATAGCCTCCAAGCTTCCCCAAGGGTTTTGACTCTATTTACCTTTCTTTTCAGTTTCATCTTCACTTTCCTCCTCATTTCAGAGAATTTACTCCTTTTAAAGTTAAAAGTTGGGTGTGTTGGTCTTTTTGGACAACTCCCTATTTATACAAATGGTGAAATCAATAACATTATGATCACTGCTCCCAAGCGGTGCAATCACTTTTACATCTCTCACCAGGTCTTGGGCATTACTTAGGACCAAATCCAGGATTGCCCCACCCCTGGTAGGTTCTGTGACCATCTGTTCCATAGCACAGTCAGTGAGAGTGTCTAGAAATTCAGTCTCTTTCTCCCAACCAGAACACATACTGACCCAATCAATGTGTGAGTAGTTAAAATCACCTATTGTGACACGGTTTTTACATTTAGCCGCTATCTTTAATGCTTTCATAATATTATATTTTGATCCGGTGGGTGATAAAAAACTCCTATAGTTAAATTTCCTTTTGGGCCCACTAATTCGACCCAAAGCATTTCTAGAAGGGAATCTAATTCTCTGACCTTCTCAATCTTATTGGACTGTATACCCTCTCTGATATTCAGAGCCACCCCACCTCCAACCCTTTGCTCCCTATCCTTCCGATATAATTTATATCCAGGAATCACCGTGTCCCATTGATTCTTCTCATTCCACCAAGTTTCTGAAATACCCTCAATGTATATGTTTTCCCCCAACACTAAGCATTCCAACTCCCCGATTTTATTTTTTTTATTTATTTACGTTATATTTATATCTCGCCCATTCCATACAGACTCAAGGCGGCTAACAGCATAAAATAGACAGTAAACAAAACAATATTAAAGCAATAAAACAATCAGATAAATAACAATGGTGCTACTTCAGGCAGATCATATAATGTTTTCTTTCTCACACGCATAGATCCTGGGCAGTTAGTAATAAAAGCACTATGGATCCAGATGTGGTGGCAGCCCTCTCCTATTAGATGTTATATGCCATCCGAAACAGTTCAGTCTTGCAGGCCCTGCGGAACTGCGATAAATCCCGCAGGGCCCTGATGGCTTCTGGAAGGGTGTTCCAAAGTATTGGGGCTGCAACTGAGAAGGCTCTTGCTCTGGTGGAGTTGAGCCTAGCCTCCTTTAGCCCAAGGACAGCCAAAAGATTTTGAGAACGATCACAGTGCTCTTTGTGGAACATGACGGCTAGACAACAGCTGGTGGTCGACTGTATTGAATGCAGCCAACAAGTCTAATAGGAGCAGTACTGCCAAGCCACCCTGATCCAGATGTCTCAGGAGGTCATCCATGAGGGCAACCAGCACCGTCTCCATCCTGTGACCTGGGCAGAAACTGGACTGGAACAGGTCCAGTATGGAAGTGTCCTCCAGGAAACCCTGTAACTGTGTTGCCACCACCCTCTGTATAATCTTACCCAAAAAGGGCAGATTTGACACTGGCCGATAGTTGGCCAGAAAGGGTCTAAAGGTGGTTCCTTCAAGAGAGGGCGGATCACAGCTTCTTTTACCTCGGACACTTCTAGCATTGTATACAAACATCTATAATTTCCCAGGCAAGTTAGGCCCACAACCTTCCTCCTGCTGCCTTAAGACTTTGGCAGACAGTCCATACTGTTTGTCAGCATCTCAGTGGACAACTCTAATCCATTGCATGGTAGAAAAGTAACAGCTAACCATCTCTTTGAGATGAGTGCTCTCAAACCAGAGACATGTCATCTCCTGTCGACTTTCCCCCAAGATTCAGTTTAAAAACTGCTCTGCCATCTTTTTTAAGTGCCAGCAGCCTGGTTCTTTCTGGGGACAAGTGGAGACTGTCTCTTTTGTACAGCTCCCGCTTGTTCCAGTGCCTAACAAACTTAAACCCTTCCTCCCTACACCACTGTCTCATCCACACATTGAGACTTCTAATTTGTGCCTGTCTCTCCAGCCCTATGCGTGGAACAGTTCTGAGAAGGCTACCTTGGAGGTCCTGGCCTTGAGTCTGCTGCCTAGCAGCCTAAATTTTTCATCCAGGACCTCACAACTGCATTTCCCCACATCATTGGTGCCAACATGCACCATGACCACTGGCTCCTCCCCAGCACTATCAGCCTATCTACAACACGCATAATTATTTTATTTATTTGTTCGATTTATATCCTGCCCTACCCCACCAAGGCGGGCTCAGGGTGGTTTACAATACAAAATGCTAACAATAAATTAGTTTAAAATACATTAATGATTATACAATAAAATACATAAAAATACAATGTCTGCTACCTTTGCACCAGGCAGGCAAGTCACCACACCATCAGTACGTGGTTTTGCCACCCAGCTGTCTACTTGCCTAAGGATCGAATCAGCAACTACCAAGACCCCCCCTCCCTCCCTGCCCAGGGATGGTTTCTTGGCACGAAAGGATACCTGCTCACCAACTGAAGAAGAGGTCCCTTTTGAGGGTGCATTCCCTTTAATCTCAGCATGATGCTCTGTTCCCTCTCGACCCTCATGCTCCCTGGCAGCAGTGGGGCAGCCATGTTCAGAGTGGGGCAGCCATCTAACCAAGTCCCTGAGAGTCTTCTCCAAGTGTCTGACTGTCTCTGCTTCTCCAGGTCAACCACCTTGGCCTCAAAGGTTCGAATCTGTTCCTTGAGGACCAGGAGCTCCTTGCATCGAGCACACACCCAAGACTTCTGTCCAGTGGGCAGATAATCACACATGTGACACTCAGTGCAAAACACTGGAAAGCTCCCATCCCCCTGCTGGCATTCTACCTTCACAATAGCTTTTTAAATATACAGTCCCCCTTTTAAATCCTTTTGCGTTTATGTGGCTCTGCTTCTGGAAAGTCTACTTACCTTATTGGGAACACAAGGAAAATAGGGATCCAGGTTCCTGGTCCTTCCTGGGCTTTTTACAGAGCCCCCCCAGACCAAGAGCCCTTTAGCTCTTGCCCTTCGGCTCATGTCAAAGGCTGTCAATCTTGACCACTGGTTCTGGTTCATGAACAACTTTGTCTTTGTGCAAAGAGCATTTGTCAGATCAGCGTCCATCTCCATGTCAGATTCACAGGCAGTTTGGGAAGTGGAGCTTATGCTATCATTTTCAGTATTCACAGGGACACTAATACCCAGTTGAAATAAAGTCTGCTGACCTCTTTTCTCACAGACTAATTGTTCTTCCTTTTCTTTTCTCTTTTGAAATCCTGACTTCTGCTTGTACATGTTTGCTGCTGTGACAAAGGTGTTTTTATTTAAAAAACCAGGGAAATGGGAAGCCAGGTTAACTTTCCCTAGAATGCAGGCAGAAGGCTGTTGCATTCAGATTGGTCAGCACCACCTGGGTGTTGTCAGGAGTTTGACACTTGAAGAGTCAGTTTGGACAGTTGAGAGCGGGCTGTGATGGACAGAAGGAGGGAATTGGAGTGATGTGGTGCTCTGAGTGAAATTTATACTGAAATGAGGGATGATGTAATCTCAGACTATCAGTTATTTAAAGAGAGAGAAAATTCATTTTGACCTGACAGCAGAGCAAAGCAGAAAAGCCTTCAGAGAGATTCAGAGAAAACCAAGAAAGACATATTCTCAACTAGGCTGTCATTTGGACAGAGTCTTAAATAGGGAAATAACTAAAGTTTGAAGAACAAAAACTGTCAATACTATTAGAATAGTCCTACCAACAAGTCCCCTCACAATTCAGATGGTTCCTGAGGGATAAAAAGCTTAAAACAGTTGATGAAGTTGCCACATTACTTGATGACATTGAGGGAGACCTGGAGAATCACTATTTCATCAATTTCCAGCAAGGAAAAAAAACAACCTCATTTTGTGAGAAAAGATCATACAGAATTAAAGGAATATGTGACACAAAATTTGAAGTGGCTTTGGCGAATCTCCCAATAATATACAAAGGCTACCAAGGAAAATGGAAAATGGGAGCGTGGAAAGGCTTAGATGTTCCACTTTTGTTTGGAAATTATTTAGCCACATGATTAAAAACTGTAAATACAATCAGTTCTCGGTGTCAGGCTTCAGAGCTGCAGACATCACAAGCTGAACAACAGACAGAACCAGAAGAGCACAGTGCTAGTGATTCTGATACCTTGTTGCAAGGGGAACAGACTGAAGAATTCCTTGCAGAACAGAGAGAAGCTGGATTTTTAAAGGATTTGTGGTTAAAAGCAGAAACTACAACCCAGGAGAGAGAACCCTTGCTTATTTAAAGTTACAGACCAGTGATTTTACAGGCTGTCTATGAAAAGAAAACACAAAATCTCAACATCACCACACATAAATATAATAGAAACGATGTAGCAAAACATTTATAATCAATAGTCAATGTAGCAAAGGCATTTATAGTCAACAGTAAAAAATCTTCCAAGGCGTCCACTCCAACCATTAGTGGCAAGTCTTCATAGATAAAGTCCTAGGTACTAACAACAGTCTTCTAACAGTATTTAGGTAACCCAAGACTTCAATAGACCAGGAGACACGCATCCAAAAAAGCCATAAGCCTGACATTAAGTTTGATTCAGATTATTTCTTTTTCAAGAGCTCTGATCCAATATATATAGTCCTGGTAGAGAAATTCCCAATGGAACAATAAAGTCTTCTCACAGTATTTATACAGCAACTGCTAATTTCCAATAGGCTCCAATAGTTGGAGTGGATGCCTTGGAAGATTTCTGACTATATATATTTTAAAAACTCTTAAAATAAGAGCACATTCTTTATCATACCATGTTTTGGAGTTTCTATCAATTGGTTTAGGTTCATCTACCTGAGATACCGTCAACATAGAAGTGATCTCCTGAATTAAGTTCTGCTAAACATCCAATGGGTTCTTATTGGTACTTGTATTGGTGACCATCATATAATCAATGGTAGGACTATTTCCTACAAAAAAGTATATTCACCTGGGTAGTCTCCATAGAATGCACCATTAAGGATGTGAAACTCCCATCTGCGTGCCAATTTAGCTAGACACAGTCCAGCAAAGTTGGCTTTACAGCCCTTGGCAGTTCAAATAAAGGGCAATCCTACGGTCTCCTGTTCTGATTCATACAGTAAAGAGTTGTATTTTGTTGCTAGATAGTTAAAATCAGGGCCCATTCTGGCATTTATATTGCCTGCTAAAAGAATTTTGTCTTCAGGATGTTCACTTACCAATTTTGTTATATAGCTATTCAGCTCAGACCAGTTTTCCTTGATATATGATTTTTTGGTTACAGAAAGTGTCAAGCTCTGATAGTCCCAATAATGATATGCTTTGTTTATTTCAAATAGATTCATTTTTTAAGACCTAAAGATGCGTACAGGACAGGTAACTGAAAGAACTGAAGAACCAAAGTGCATACATAGATATATAATGAGGGTTTCCACAGTCGTTACTATTTGGCGGGCACTTCTACCTTAAGGGTCAAATGTTACTATAACAAACAACAAAAGAGGAAGAACTGCATATCAAAGAGATAAGGACGTTTGAAGCTACTAGAGCATTCCTTCTCACACTTGTGAGACACAACTGTGGTTCATGAGAATCTAAACATCCCCTAGCTGGATGGCCCTGGCTATTAAGTAGTAAATACCACCATTCAGCTTCTAAGGGAAAGATAAATGCAGGAGCTTGACAGAAGGAAGGTAAACAGTTGACTTGTAGGATTCCTTGTTGGGTTGTTGGCTAAAGTTTAAAGCTGAAGCTTTAAAACTAACTGTATGTATTAATGTAAGCCACCTCAGGTTTTCTGGATGTGAAGACAGGCAACGTACAAAATGGATGAATAAAAGATGCCAGATTATTTCATCAGTTGTGAGCATATAACTCACTAGCCTCTCTCTCTCTCCTCCCCCCTCCATCTCTGTGCATGTGTACACGTGTGTGTGCATGTGTGTGCATGCACACCTGCCTAGGTATATCTGTGAGAAAGAGAAAATTTATCCTACAATAGTTTCTTGTCACAATGGGCCAGACTTGCAGCTCTCTGGAAGAGTATATATTTTCCAGATCAGTCTGAAAAACTATTGTTTGGAGATGGTGAAGGGCCGGAAGAAGAACGAACTGAAACTTAATCCAGATAACATGGAAGTTTTGTGGACTTGAAATTCTTGCCATCTGCCAGCCAAAATGTAACCAGCATACTAGGAAGCAAAGCAGTAAAAGTCTCATTTTCCTAGAGTTTTGTTACTTCAACAGAATGGGCTGCACTAACTTTTCAAAGCAAAGTAAGAATATGCTCAAGTGATACCAGTGGGAAAATTATCTTTTTGATGCCCCAACATTGCTTTTTTTATCCTGCTTTAGCTTGGCATAGACTTCCTTGAAGATTTATAGTTTTTGTGGAAGATTCTATGCTATGGTCCTCCATCGTTTGAGGTTTCTATTTTAAAGGCTTCTCAACAACACTCTCTTGCTATTGGAAGAGAACACATAAATTATGAAAGTATGTATTTGCTAGTGGAAAGTTTTTTTTTTTTAAAAAAAGTGTTCAGAACAAAGCATATGATTCCTCTTGCAGGTATCATCCAGTACAATTGTAGATTAAAACACAGTTTGGAATGTTTAGCATACTTTAGGAAGAAAAGTTATTTTCCTTCCTTCCTCCCCTCACTCCCTATAGGCCAAGGGTGGCCAAACTGTGGCTCAGGAGCCACATGTGGCTTTTTCACACATACTCAGTGGCTCTTGAAGCCCCCACTGCCCCACTAGCCAGCTTGGAGAACGCATTTAAAGTCACTTCGAATCACTTCTCCAAGCCAAGCCAACCAGCATTTGCATTAAAGTTGCTTGGAGAATGCATTTAAAATTGCTTTTTCTCCACTTCTCCCTACTCCATCTATCTCCTCCCTCCCTTCCTTTCTTGCAGCTCTCAAACATCTGATTTTCATGTCTTTGGCTCTCAAACATCTGATATTTATTCCATGTGACTCTTTCATTAAGCAAGTTTGGCCACCCCTGCTATAGGCTGTATCTACCTCCCTTCAAGTGGTTTCATTTTGGGCAGGAGCTCACAGGAGTGGAGCTCCAGAACCACTAAATTTTATTGTGCTCTTTCTCCACCCCCCCCCCCCCAATAATTGCTTCTCGTCTCCATTGTTCAAACCCCCTGTGAGAATTTTGTTGAACTCTTAAGATTTGACAAACTTTCTATGATTTTTCCCCACAAAAAAGGGAAAATAACCAAAACATATAAAGCAGACAGATAGAAATCTTTCTTTAAACAGTTTTATTAATTTGCAATATAGTTATAGAGATCTATCAGAAATTTTAAAAATAATAAAAAATAAAAACAATACATCACTTTCCCCCCCTTCTCCTCCCTCCCTTTTTCTCCCTTCTCCTCCCTCCCCGCCGGTGTTTGTTTAAAATTATAAAAAATGAAACAAGATAACTTAACACATCAAGAATCTCCATTTTAGAACCTTATATCAATATGGAAGAAATAAAAACATAAAATAAGAAAAGTTAACTCTATAAGTTCATCTTCATTTTTCAAAGGAAAAATTTTCCCTTTGTAAACATTAGTCCATTATTCCACTCCATTCATCTATTATCAAAAATCACTAAATGTCCCTTTACTTTCCATTGTTTTTCAACATATTTTTGAAATTTCTCCCATTCCTTCCTAAACTTCTCCAAATCATAGTCTTTTAAGATTCTTGTAACTCCATGACATAACTTTTAAAATCCAGTCCCATTTTTTTGGTATTTTATCTTGCTTCCATAACTGCGCATACAATGTCCTTGCAGCTGAAAGCAGATACCACACCATAGTTCTGTCTTGCTTTGGAAAACTTTCCATTTGTAATCCCAACAAAAAAGAGTCTGGAGACCTCTTGATGTCATAACCTTAAATTTTTGACATTTCTTTCTGAATCATTTGCCAAAATTGTTTTGCTTTTTCACAAGTCCACCACATATGGTAGAAAGATCCTTCATGTTTTTTACATTCCCAACATCTGTCTGACACCTGATTGTTCATTTTTGCCTGTTTCTTAGGTGTCATGTACCATCTATACAGCATTTTAAAACAGTTTTCTTTAATGTTATAGCATGTTGATATCTTCATAGAATTCTTCCATAAATACTCCCAAGATTCCATTTGTATTTCTTTGCTGAATTGATTGCCCATTTTATCATTTGAGATTTAACTACTTCATCTTCTGTAGACCACTTCAATAGTAGTTTATAAATCCTTGAAATCAACTTTTCATTATCGCCCAACAGCATTTTTTCCAATTCTGTTTGCTCCTGTCTTATACCTTCATTTTTAATGTCCTGCTCCACCAAGCTCTTAATTTGTTGTAGTTAAAACTAATTATATTTATATTGTAATTCTTCGGCTGATTTTAGTTCCACCTTTCCTCCATGTATTTTTAATAGTTGATTATATGTTAACCACATCCTTTCACTTGTTTCTGGTTTTAAACAATTTATTGATAACATATGGTTACAGTGTCTAATTATATCCTTGCTATCTCTAACCCATATGATATTTTCAATCCCCCCTCCCTCCATAACTAGACTCCCGCCGAGGTTATATACTTAAGTTCAATTATAAAGGTTATATACTTAAGTTCAATTATAAAGGTTATATACTTAAGTTCAATTATAAAGGTACCCTTAACCAATCAAAGTTCAACGTCTTTCTTTTCTCACATTAATTTTAAAAAATTGTCCAATGTTTTTTTACATTCCGCTCTTGCTCTATATATCCTCTAAATTTCTTCCACTCTTTTTAAAAAATGTCTAAATCATAGTCTCTTAAAGTTCTTGTTAGTTTGTCCATCTCACTCCACAATAAAACTTTCACAATCCAGTCCCATTTCTCTGATATTTTTTCTTGTTTCCACAGCTGCTCATACAATGTCCTGTGGGCACATCTCACAGAGGTCTGAGAGGAGCAGAGCAGCTCTGATAGCTGAGACAGCTGGAGAAATTGCTGAGAATTTCTGAGTTTTGAAGGACTTCATTCTAAGGACTTCATTCTAAGGTTTGTGGGGCTGCCTAAAATTCTAAGGTGTGATAGCTGGGGAACTGCTCTTTGTTTGGTTGACTGGCCTAAGGGTGAAAGAGATTAAGAGTGATTGCTGCTGATTGCTGAGGAGTGCCTCTACTCCACCCTTTTTGCATTTTAAGCTGCGCCTTGCCAAAGGCGTGAGCCTTTGGCGCGAGCCGAAGGGCAAGAGCTAAAGGGCTCTTCGCCTAGGGGCTCTCTAAGGGCCAGGAACCCAGATCCCTGATTTCCTTGTTCTTCAAATAAGGTAAGTTCCCAATAAGGTAAGTGAGGTAAGGTAAGTTGACCCTCCAGAAGGGGAGCCACTTAAACAAACAGCATTTAAAGAGGACTGTATATTTTAATATATATATATCATGAAGATAGAATGCCAGCAGGGGGTTGGGGGCTTTCCAGTGTTTTGCACTGAGTGTCACATGTATGACTATCTGCCCAAAGGACAGAAGTCTTGGGTGTGTGCTCGATGCAAGGAGCTCCTGGTCCTCAGGGAACGAGTTCGTACCCTTGAGGCCGAGGTGACTGCCCTGGAGAAGCAGAGACGGTCAGTTAGGCACTTGGGGAAGACTCTCGGGGGCGTATTAGATGAGCCCCGCTCTGAACGTAGCAGCCCCGTTGCTGCCAGAGAGCGAGAGGGTCGAGAGGGAACAGGGCACTGTGCTGAGGACAAGGGGAATGCGCCCTCAGAAGGGACCTCTTCTTCGGTTGGTGAGCGGAAATCCTTTCGCGCCAAGGAACCATCCCTGAGCAGGGGGAGAGGGGGGGGTTGGTAGTTGGTGATTCGATCCTTAGGCAAGTAGACAGCTGGGTGGCAAAACCGCGTACTGACTGTATGGTGACTTGCCTGCCTGGTGCGAAGGTAGCGGATATTACGCGTGTAGTAGATAGACTGATAGACAGTGCTGGGGAGGAGCCTGTGGTCGTGGTGCATGTTGGCACCAACGATGTGGGGAAATGCAGTCGTGAGGTCCTGGAGGAAAAATTTAGGCTGCTAGGCGGGAGACTTAAGGCCAGGACCTCCAAGGTAGCCTTCTCAGAAGTGGTACCTGTTCCACGTGCAGGGCAGGAGAGACAGGCACAAATTAGAAGTCTCAATGTGTGGATGAGACGATGGTGTAAGGAGGAAGGGTTTAAGTTTGTTAGGCACTGGGATGCTTTCTGGAACAAGCGGGAGCTGTACAAAAGAGACGGTCTCCACTTGTCCCCGGATGGAACCAGGCTGCTGGCACTTAAAATCAAAAAGGTGGCAGAGCAGTTTTTAAACTAAATCTTGGAGGAAAGCCGACAGGAGATGAAATGTCTCTGGTTTGGGAGGACTCGTCTCAAAGAGATGAACGGTTAGCTGCTATTTTTCTACCGGGTAACGGACCAGAGTTGTCCACTGTGAAGGCGACAAACAATATGGACAGTCTGCCAGAGTCTCGAGGTGGCAGGAGGAAGGTGGCGGGCCTAGCTCACCTGGGAAATTATAGATGTTTGTATGCAAATGCTAGAAGTGTTCGAAGTAAAATTGGTGAATTTGAATGTTTAGTGTTGGGAGAAAACATAGACATTGTGGGAATTTCAGAAACTTGGTGGAATGAGGAGAATCAGTGGGACACGGTGATTCCTGGATATAAGCTATATCGGAAGGATAGGGAGGGAAGGGTTGGAGGTGGGGTGGCTCTGTATGTCAGAAAGGATATACGGTCCAGTAAGACTGAGGTCAGAGAATTAGATTCACTTTTAGAAATGCTTTGGGTTAAAATAGAGGGCCCAAAAGGAAATTTAACTATGGGAGTTTGTTATCGCCCACCAAATCAAAAGAGAGAGGACGATTATAATATGATGGAAGGCTTAAAGATAGCGGCTAAACGTAAAAACTGTGTCGTAATAGGTGATTTTAACTACCCGCAGATTGATTGGGTCAATATGTGTTCTGGTCGAGAGAAAGAGATTGAGTTTCTTGATGCTCTCAATGACTGTGCTATGGAGCAGATGGTCTCAGAACCTAACAGGGGTGGGGTGATCCTGGATTTGGTCCTAAGTAATGCCCAAGACTTGGTGAGAGATGTAAAAGTGATTGCGCCGCTTGGGAGCAGTGACCATAATGTTATTGATTTCACTCTTTGTATAAATAGGGAGTTGTCCAAAAAGACCGCCACAACCACGTTTAACTTTAAAAGGGGTAAATACACTGAGATGAGGAGGCATGTGAGGAGGAAACTGAAAGGAAAGGTACATATGGTAAAAACCCTTGGGGAAGCTTGGACGCTATTTAAAACTATAATCCTAGAAGCTCAGATAAAATACATACCACAAGTTAGGAAAGGCACAAACAGGCATAAGAAAAGGCCTGCGTGGTTAACAAACAAAGTAATGAAAGCTGTAAAAGGTAAGAAGGACTCCTTTAAGCGGTGGAAAACCAGTCCAAGTGAGATTAGTAAAAGGGAACACAGGCTGTGGCAAATCAAATGCAAGACTGTGATCAGGCAGGCAAAAAGGGACTATGAGGAGCATATTGCAAAAAACATAAAGACCAACAATAAAAATTTCTTCAAATATATTAGAAGTAGGAAACCAGCCAGGGAGGCAGTGGGGCCCTTGGATGACCATGGGGTAAAAGGATTACTGAAGGAGGATAGGGAAATGGCTGAGAAGCTAAATGAATTTTTTGCCTCCGTCTTCACTGTGGAAGACGAGAACTTTTTGCCCGCCCCAGAACCACTAATTTTGGAAGGGGTGTTGAAAGACCTGAGTCAGATTGAGGTGACAAAAGAGGAGGTCCTACAACTGATAGACAAATTAAAAACTAATAAGTCACCAGGTCCGGATGGCATACATCCGAGAGTTCTGAAAGAACTCAAAATTGAACTTGTGGATCTTCTAACAAAAATCTGTAATCTTTCATTGAAATCTGCCTCCGTTCCTGAGGACTGGAAGGTAGCAAATGTCACCCCCATCTTTAAAAAGGGGTTCCAGAGGAGATCCGGGAAATTACAGGCCAGTCAGTCTGACTTCAATACCGGGAAAGTTGGTAGAAACCATTATCAAGGACAGAATGAGTAGGCACATTGATGAATACGGGTTATTGAGGAAAACTCAGCATGGGTTCTGCAAGGGAAGATCTTGCCTCACTAACCTGTTACATTTCTTTGAGGGGGTGAACAAACATGTGGACAAAGGCGACCCGATTGATGTTGTTTACCTTGACTTCCAGAAAGCTTTTGATAAAGTTCCTCATCAAAGGCTCCTTAGAAAACTTGAGAGTCATGGAGTAAAAGGACAGGTCCTCTTGTGGATCAAAAACTGGCTTAGTAATAGGAAGCAGAGAGTCAGTATAAATGGGCAGTCTTCGCAGTGGAGGATGGTAAGCAGTGGGGTGCCGCAGGGCTCGGTACTGGGTCCCATGCTCTTTAACTTATTCATAAATGATTTAGAGTTGGGAGTGAGCAGTGAAGTGGCCAAGTTTGCGGATGACACTAAATTGTTCAGGGTGGTGAGAACCAGAGAGGATTGTGAGGAACTCCAAAGGGATCTGTTGAGGCTGGGTGAGTGGGCGTCAACGTGGCAGATGTGGTTCAATGTGGCCAAGTGCAAAGTAATGCACATTGGGGCCAAGAATCCCAGCTACAAATACAAGTTGATGGGATGTGAACTGGCAGAGACTGACCAAGAGAGAGATCTTGGGGTCGTGGTAGATAACTCACTGAAAATGTCAAGACAGTGTGCGTGTACAATAAAAAAGGCCAACGCCATGCTGGGAATTATTAGGAAGGGAATTGAAAACAAATCAGCCAGTATCATAATGCCCCTGTATAAATCAATGGTGCGGTCTCATTTGGAGTACTGTGTGCAGTTCTGGTCACCGCACCTCAAAAAGGATATTATAGCATTGGAGAAAGTCCAGAGAAGGGCAACTAGAATGATTAAAGGGCTGGAGCACTTTCCCTATGAAGAAAGGTTGAAACGCTTGGGACTCTTTATCTTGGAGAAACGTCGACTGCGGGGTGACATGATAGAGGTTGAATGAATGAATGAACTTTATTACAGTCATAGACCAATATAAAAACTACAACACATCATATAAAACCCTCCTAAAATACCTAAGATAGTATAAAATACCCTCCTAAAAAAAACATAAAATACTTGAACATTTCCCCACCTATACAATCCAAGATAACTAAAATATAATTTAACCGATTTTAAAATTCAAGTCAGTTCCAATTTATATAAATCCTTTAAATCAAAGTATATAAAAACATTTATAAACTAAAATTCTAAGAGGTCATACAAGACATGCAGTTTCTTGTTTCTTAGTATGGAACTTCACAAGATAATGGCAAAATTTGGCTATCTGTCTAGAGATAGTTGGACTTGCATCCACCAAAAGTTTCTCCAAACATGCCTCATCCGCGTCTGCCATTGGTTTAACTACAAACGGGGAAACAAACCTATTCCTCTGTACTTGGTGGAAAGGGCATCGAAAAAACATATGGGTCATCGACTCCACCTCTCCCATAGCTCAAGGACAGCGTCGGTCTTCATACGGGACTTTTCTATATTTCCCTTCTAGCACCTTTGAGGGCATGGCTGCGCATCGAGCCAACGTAAAGGCTCTTCTGTGGGCTGGTACCTCCAAATAAAAAAAGTACTTGGCCGTCCTCATAACATATTTGGTCTCAGTAGATGCTAAAAAAGAGGGGGCCTGTTCTAGATCCCTTTGTCTCTCTATATCGCAGATTCTTTGTTTGATAATACTTTTTGCTTTGGCATAGCTCTGCGCCAAGAGGTTTTCAAGTGAGAATCCTATACTTTCTAAGTTGCTTCTAACCAATTGCAGCCACCTTGGCCTATAGGGGTCTTGAGTTATTAAAGGGAAGAGGCCTTTTTTGTTTTTATGGATCCTTAGCCATTGATATGCCGAAGATAACATAATTCTGGCCTCAATTCTCATTTGCCCAGTTTCTAAACGCAAAAGGGCATTTGACACACCTGGCGGAAGCTGCAAAATGTTACGAAGAAATTTAGATTGCACTTTCTCGAGAGCCTTCAGTTTTTTAGCCGAAATGCCCAGGTTAATACCATAGAGCAATTGTGTTAACACTTTGTATTGGAACAGTTTCAGTGCTGCCGGAACATAGAAGGCCCCCTTAGAGCGAAAAAAATCTCAGGATAGCGTACATTGTTTTCTCCGCTTTCTCCACCCTCATATTACAATGTTCAGTATAGGCACCTGTATTCTGAATTACCATTCCCAAATAAGTAAATTTTGTTACTTGTTCTATTTTTTTCCCTTTCATAGTCCAATACCTCTTCTTGGCTTTTTTGCCAAATGCCATCACTTTTGTTTTTTCAAAGTTTATTACCAACCGTTCATTTTCGCAGTACTTAACAAAGCTGTCTAAGGCTCTCCGCAACCCAATAGGTGTTCTAGATAACAGTACCACATCGTCTGCATATAGCAGTACTGAAAGATGGCGAAGAGCCAGCTTTGGGGGGTGAAATTTAGTATCAGTCATATGTTCCACCATATCACTGATATAGTAGTTAAATAGGATGGGGGCCAAAAGGCAACCCTGTCTTACACCCTTCTGAGTTTTTATTGGTTCTGTAAGTAATCCCTGCATATTACATCTCACTCTAAGAAATGATTCTTCATGGAGTCCATGAATAAGAAATAGCAGCCTTTTATCAATATTAGAAGCCGCTAGTTTTTGCCACAATCGTTGCCTTGAAATGGAATCAAATGCTGCCTTTAAATCAATAAAAGCAGTATATAGAGCAGTTGTACCTTTGGCAGAGTACTTCCCAATTAACTGTTGCAATATCAGGCAGTGCTCGATTGTCGACCTTTCTTTCCTAAATCCAGCCTGTTCCAGGGGAATAATTTCTTCTTGTTCCATCCATATTTCTAGTTTTTCTAAAAGATGTCTTGTATAGATCTTACTTATTATATTTAAAAGACTTATGGGCCTATAATTGGCGGGATTATTTCGATTGCCTTTTTTAAAAATAGGGACAACTATAGCTGTCCCCCACTGCTTTGGGATTCGGCCTGTTTGATCAACATAAGTGAAAAAAGATGCCAGAAATTGTGCCCACCAATTTACATTCTCTTTAAGCATCTCAGCTGGTATGCCATCTATACCTGGAGCCTTCCTATTTTCCAGTTGCATTATATGGGCTTTTATTTCTTGCGTACTAACTGGTGGCCACTGAGGGAAGTTCTCTATGTTACCTGGAAAAGAGGGTTGGACATTGTCATCATATAAATTCTGGAAGAAAACAGTCCATGTTTCCGCCGGAATAGACATGTCCAGGGGAGAGGCTATCTTAAACCCCCCAATCTTTGTTAATTTCCAAAAAAGCGCAGAATTTTTTAGTTTTACAGCCTGTATAAGTTCCTCCCATAGTTTCCGAGTATACTCTTTCTTCTTCCTTTGAATAATGCCTTTATAGGTTTTTTTATGGCTCACTAGGGCACTTTGTGTCTCTACCCTTTTTTCTATGCTACTCCTCATAGCAAGATAATACAAACGATTTAGTTCTTTTTTTGCTTGGACACATTCAGAATCAAACCAACGTTTTGTTTTCCTATAATGCTGATGTAATCTATTCCCTGCTGGCACAGTCATAATAGAGTAAATCTCCTGGATTATATCTTGGTAAACTATTAACGGGTCTTGGTTTTCCTCTAAAGCTGTGAACACTAACACATGCTTCTGCAAATTTTCTGGAGTTAAGATTTCTTTCACTTTTTTATCCAATTCCCCACCCCACCTTACTCTTTTCCCCATAATTCCTATCCTTTTCTCCCTTTCTCACAATACAAGAACTCGTGGGCATTCGATGAAATTGCTGAGCAGAAAGGTTAAAACGGATAAAAGGATATACTTCTTCACCCAAAGGGTGATTAACATGTGGAATTCACTGCCACAGGAGGTGGTGGCGGCCACAAGTATAGCTACCTTCAAGAGGGGTTTAGATAAAAATATGGAGCACAGGTCCATCAGTGGCTATTAGCCACAGTGTATGTGTGTATATAAAATTTTTTGCCACTGTGTGACACAGAGTGTTGGACTTGATGGGCCGTTGGCCTGATCCAACATGGCTTCTCTTATGTTCTTATGTTCTTATGTCCTAGCAGCTGAAAGCAAATACCAAATTAAAGTCCTATCTTCTTTTGGAAATTTTTCCATTTGTAATCCAAGCAGAAAAATCTCTGCAACTTTCTTAAAATCATATCCCAAAATTTTAGAAATTTCTTGTTGTATCATCTGCCAAAACTTTTTTGCTTTTTCACAAGTCCACCACATATGTTAAAAAGAACCTTCGTGTTTTTTACATTTCCAGCATCTATTCGACATCTTATTACTCATCTTAGCCAGTTTTTTCAGAGTCATATACCACCTATACATCATCTTAAAACAGTTCTCTTTAATATTCTGACATGTTGATATTTTCATCGAGTTCTTCCAAAGATACTCCCATGTATCCATTTGTATTTCTCTATTCACATTAATTGCCCATTTAATCATTTGAAATTTTACTATTTCTTCTTCTGTAGACCATTTCAATAGTAGTTTGTATACTTTCGATATTAATTTTTCGTTGTCTCCAAGCAGAACCCTTTCCAATTCTGTTTGCTCCCGTCTAATTCCATCAGATTTAATATCATTTTCCATCAAGCTTTTTATTTGTTGCATTTGAAACCAGTCATACTTATTGTTTAATTCTTCTGCAGACTTTAATTCAAAGTTATCACTTTGAATCTTTAGCAGTTGATTATATGACATCGCTCTTTCTTCATCCGATTCAGCTGTCATTTTTATTACTTCTGCTGGCACTATCCATAGCGGCTTTCTCTCATCACCAGAGCCCCGCCCTGAGCCTGCTTCGGCGGGGAGGGCGGGATACAAATAAAAATTATTATTATTATATATTTTTATATTTTGACCAAGTACTTAGCAAATTTCTTCTTATATAATGGTGTGAGAAAAAACCATCCATCTTGTTTTTCCCATAAAACATATATTCATGCCAACCAAAAATATTCCCATGACCTTCTAACGCCAGCAGTTTCTTATTAGAGGTTAGACTACTGCAATGCCCTCTACATGGGGCTGCCCCTGTCCCGAACTCAGAAATTGCAGCTGGTGCAGAACGCCGCGGCCCGGCTGTTATTGGGTCTCCCAAAGTGGGGACACATTCACATTCTTCGGACCCTGCACTGGCTTCCAGTGATATACCGAGTCCGGTACAAGGTGCTGGTTATCACCTTTAAAGCCCTATATGGCTTGGGACCTGTCTACCTGAAGGACCGTCTTTCCCCGCATGTTCCCCAGAGAGTACTGAGGTCGGGAACACAAAATCTCCTTGCTGTCCCTGGGCCGAAAGAAGCCCGCTTGAAATCCACCAGAGAAAGGGCTTTCTCTGTTATGGCCCCTACATGGTGGAATCAGCTGCCGGAGGAGGTGAGGGCCCTGCGGGACCTTGTTCAGTTCCACAGGGCCTGTAAGACGACCCTCTTCCGGCTAGCCCATACCTAGCTTGAGAACCTAATGCAACTTGCCAGATTTCCTTTATATATACTTGAATATTTATTAATTTTTAGAGTTTTATCTGTTTTATCTGTTTTAATTGTCTATTCCCTCACATGTTTAAATATTGCTTATTGTTATGTGGGATCTATTGTTGGAAGCCGCCCTGAGCCATTCGTGGGAAGGGCAGGATATAAATTCTAAATAAATAAATAAAAAATTAGTAACATCATCCATTCTTTAATCCATACCAAACATACTGCATCATGATACAATTTTAAGTCCGGCAGTTGGAAGCCTCCTCTTTCTTTTGCATAAGTTAAAATTTTCATTTTGATTCTTGGTTTCTTTCCCACCCATACAAATTTTGAGACTTTTCGTTGCCATTTACTAAATTGTTTAATGTCTTTCACAATTGGAATTGTTTGAAATAAAAACATAATTCTTGGTAAAACATTCATTTTGATTGCAGCAATTCTGCCCAACATAGACAAGTTCAGTTTATTCCATTTTATCAGATCTTCGTCAATTTTCCGCCAAAACTTTTCATAGTTATTTTTATACAAATCTATATTTTTCATAGTAATTTCCACACCTAGATATCTTACTTTTGAAGCAATTTCACACTGTTACTCTTTGCAGTTCTTCCTGTAGACTCTTTGTCATATTTTTACACATTTTTTATTTTTCTTTGTTTATATAGAAGCCTGCCAACTCTCCATAATCTTGAATTTTATTAAGCAGCAATGGTGTCACAGATAGAGGATTTTCATTAATAAACATTACATCATCAACAAACGCTCTGTATGTATAAGAAAAACCCTTCAGTTTCAGCCCCTCTATTCCTTTATCTTCTTGTATTTGTATAAGCAATATCTCTAGCATCATTATGAATATTAGTGGAGATAGAGGGCAACCTTGCCTTGTACCTTTGCTGATTATTATTTTCTCCGTCAAATCTGCATTTATAGTCTTGCTTGTTGCTCAGTATATATCGCCTTAACCATTCTTATAAAAGCTTCTCCAAGTCTTAATTTCTCCATCACTGCAAACATAAAGTCCCAGTTCATATTGTCAAAGGCCTTCTCTGCATCTGCAAAGAATAATGCCACTTCTTTTTCAGGATGCTTTTCATAATATTCAACAATGTCTGTAACAGTTCTAATATTATCTCTAATTTGTCTCCTGGGGAGAAATCCTGCTTGTTCCTCTTTGACAAAATTGTTCAAATGCTGTTTGAGTCGTTCTGCTAGTATCTTAGCATATATTTTGTAATCGTTATTAAGTAATGAAATTGGTCTATAATTTTTTACATTTGTAGTGTCTCTATCTTCTTTTGGTATCAACGCAATTATTGCTTCCTTCCATGTATTTGGTATTTTCCCATCAATCCTTATACTATTCATCAATTTTTGAAGTTTTGGTACTAATACTTCTACTAGGATTTTATAAAATTTTGCTGTAAAACCGTCTGGGCCTGGTGCCTTTCCCAATTTCATTGAATTTATTGCTGCTTCAACTTCAACTTTTTCAATTGGTTCATTTAAGACCTTTTCCATATTTTCTGTTAAGGGGCTTACTTGAATTTTCTGTAAATATGCATCTATTTTATTTTTGTCCACCTTCTGACCTTGAAATAACTTAGCATAGTATTTAAAAAATTCCCTTTTAATTCCTGCTTGGTCAACTATTTCTTTACCTTCCAATACAATTTTAGTAATAAATTTACTTTCCCTTTTTTTTTTCATTTGCCACGCCAGGTATTTTCCAGGTTTGTTTGCTCCTACAAAGGATTTCTGTTGTAGTCTCTTAAGGTTCCATTCTACTTCTTTGTTTAACAAATGTCTCAGTTGAGCTTAAACCAGTTCCGCAGGCCCTGCAAGACCGCCCTCTTCAAACAGGCGTTCACCAATGACTGAGCTAATGTTTACTGCTAAATTAATAATGTTTACCGCCAATGTTAGTTTTAGGAATGTTTTGATTACTGATTGATTGGTTTTAATGTGAACTTAATGTTTTATTATTGTACTGTTTCACTTTTAAATGTTGTTAGCTGCCCTGAGCCTGCTCCGGCGGGGGAGGGCGGGATATAAATAAAATTTTACATTACATTACAATATTGTAATTTCCCTTATTATTGTCTTTTTCCCCAGTCTTTTTCCCCAGTCTTTTTTTTAGTTCCTTTTCTTTTTTTCCAATCTCTTTTTGAATATCCAACAATTGTTTTTCTTTAACTCTTTTGTCTTTATTATTCATTGTAATTAAAAAATCTCTAATTACAGCTTTATACGCATCCCACACAGTTTGGAAATGAATGTCCTCATTTTCATTTATTTGAAAGAAAGCTTTAGTTTCTTTTTTCTAGTGACACCACTGTCTCTGTTTTCTGTAGCAAATCTTCATTTATTCTCCATCTTCTAGTCTTTTTCACACTTTTTGCCGACCACCTCAGTGGGTTGTGATCAGCCCCAACTTTAGGAAGAATCTCTATTTTTTTTGTCATAAGTCCAAGATCTTTTGTAGTCCATAACATATCAATTCTTGAGAAAGAGTTATGCCTTGCTGAAAAAAAAGTATAGTCACACACCTTGGGATTAAATTTCCTCCATGTATCTTCCCGTTTTTCTTGCTTCACTAAATCAAAAAATGACTTTGGTAATTTTTCCTTCTTACTTCTTTTTCCTGATCTATCCAAATCATTTATAATTGTTCCATTGAAGTCTCCCATTATCATTATTTGATCAAAGATCACTTGGTCTAATTTTTGCGTGATATCTTTAAAAAAAGAATCTTTTGCCCCATAGGGGGCATACAATCCCAACAACAACGTCTTTTTATCGTCACTTCCACAGCTAGATATCTGTCATCACTGTCCTTAAAAATCAATTTTGGACCTAATTCTTGTTTAACATAAAAAAATCACACCCCTTTTTTCTCCTTGGCCAAGGAAAAAAATTCTTTTCCCAATTGTTTATTCCATAAAAATTTGTAATCCAATTGTTTAATATGTACTTCTTGTAGACAAATTATATTACATTTTTGGTTTTTTTACCCCATTGAAATGTAGCCCTTCTTTTTTGCGGTGAATTTAGTCCATTTACGTTCCACGACATTAATTTGTAATCCATAATGGTTCTTCTTTTTATTCTGTATCCCCAAATCCCCTATTTTCTTCAAAAAACTTCCGCAGTTCCAGTACATTTGTAATTGTAATCTTTTTAAATTGTAATTGTAATGTTCAAAACTTAGACCTTCTGGCAGTATCCATCTGTATCTCACGTCCCTATCCCGCAACTTATCTGTTAGCTTTTTATACTATCTTCTGTCATTATAACTTTTCTTGGCAACTCTTTCATGGTTCTTACTCTGCTTCCCTCAATTTCCAGTGTTCTTTCAAATTGCTTTTTAAAGATCTTTCCCTCCATATCTCTTGTAATGAATTTGACTACCACATCTCTTGGTAATTTATTTTTCTTGGCATACAGGGAATTAACCCTAAATATATAGTCATACAAATAACTGGATTCATCAGAGTCTATTTCTAAAAACTCAGCAATGATTCTTATTATATAGGTCCTTAAATCAGATCCTTCCTCTTCAGGCACTCCTCTCAAACGAATCTGCTTTTCCATTAACTTGCAATCTTGCAGTGCTGCTTTCTCCTGCAATTTATTAATCATGGAATCTTGATCTTTCACCTTATTTTCAACCACATGTACTTTGTTTAACGTTGTTTGTGAGTCCTTTCTAAGATCTTCAATCTCTTTCTATATTTCTGACTTCACCACCTCTAGTTCTTTAACTACTTGCTTTTTATTTTCTGTTATTAGCTTCTTCATCACTTTGATCAGTCTTGCCTCCATGGCATCTAGTTGTTCTTGTATTTTTGGCATTTTTCCCTCCTCAGGTGAAGCAGTCCTTGCGCATGTCTGTTTTGGCAACCTCTGCTCCGACATTCCACTCCCCCCACTGCCAAAATGAACTTTCGGGCTGATCTCTCCAAATTAAAAATAAACCACTGGATCTTAAAGATTGGGAGAAGATGCCCTTTTCAATGCACCCAAAATCGCCGTCCTCAAGGCTTCCTAGACTGAGATATTAATTTTTAAAGTTTTTGAAATAAACAAAATGGTGGCCGTGATTTTTCTAGCCCTTTTAAAATTTTCTTTTTCCCCAAAAGGCCACTAAAATTAATATCTCTTATATATTCCAATATGTTTCACTCTGTGGTGATGAAATCTGCTGGCTCCAATAATTTTTAAAGTCCCGTTTTTTTTTCTTTAGAGTTTTAAATTATTTTAACTTTCTTTTAATGGCCGCCACAATTTTTCTATGATTTTCAAGTCCTAGAGAAGGCCAGGAGGTCTTTAAATTCCCTTCTTTCAATGGCCTCTTCCTGCTTTTCTTACCATGAAGTCCCATTTTCAATGGTTGAAAGATCCCATGATACAATTTATGCATCACTTCCTGTGCAGTCTTCCAGCTCAGCAACTCAGTGATGATGGGTTTTTTTTACAGAAACCGCAAGTATTCCAAACATAAGTTGTTTTTTTGCCTTTAACTTTGCTTCTAAGTCTCCAAGAAGTCTCAAAATTGCCCCCTTCTCTTGTTTATAACTTTAGAGTATTGTAGCTAAATCCAAATTTCAATCTTTATCTCAAATAAAGTTGGTTTTAGTCCCGGAATGAAAGATAAAGATCTCCTTACCTTGCAGCCAAATTTAACCTTCTTAACACTATCCTCTTCAAAGATTAATATTTAGAAATTTAGATAGTCCAAAGAAAGCTTGAATCTTGATGAATTTAAGTCAATTTAATGACCACGGAGACCCTCTGTAGACGCTGAAATGCAATTCCTCGATGGGGACTCTTCAAAGCCTAAAAGGAACCCTGCTGGGACTCCTCGTCAACGTAAATTCCCTCAGAATATTGCATGTATGTCTTGGCCTTTTCCCTCACTGAGAAAAGTAGGCAGCAGGCATTGGATTCGCCTTCTCTACCCAGAACAAAGGCTCTGGTCTGCTCCCCTTTTGAGAAGCGGCTCAATTCTCCATGATCCAACCCCGGAAGTCCCCAGACGGATAGAAATCTTCATCATGCCGCCGTGGCCACATGGGAGAAAATAATTTTAAAAGTATGATGGGAGTAAGGTTTTATTATGACAATTATAATTCAAGAAGCATTTTAAGGTAGATGCTGAACTGATATAGTTTAGTACACCTTCTGGTGATGTCAGGAGTGTGTGACATATGCAAATGAGTTATGCAAATTAGTTGTGCTAATGAGCTCCAGCACCTCTTTTTCTATTAAATGATCCCTGGTTTCATGGATATGAGTTGATAGGGGAACTTGTCTAGCACAAGGTGATGGCAATTAATCAGGAGGCTCTAAAGGAATTACGCATTAATGGAGATTTCACCTTTTGAGTAGCTGTTAGATAGATAGTGAGATGGAAATCACATAAATTATTTTATGATATTATTTTATTTATTTTAGATAATGTACAGAGATCTCTTCCTTTTTTGGTTTTGTGTGTGTGTAATATTTCTGAGCGTCAGATGCTGGGAGGAAAGCACCAATGGATTTCCACTTTTGAATAGCCATTAGCTATGTAGCAAGATGGAATCTCCATATACAGAAAAAGACCTCTCTCTCTCTTTGTATTTTTGTGTGTGCACTATTTCTGAGTATATACAAAAAAGCACAGACAGCTTCAAGAGGGGATTGGATAAACATCTGGAGCAGATGTCCATCAGTGGCTAATAGCCACAGCATATTGATGTAACTCTGTCAGGGACAGTGATGCTCTGTATTCTTGGTGCTGGGGGGGGCAACAGTGGGAGGACTTCTAGTGTCCTGGTCCCACTAATGGACCTCCTGATGGCACTTCTTTTTTTTGTTGCCACTGTGTGACAAAAAGTGTTGGACTGGATGGGTCATTGGCCTGATCTAACATGGTTTCTCTTGTGTTCTTATGAGTGTCCGATGCTGGAGGGAAAGCACCAATGGATGGCCATTACTGCCATACCTTGCTTGTTAATACATAAAGGCATTTGACTGGCCAGAAATGGAATACTGGACTAGATGGCAGTGCTTACATCTATATGAATAATTGTTTATATTTATATGTTTTGTTCAGCTGTTGCTGTTAAATTAATACTTTACTGATTTCTTAGATTGCTCTTGATTGATTTTAGCATTGCCTTGGGCATCCCCATGTGAGGAGAGGGGTGCTTGCCCCAGGCACCACTGGAGGAGGGTGGCACCAAATTGAGTATGAAGTCCATTCTATTCTATGGGCCCATAGGGTAGAATGGGCCATAAGGGGGAGTCATTTTTTAATTTTGTCCCCCTCAAAAAACATGTAGATCCGGTCCTGCAATCAAGGAAGGATATTCAAACAAGCAACAGCAAGAAAGCAATTAAAATTCAACATCCAGACAATTCCTATAAGCCTAAAACTTTTTTAAAGTACGCCAACAAATCCAGTGGAAGGGGCAACCACACCTGGGGCAGGAGAATTCTTAGACTGAGCTGAGAAATGCCTGCTTTTACCACTGGAAGCCCCACAAAGGTTATGCACCACAGACAATTCAACTGTCATCTAATACGTACAAAAACAGCACCAGTCTTGTGGCTCCTTAAAGAATAATAAAATGTTTATTCTACCACAATTTTTTGTGGATTGGAGACCCTGCTTCAGAGGCAATGTGTGGAGCCTCACTAAACTGTAGGCTAGAGATAGGAGGATGCATTTTGAAAGCCACATGCAAAAGACCATGAAATCCAGGAAGCACAGGATTAAAACTTGTTTGAAGAATTAAAATCAAGAAAAATGCACTAGTTGTGTCACGTTAGGATACCTGTAAGGGATAGGGAGTCCCAGCTTTTGCTAAGCTATTGAGATAAAAATCCCAAGCCCAAAATGCAAGGCAGCGGGCAAGGAGGTGGAGAGTCTCACACTTGTTGCTCCAATTTGTGAAGGCTCAGCAGCCTCCCCTCCAAGGGACAGGCAACGCAAAGCTCTAGCTGGATCGTGATGACTCTGGAGAATATTTTTATACAGTGTAGTTCGTTAAGGTTAATTCATATTCACTGATCCCAGTCCCAGCTTGATTAGCGACTTCTCTAGCACTTTGCAACCACCCCTTCCCCTTCATATCGCTTGACATCTCCTCCCACTCCAGATCCTCTCTTTGTCAACCGCAGGTTTCCCTTCGCGGAGAACCGCTAACATGTCGGTCGTCCCGCCCTGGCTAAGGCCTGCGCTGCCCAAACTCTTCGGAAGAAGAAACAGGTTTTGCCGGAGAATTTTGAGCGCTCTCAACGCGGGGAGCTGATTCCAGTCGTACAAACGGCCTTGAGGTCGCTGGAGTGAGGACTGGGTGTTTTTCTGGAAGCTTTTTGGGGTTTGTTTTTTGCCTTTTGGGGTCTGGTTTTTGTTTCGATCTCTCTCTCTCTCTCTGCCAGGGCGGGAACATATCCCTAAAGTCCAACGGACCGGCTTTTTTCGTGCTCTTCTCTTTAGGGACAGGAGAAGGGATCGCTGGCGGCAGAGAGAGAAACGTACACTTAATTCCTCCAGGTTTTGGCTCAGACGTGTTCCACGCCGCTCCCATCGGTTGGCGGGTCGCACGCAGGCACCCAGCCCGACCTCTTGCGATGTGTCCTGTACTTCTCTGGCCCATTTTGGGGTAGGCCTCCGGCGGGACCCCCCTAATTTTGTTTCAGGGGATGGTGGAGAGGGGAAACCAGATCTCCCCAGGATGCCGGAGGTTCAAAGAGGTAAACTTTTCCACCGGCCCTTCAGTGCAATCCTAAACAGCGTTATACTAAATCTTAAATCAATTGAAGTGAATGGTGTAACGCAGTTTAGGATTGCAACTTTTGGTTTTCTGGCACCAGTCATTTGGATAGGCCGAGCTCCCCTCTGCCTGCGGGATTCTTAGCCGAATAAGAATCCCGCATCTGGCAAAAGGCTGGATATTTCAAATCCAAGAAGATGAGAAAAATCCAAGAAGACGAAGAAAATCCAAGAAGATGAGAAACACCGCGCCCCCCCCCCCCCCAAGCCAGCTACATTTAAATCAATTGATGTCATTGAGAAAAGTCCTTAATTGCAGCTGGATCATGACCCCCGTGTGGCGCTGGACTCTTCTTTAGGCTCCCCCCCTTCGTTATGGAACAGAAACCAGGATCTCCTTTTGCAGAAATTACCACCATGCAGAATATTTGCAACCAAAAGAAATGACGAGAGATTGAGTGTGTCGGTATGTTTAACCCCACCAATTCTGTTATTGCTTTAAAACAATTCCCAGAAAGAAATTACATTGACTACTGCAGAACCACAACTTCATTTGTTTTAAAAGCCCCCCCCCCCCACTATTTTAAAGCCTAGTGATGTATGTTGGAATGGGAGATTTCTTCTTCTCGCCCTGTGACCTTCTTTTCCTTTTTCGTCTCTTTCTTTCTGAAACAATACACTTATTTTCATATCTATCTGCAAACGACGATTGCTTTTGGTACTCTTTTTCGTTCAGACGCGGCGCAAAAACAAGACATCTCCCCCCCTCGTTTTCCTCCACAATGTAATGGTCTCATAAAATATGATTTGAAACTTTCCTTTAAAGAGGGGAAGAGTGGAGGAGAGAGAGAAAGCAACAGAACGAGAAAAGAGCCACCTCTTGCAAAAGAAGGGGGGCGGGGGGGGGGGAGATCGTGGCGCAACGGGAGGCAGGAGCCCCGGTTCGAAATAATCAGAAGCGATTTATTCCGAAAGAGTGACAGCTCTTTTGAACGGGAAGCGAAAGGCGTTTTCTGTCTCTCTAAAAGCTTTTCTTCCAGATTGTGTTCAGATTAGGCTGGGGGGATGAATGGCGGCTTTATCCAGACCGGGAGCTTTTCTAAAATGCCAAATTAATTACCAAGGCCTGAATCAAGCAACGGGGACTGGGAGACAGGAGAAGGGCAGGCGAGGCAGAGCTGAAGGGGCGGCAGGACGGACCTGGGGAGGGGGGGGGAGGGAAGAGACAAGCTGAGCGCTTCCTAGACGTTAAACTGTCCCTCGGGAGATCGATCCAAGTCGTCAGCCGTGTTGGTCTGAAGTAGTAGAACAGAATAGGAGTCACGGTGCACCTTTAAGTTGGTCTTAAAGGAGCACTTGACTCCTATTTTGTCCTTTGGGAGAGTTCCGGCTGGCTGGAGGAGCCGCCGCGCCCAGCGTCGCTTTGATCTCCTTTCGTTTAAACAGGTCGCAAGGACGGGCGAATTCGCTGCAGCATTTCGGAAGTGAATCCTAACTGCAGAACTAGCCTGTGGCAGAGCAAAGGGAGATTTTGTACCAAGCAATAAATGCCCGAGTATGCATATGGTGCCTCTCTCTCGGGTCTGTGCGTGGGAGCTCGGCTGCTTCTTGGCCCGTCAGCGGGACTCTCCCACCTCCTGCGTGCCGCCGCCGCCCCTCCCCGCCCCGCTCCAATAGCCCCCCCCCCCCGGGGTCAGGTAAGCGGGGTAAACCCGACCAACGTCCGCCCACCGTCCCCTAGAGGGGGATTTCAGCTGCCTCCCCTGGTTTCCCGCTGCCGCCGGTGGTCTAGCGGGGTCGGCACTTACTTGCCCCCGAAAGGGTGTGCGGGGACGTCCCCTGGGCGCTGCTCTTCCTCAGCCGGGACACCACGTGGCGCCGATCCAGTCGAATCCCCTCCGGGGCCGCAGATCCAGCTCCGGGTGGCCTCTACCTGGCTGCCGCTGGAGGGGCGTGTGGGGTGTGATCCTTCTCAGCCGGCTCTCGGGATCTAGCGCTGGCTATGCTGGAAAAGGAGGCCCTTCTGGGGTGCATCGACCCAGATGCGCCCCTTCCCTTGGACAAGGGGGGGGAGGGTTAGAGGAGGAGAAGGGCTTGCAGCGCACTGGCAGGCCTTTCAACTGTTACTTCGAAGCAGCATGAATTGCCCTGGGCTGGAGCCAGTGGAAGGCCAAGAGAATCAAAGAAGGGCTCTTGGGGGCATCGCTCTTAGCAATGTGCGGCAACTTGCGAATCCGGGGTTCAAATCCTGACCCAGCCTCGTGGTTCAGTGGGTGGTCTGGCCACCTCACTCGCCGCCCCCGCCCCCCACCTGCACAGCGGGGCCTAACTCGCCAAGCTGAGAGGTGCAGGTGGAGCAGCGGCGGGCCACCTGGGGCTCGGTCACTTCCGGGTTAGAGGAGCTGAAACCAGCGGCCGAAATTTACAGTTTTCCTGAAGGGGACTTCTAAATTAGTCTGCAACTAGAGCACAGAAACAGAGCTCGGCTTGAGGTAGCATGGATGGTGTCTTGATCATCTGTTGACAATGACACCCCCCCCCCCCCCTTATCAGATGCATCAATAAAGTACCTGGAATTCTCCAGAACAGCTAGATTACTCGTTTTGCCTATCAGTTATTTTATACACCTGCTAAAGCTGCAATCCTAAACTCACAGAGGTGGTAATAGATAACCTCTGCTGGACTGGTTTCAATTAAACAGGTCAGCTCTGTAGAATCTGGAAAATGCGAACTTTCAGGATAAAAGCCCCCATAATTTCAATGGCCATTATGCATTTCCAGGACAAGTAGAAGACAGAAAAATAAAAATAAGTGCTTAGGTGTGTTACACTTACCAGTCTCACGGGCTTCAGCAGTCTGGTCCCAAATGGATGTAAGTCCTTCTAATTTTAATTTAATTTACTTACAGATTTATGATGCTATCTGGAGACTATGAGGGCTTATATGATTCAATACAGGGTAAGACCCTGAGGTTTTTAATATCTGCTCAAACTAAAGTAGGCAGGTTCCACAGTCATATTGCCCTAATCCTAGGGAAAGTTCCCACTATGGAGATGTTTTCTTCTTTGGGGAACTTGACCCACACTGAATCCCTCAGTTATGAACAGCAATTTCTGAAGTTTGATCACCACATTTGGGCTGAAGATCCAGCAGATGAGGGGGAAAGTGCAGCTGGAATTAGAACAATGCCAAATAAGAATGTTTGCTGGTTTCCTGGTAAAAGGAGCATAATAAACTTCCTATGATCAAAATGCTTTTATATTGAAGCTTACATCCAGATAAAAAGACACGGTTAAACTGAATTTGGGGACACTTGCTTATTTAATGGAAATTGAATTCTTCTGGCACTCATTAAAAAAAAACAGCCTTGTAGGTCTTGTTTTCAAAAGGAAGGATATAAATATTTTAATAAATTAAAAGCTTCCCACTCTCCTACTAATCTGCACATTTCTCATGCAGAGCAGGCCATTATTGTTTTAAAAGCCCTCACAATTAGAGAAATGGTTACTGAAGAAACACTTCTTTCTGATTTGGGGGAGAATTATAAGGATTTATGATTGTCACAAAAGTATTTTTGCATCTGATTGCATGTTTAGACTATGGCCGTTTTCGCACTCACGTTTTACTGGCGCCACGACCCTCCTCACGCCGGCGAATCTGCATGGATTTCGCACCAGAAGCGCTGGCGCACCCAGAAGCGCCGGCTACTTCCGTCGCTAAGCCAGCGCAAACGGAAATCGCAAAGATGCAGGAAAACGTTTGCGCTGGCTTAGCGACGGAAGTAGCCGGCGCTTCTGGGTGCGCCGGCGCTTCTGGTGCGAAATCCATGCAGATTCGCCAGCGTGAGGAGGGTCGTGGTGCCAGTAAAACGTGAGTGCGAAAACACCCTATGTAAACAGTGCCATCTGAAGCAGCGTTACAACCTTCTATGTCCATTACAGTAAAATTGTCAATGGAATTAGAAGGGCTTAACTCCACTTTGGGTATTTCAGTAGTCAAGCATTGTATATTCCTTCTATATTACAGAAGTCAGACCTTAGAGTTATTAATTTTATAGTAGAGAATTTAGCTTATAGAAATGCTACTAACCCAAAGTTAAAGTGTGAGCACATCAAAGCAGCAACTCCCACCTTTCTTTTTTTGCTTTACTAACAAATGCAGGAATGTCCTCTTTGAAGATAAGACCTCCTGGGACTTGTTCCCAGACCTAGCAAGGCCTGAACCCAGGATGTGCTAGCTGCAATATAGATAAGGAATCCAGAGTGTGAATTTCACATGTGAATGCAGAATTGTTTATAAAACCTTTGATGTGCCATTTTAAAGCTTGTATTCTAGTGTTACAAAATATCAGTCCCAATCTTCAGCTTGACTGAGCCACATGGATTATCAATAAACCAAACTTTGTTTCAAAATCCAAGGACTGGTTATTTTGAAACCTCATGCCTGACATCAGTTTATTTAGAACCCTACAGCATATTTAGCACAATGGTTACCCCAAACCTGTTTACTCACCAGGAAATGTCAAAAGGGAATCACAAAAATTACTTTATCCTTGGCCTGTGATCTGCGCAGTCCAGCAAACACAAGGTGCAATTGGCAAAGCAAAGCAAAGCAAATTTTATTCTTATATCCCGCCCTCTCCTGCCAAAAGGCGGGCTCAGGGCAGCTCACAGACATGGCAAGCCATGATTTGGTTAAAACAGATACTCTCTCTCTCTCGGCTTGGCTTCGCGAACGAAGATTTAAGAAGGGTGCAATAGTCCACGTCTGCTGCAGGCTCGCTGGTGGCTGACAAGACCAATGCGAGACAGGCAGGTCCGGCCACAGTGGCTGCAGGGAAAAGTCTGATTTAGGGTTGGTGCTGTAGCAGTGCGATTCTTCCTCAATCTCCTTTTGTCCTCAAGACCAGCTATGCGTGCGTTCTCAAAAGAAGAGACAGCCTGGTGGACGGTGTGCCTCGTCGTTCAGGGCGACCACTGTCTACTGTGTCAAGCATGGTTCTGATGTTCCAACACGCAAGCTTTAGTCTTTGCACACTTTGTGAGGCAGGTGCATGCCTTTTCTTTGTTGTTATTTTTTGACCGCAAGTAAGGATGCCCATTGACCGCGGCTAGCCAACTGGGGTGGAGGAGACGAGCTTTGTTTAGGCCACCTTTTCTAGGCCCCTCTCCGTGTGGAGCAAGCAGTGCTGTCCCTAGATAAGGCTGCTTGGTCGTTCAGGGTGCTGCTGAAAAATGCTTTCGTCTCCGGGTTAGCATCAGGCGACCAATACCCTGAACCGCCTACATGCAGGATCGGGACTGCGGCTTCCAGTGGCACCTTCCACCTGCCGTTTCGCCCCTTGCCCATCGCTGCAGGACTTGATGCGTTATGGGTTGTGTATGTGGATATGCCCTTCAGGCCTGCGCAGAGGAATTTTTTAGGTGAAGCCCAGTGTGCGCGGTACTGGCTCCACCCTTTCACCTGGGGGTCATCTGCCATGGCCCAGTAAGCCGGGACGCCGGCAGCGAGTCCTCCAGGTGGTAGGTGTTACATTAACGAGCTCTATCTGCCCGGGTTTGATGTTAGAGTTTTCCTTCTCTTAGGCTGGCAAGGTTGGTGGGCCCAGCCTGCCCATCCAGTTATACCGCCGGACAATTCGGTCGCACCATGACATAGCAAACTCTGTGAAAAACGGGGGGGACCAGCAAGAAGGTGTTGCTACGGATGCAGTAATGCAGGAGAGGCCATTGCAGTGACCATCTGCCAGGCATAGCCAGACAGTGACCACGCGGCATTCACTACACCGGGAGAGGAGAGGCTATGTATTGCGCATACACTTTCCCTGGGGGGGTAGGATACCCAGAGGGAGCCCACCCCCCCACCCTCCCTAAAACAGATACACAATGATTTAAATGGTACAGTTATAAATTAATTAAAGTTTAAAATAGAAAATAGAAAAATAGATAGAAATAGGTGCTATACTTCTATCGGTCACAATTTACGCATTATCATACATCAGTTCCAATTACACATGAGGTGGCTAAAATTACAATAATTAATCAGTTTGGTCTGGTCCTGTTTTAAATGCGAGCTGAAAAAGAGAGGTTTTGCAAGCCCTGCGGAACTGGTTCAAGTCTCGCAGGGCTCGCACCATCTCTGGAAGTTGGTTCCACCAACGAGGGGCCATTAGTGAAAAGGCTTGCTCCCGGGTTATCTTCAGTCTGGCCTCTCTTGGCCCAGGGATTTGTAGGAGGTTTTGGGAGCTGGATCTTAGTGCTCTCTGGGGAATATATGGGGAGAGGCGGTCCCTTAGGTAGGCAGGTCCTCGGCCATATAGGGCTTTAAAGGTGATAACCAGCACCTTATAGCGAACACGGTAGACGATCGGCAGCCAATGCAGATCCCGCAGCACAGGCCACACGTGTTCCCATCTAGGTAGTCCCACCAGCAGCCTGGCCGCCGCATTCTGCACTACCTGAAGTCTCCGTGTTCGACAGAAGGGCAGCCCCATGTAGAGGGCATTGCAGTAGTCTAATCTTGAGGTGACCGTTGCGTGGATCACAGTTGCTAGGTTGTCGCATTCCAAGAAGGGAGCCAACTGCCTCGCCCTCTTAAGATGAAAGAAGGCGGAACTTGCGGTGGCAGCTATCTGGGCCTCCACTGATAGCGAGGATTCCAGTAGCACCCCCAAGCTCTTGACCCTGCGCACTGGTATCAGTGGCGCACCGTCAAAAGCCGGCAGAATGATTTCCCCTCCCGGTCCGTCTCGGCCCACGCAAAGGACCTCAGTCTTCGTTGGATTCAATTTCAGCCCACTCAGCCTGAGCCAGCCAGCCACGGCTTGTAGCGCCCGGTCCAAATTTATAGGGACATCGCCAGTCCGGCCTTCCATCAATAGATAGAGCTGGGTATCATCAGCGTACTGATGACAACCGAGCCCATACCTCCGCGCAATCTGGGCAAGGGGGCGCATAAAGATATTAAACAATATCGGGGAGAGAACTGCCCCCTGAGGCACCCCACAATGAAGAGGGTGTCACTGAGACAGCTTCCCCCCAACTGCCACCCTTTGTTCCCGATTTTCAAGGAAGGAGGAGAGCCACTGTAAGGCTAGCCCCCGAATTCCTGCGTCGGCGAGGCGGCGGGTCAGCAGCCGATGGTCGACGGTGTCGAACGCCGCTGACAGGTCGAGCAGCAGCAATACTGCCGAGCCGCCCCGGTCCAGTTGCTGTCGGAGGTCATCTATGAGGGCGACCAAGACTGTTTCCGTCCCATGGCCCGGGCGAAAGCCGGACTGGCATGGGTCCAAGGTGGAAGCGTCCTCCAGAAAGCCCTGCAACTGCAATGCCACAGCCCTCTCAATAATTTTGCCCCAAAAAGGCAAGTTTGAGACCGGCCGATAGTGTGCCAATACGGACGGGTCTGATGTAACTTTTTTCAAGAGAGGGCGGACCACTGCCTCCTTCAGGGATGTTGGGAAAACACCCTCCGAAAGAGATCGATTTATGATGTCCTGTATAGGACATTTCAGTTCCTCCTGGCAGGCCTTAATTAGCCAGGAGGGGCAAGGGTCCAGGTCACAAGTTGTGGATCGTGCAGTGCCAAGAATTCTGTCAACTTCCTCCAAGCTGAGTGGGTCGAAACAGTCCAAGGTTAAATCTGAAGACACGCATTGGGCCTCAAGTTCACTTACTGCATCTAAATTGGCGGGGCAGTCGTGGCAGAGCGATTGGACCTTCTCTGCAAAGAATTTCGCAAAAGCCTCACAGCCTATCTCCAATTCCTTAGCTTTTGGGTTGCCCTGTGGCAATGAAGTAAGATTCCGAATTATTCTAAATAATTGAGCTGGGCGTGAATTTGCAGATGCAATCTTGGTCGCAAAGTATGTTTTCTTTGCGGCCTTGATTGCCATCTCATAGGATTTCATAAACTTCCTATAAGATGTTCTAGTCGCTTCGTCGCGGGTACGTCGCCATTGCCTCTCTAGCCATCTAAGGCGTTGTTTCAGCCGGCGCAATTCCGGGGTATACCACGGAGCCGGCCTAATCCGAGGTTGCAGAGGACGTCGAGGTGCAATCTCCTCGATGGCCCTAGAGAGCCGGCTATTCCAGGACTCAACCAGGCCATCGAGAGGGATGCCAGAGGGCCAGGGATCCCGCAGAGCCATTTGGAACCGTTCCGGGTCCATCTGGCTCCGCGGGCGAGCCATAATAGGCTCCTCGCCTAAACAGGTTTGGGGAGGCATATCTACACGGGCCTTGAGGGCGAAGTGATCCGACCATGGCACCGCCGTGGCGGTTATATCGCTCACTACAACCCCGGCCTAAGGGCATAATACATGCTAAACTTTATTAGGTAAGGTAGTGGTGGCTTCCATTTCAGGAGGCTGCCTTCCACCCTTTCCTGTTTTGAAGAATTAAATGGACAAGTGAGGTGAGGTGCTGGAAGGTTGGAAGTAGCCAATGTCATCTTCAAGAAGGGGAAAAAGGAGGATCTGGGCAACTACCAACCTGTCATTTTGATGTCTATACCTGGAAAAGTTTTAGAACAAATAAACAAACAGTCCTGGAACATTTAGAAAGGATGGCCGTAATTACTAACAGCCAGCATGGGTTTCTCAAGAACAAGTAATGTCAGACTAACCTTATATCTCGTTTTTGAGAAAGTTACTACCTTGCTGGATCAGGGGAATGCTGTAGAAATAGTTTATCTTGATTTCAGTAAGATTTTTGATAAGGTTCTATATACTATCCTTGTTGACAAGTTGGATCCTGTTACTGTTAGGTGGATCTGTAACTGGTTGACAGATTGCACCCAAAGAATGCTTGTGAATGGTTCCTCATCCTCTTGAAGAAGAGTGACAAGTGGAGTGCCTCAAGGATCTGTCCTGGGGCCTGTTTTATTCAACATCTTTATAAATTATTTGGATGAAGGAATAGAGGGAATGCTTATTAAATTTGCAGATGATACTAAATTGTGAGGGGCTGCAAATACAGTAGAAGACAGAAACAGGAAACAGGATGATCTTAACAGACTGGAAAACAGGGCTAAAACCAATAAAATGAATTTCTGCATTTAGGTAGGAAAAATCCAATGCATAGTTTTAGGATGGGGGAGACTTGCCTTGGAAGTAGTCTGTGTGAAAAGGGTCTTAGTGGAGCATATGCTGAACATGAGTCAGCAGTGTGATGTGGTGGCTAAAAAGGCAAATGCAATTTTAGGCTGTTTCAACAGAAGTATAGTGTCCAGATCACGTGAGGTGATGGTATCGCTTTCTTCTGCTCTCGTAAGATCTCACCTGGAGTACTGTGTTCAGTTTTGGGCACCACATTTTAAGAAGGATGTAATAATAATAATAATAATAATAATAATACTTTTATTTGTATCCCGCCCTCCCTGCCAGGGCAGGCTCAGGGCGGCTCACAGCATACAAATATAAAATACAATAAAACCATACATAGTAATTACAATTATAAAATCATCATTAAATCATTAACAACTTACATTAAAATTAACATTGTGGTGCTATAACTTAGGTCTTTAATAAAATTCAGTGGCTAAAACATGTCCAGCGAGACTTTCTTGACTCGGTATTAGGTGAAGGCTATTTTGAAGAGGTAGGTCTTACAGGCCCTGCGGAATTGGTCTAAACATCGCAGGGCCCGTACCTCCTCCGGGAGTTGATTCCACAGCAGTGGGGCTGCAATGGAGAAGGCCCGATCCCGGGTGGTCTTCAATCTGGCCTCCCTTGGCCCAGGGATATTCAGCTGGTTCTTTCCAGCTGACCTCAGCGCTCTCTGGGGTTCATATGGGGAGAGACGGTCCCTCAAGTAGGCAGGTCCTCGGCCATATAGGGCTTTAAAGGTGATAACCAGCACTTTGTAATGGACTCTGTACACCACTGGCAGCCAGTGCAGTCCGCGTAGACCCGGCTGTATGTGCTCCCATCTTGGGAGCCCCAACAGCAGCCTAGCCGCCGCGTTCTGCACCAGCTGCAGCCGCCGCGTTCGGCACAAGGGCAGCCCTATGTAGAGGGCGTTACAGTAGTCCAGTCTCGAGGTGACCGTAGCATGGATCACCATTGCTAGGTCCCGGCGCTCCATGGGGGGGCCAACTGCTTCGCCCATCGAAGGTGAAAGGATGCGGACTTGGCAGTGGCCGCTATCTGTGCCTCCATTGGTAATGAAGGCTCCAGAAGAACCCCCAAGCTCTTGACCCTGTGGGCCACTTTCAGCAGCAAACCGTCAAAAACCGGAAGGGGGATTTCCCTTCCTGGGGCACTGCGGCCCAAGCAAAGGACCTCTGTCTTCATTGGATTCAACTTCAGCCCACTTAGCCTGAGCCAACCTGCTATGGCCTGCAATGCTAGGTCCAGGTTTTCTGGGACCCAGTCAGGTTGGCCGTCCATTAGTAGATAGAGCTGGGTGTCATCTGCATATTGGTGGCACCCAAGCCCAAACCTCCGAGCAATCTGGGCAAGGGGGCACATGTAGATGTTAAATAACATCAGAGAGAGGACTGCACCTTGTGGCACCCCACACACTAGTGGGTGCCTCCGGGACAGCTCTCCCCTAATTGCCACCCTTTGTCCCCGTCCATCAAGGAAGGAGGAAAGCCACTGTAAGGCCGACCCCCTAATCCCTGTGTCGGCGAGGCGGCGGGCCAGTAACCGATGGTCGACCGTGTCGAACGCAGCCGACATGTCTAACAGCATCAGTACCGCCACGCCGCCTCGATCCAGATGCCGCTGGAGGTCATCCACGAAGGTGACCAGCACTGTCTCCATCCCATGGCCCGGACGAAAGCCGGACTGGTGGGAGTCTAAGGCGGAAGTGTCATCCAAAAAACTCTGTAACTGTAGCACCACTGCCCTCTCAATAACTTTACCTAAGAATGGTAAGTTCGAGACCGGTCGGTAATTCGCCAATTCGGCCGGGTCTGCTGTACTTTTTTTAAAGAGAGGGCAGACCATAGCCTCTTTCAAGGATGTTGGAAATTGCCCTTCCAAGAGTGATATATTTATGATATCCTGTACAGGATATCTAAGCTCCCTCTGGCAAGATTTAATTAGCCAGGAGGGGCATGGGTCAAGATCACAAGTTGTAGGGCGCACAGTAGAGAGAATTCTGTCGACTTCCCCTAAGCTAAGTGCGTCGAAGTGGTCCAAGATAAAATCGGAAGACAGGCACGGAGCCTCGGGTTCTTGTACTGTATCCAATGTGGCGGGAAGGTCCTGGCGGAGCGATGAGATTTTATCTGCAAAAAATTTCACAAAAGCCTCACAGCCTATTTCCAATTCTCTCATGTTTGGTCTGCCTTGAGGCAGGGTAGTCAGATTCTCAATTATTTTAAATAATTGTGCCGGGCGTGCTGGAACAGAGGAGGGCATGTAGGCAAGCTGGAACAGAGGAGGGCAACAAAGATGGTGAGGGGTCTGGAGACCAAGTCCTGTGAAGAAAGGTTGAAAGATCTGGGCATGTTTAGCCTGGAGAGGAGACGGCTGGGAGGTGATATGAAGTACTTGAAGGGCTGTCATCTAGAGGATGGTGCAGAATTGTTTTCTGTGGCCCCAGAATGTAGGACCAGAACCAATGGGTTGAAATTAAATCAGAAGAGTTTCTGGCTCAATATTAGGAAGAATTTTCTGACAGTTAGAGTGGTTCCTCAGTGGAACAGGCTTCCTCAGGAGGTGGCGAACTCTCCTTCCACGGAAGTTTTTAAACAGAGGTTAGATGGTCATCTGATCCTGTGAATTTAGGGGGAGTTTTTTGTGATTTTCCTGCACTGTGCAGGGGATTGGACTAATGACCCTGGAGTGCCCCTTCCAGCTCTATGATTCTATTATTCCAAGTGCAGCTGAGCTTCCCATAAGAACCTGATAGTATATTTGGGTTGTTAAGACCCATCTGCCATTGATCCTAATAACACTTTTGAATCAATGAAACCTTATCTAGAGATGATTTCCTCTGTATATCAGCTTTATTAATTCTCCATTGCAAGCATAATAATTGGTGCAAGCATTGCTAATAATTACTATTAAGAGGTTGGATAACAGAAAATAGACCACTTTGTGAAAGTAGACTGAACAAAAATCTCATATTTGTTCTGGAAATGTGCTGAGTGTGAGCTCTATACTGGCCAGCTCCATTCTTGACTTCTTTTGATAACCTTTATTCCCCTCCCTACTGCCTAAACACAAATATTTGACACCTTTTCCATCCTTATTACATGTTAGCAGACACCACCACATCCTATCTGATTCATTTTTCTAGCATCAACAAAGTCATCTGAAAAAGGCCCTGTAAGTAAGATCCCAAGAAAGTTGTCACTTCTTTTGGCACTCTCAGCCTTTCTTCCTTGTTGACCATGTCAATTAGGTAAGTAGTCATGTCATGTGAAGCAAATTTGGTTCAGCGCAAGTTATCTGAAATGCTGAGGGAAACAATTTGCAGAAAATCAGTATGTTCTAACAGGCAGGCCAAATTGGACTGGAATGACGGAGGAGGCATCCTGTTTTCTAGTTCTAGCTAAGCATCTTCTCCATGTATTTCTGGATTCCAAGAGAGCACATGCAAAGAATCCTTAATTACCCTTTTCAATCAGGCCTCCTACTTGGGTATTGGAACTAAGACTGACATGGTGGATGACTGATGTCTGGGTACTGACTGGAGAAATATCTCCTTGTCATTCTTGTTAGAGTGATGTTTGACACTATGGGCTATGCTGTCCTCTTGAAACAATTGTTTTATGAGTGATTATACTGAAACAGCTGTTTTGTTAGTGGCTATACTGAGTTTAGTCATTGGTGCTGCTAGCTAAATTCCTAAGAAAGGACATTGAGAGGTTTGGGGTCACAAGTTGCTGATATTTAGCTGTTGATTTCATTCAACTGGTGCCTGATCTTGTCAGCTCTTGGAAGCTAAGGAGGACCAGCCCTAGTTAGTATTTGGATAGGAGACTGCCCAAAATCAAGGTCTCTGCCTCTCCTCCTGGACATCCAGGCTGGGAGACCGGAGCCAAAAGCATCCCCTGGCAAGGAAGATGCCACCGACACCAGCTGTCACAACTGTCAAGCATCGATATTTCCCAATAATCAGTCTCTTGTTATTGAATCAAAAGTTGTTTTATTGTAGAAACTCCATAGCTTTGCCAAGGACAGAATCCTTGGAAGTAATGACGTATACAGACTTACGTAGTTACTTTATAGGATAGCTTCTAATGATAACATACAGATGCAATTTGAGTTACGGGTTCAAAGGTTACTACGAAGTATCTCTTTTATGACTAAGGAATGTAGATTAATAAAAACATCTCACTTTCTCTGCGAATAGATAAGACCTTTCTGTGTGAATCTGGGGGAGAGGCACATCGCACTGTTACCAGCAAGGCTAGCTTAAACATCCTTGGGCCAGATGGATTTATTATTGCCCATAGGTTGTAAAAGAGGGGAGAGTAGGAGAGCTTGGTTTTCTGCTCCTCGTCTGGTGGACTATAATGGCATTCAGAAATATGCATGCTTGACACACTGTCCCCCTTAAGACTCTCATCAGGGTTTAGTAGGATGTTTGGCATATAATTTTTTAATCAATTCTGGTGCTTTTACATTTGAGCGCTCAACCCACTCATCGTGTGCTACAAAAAATGTTTCCATCTAATCAGAAAATACAATACACTCTGCTTCAATTTTGCATCTAAAATCTCTTTTACTTCATGATGATTCTGATCCCCGATTGGAATAGGTTCTGGAACTTGGGGTCGAGGGTGCCAAGGCATAGCTCCAGGGTCCCTCCAGAGTAAACTGCAATGAAAGGTGGGGTGTATCTTACTAAACAGCTTAGGTAAATCAAGTTCTACTTTCACTTCATTGGTTACACATTTAATACGGAACGGTCCCAAAAACTTGTAGGCCAGTTTTTTAGAAGGTTGCGGTAATGGTCTAGCCTCTCCTTCTTTCTCTGCTTCAGTGATCAGTTTGTCTCCCCCCCCCCCCTATTTCTCTTCTAACTTCTCACACTTCACTTTCAAGAGTGTAGTCACAGCTCCCCCCAACTGACTGGCAGATATGATAGAGTCGATCACTTCCTCCCTTTGGCTGCTGTGCTGAGTGAGTCTCGACAAGCCATCAGCTAGGAAATTCTTCAATCCAGGGATCCAGCCTCTTTGTCCCACATCGACCAGTTCCTCTGTCCATGAGAGAATTTCTTGGAAATGTAAGCACAGGGTTGAAGAGCCCTTTGTACAAGTACTTTCGCAATACTTCATTTATGAAGTTCATGAAAACTCCAGGAGCCCCTTGTAATCCAAAAGGCATGACTAAATATTCAAACTGTCTCATCGGCATGATAAACGCCATCTTCCATTCATTTGCTCGAACTGTATGGGGTGCGGCAGTGGACTCTTAGTGAGTCCCAGTGCTTCCACTAACTTGGGTGTGATTGGAATTACGATAAAAATTCATGAATCCAATGAAGGATTGGAGCTGTCTCATCTGGTTGCATCAGAATTGCCCCCACAGTGACGTCGCTGGCATCACATTGGACCACGAAGGGTTTTAGCTTATTGGGATGGATCAGGATGGGTTCACTAGTAAACAACCTTTTCAGTTTATTGAACGCTTCTTGGCACTGGGTGGTCCATTCTAGTTTTGCCCTCGGTAATTTGGCCTCTGGACCTTTCCCTTTTGTTTTCAGGAGGTCTGTTAAAGGAAGCATGGTGTGGGCAAACCCCTGTATAAAATTACGATAAAAATTCATGAATCCAATGAAGGATTGGAGCTGTCTACGTGTCCTTGGGGGTTCCCACTCTATTACTGCTTGTATTTTGGCTGGGTCCATGGCTAGCCTTTTCCCGGATACTCGGTAGCCTAGGTAATCCAATTCCGTCTTGTGGAATTCACATTTGGATAATTTGGCATACAGTTGGTTGTCATAGAACGTCTTTAAGACTTCTCTGACCAATCTCACGTGAGATGGTAGATTTTTAGAATAGATAATTATATAATCCAAGTACACTACTACCCCTTTGTACAAGTACTTTCGCAATACTTCATTTATGAAGTTCATGAAAACTCCAGGAGCCCCTTGTAATCCAAAAGGCATGACTAAATATTCAAACTGTCTCATCAGCATGATAAACGCCATCTTCCATTCATTTGCTCGAACTGTATGGGGTGCGGCAGTGGACTCTTAGTGAGTCTCAGTGCTTCCACTAACTTGGATGTGATTATGTCTCTAGTGCACTCTGAATTGAGCAAGGCTCGAGCATGTATAAACCGTTTTAGACTGGGGTTTAACAAAGTCAATGGGATGAAAAACAGTTCCCGTTATTCTCACCCTCAATGGTGCCATTAATTCCGTGACCTGCTGCTCGGCACCTCTCAGGGCAGGTTGTCCTCGTTTCCCGCTGTTTCATCTTCCCAGGCATTTTCTCTCAGCTCATCCACCACAATAATCTCCTCCTCTCATGATGTTGCCAATGCATAGCTCCCTTTCGTGGACTCTTTCGCTTGTCCTTCCGCTTTCTTCACCTTGGGTGCACTGGCCTTTGGAGTGAGGGGGGGCCTCAAGGTCGCTCCGGGCAATCGGCCGCCAGGTGGTTTTGATCGCCACATCGAAAGCAACGTCTGGGGGTACCTGGTTTGGTAGCTCCCCCAGTCTGGCTTGCCTTCTTCCCTTCAGGTTTTGCTCCCAACCAAGACTCATATCCCCCCTTACTCCCTTGCTGCTGTTGACACTGGAGAGTCACTCGCTTCATGTTAGTTTCGAATTCACCTGCTAGTTGCACCCACCCTACCAGCATGATAGGGCGGACTTGCTGAAGGGCTCGATCCAGTACACTCGCGTTTAGGCCTCGCTGGAATTGCTCTATCTTCATCTGCTCACTCCACCCTCGTACTTTTGCCGCATTAGCTCTGAATTTGGCCTCATATTCTCTTACTGCTTTTGACCCTTGTTGTAGGTCTCTTAGTGGGTAAGGGCTCTTGTTTCTTGTAGGGGGTCCTCATACTGGGTCAGTAGGGCTTGCAGGAATGCCACGACATTGTCTAACTCGGGGCTCCTTGTTTCTTACAGGCTCATGTACCACCATTTGGCCGCATCCTTCAGCTTTGACCCCAAATAATCCACTCTGCTGAACTTGTCGGGGAAAGTGTACTTCCAATAATGCATGAAGCTATTCGCTTGTATCAAGAAATATTCCACCTCTTTGGGGTCCCCGTCAAAGGCGACATCTAGGTCTCGGCCTCTTCCGTAGTCGTGCGGCAGCAGCAACAGTGGCGGGGGTCGAGGTTGTTACACGACTGGGGGCGGCAGTGGAGGTAGCGGTCCTCCTCTAGGATCTGGTGGTTGCAGTGCTCTTTCCAACTGCCTTCTCACCTCTTGGACCATGAAGGTAGCATTGGTTTGCATTTTATCTCACAGCCCCTTGGCCATTTCTGCCATCTCAAATCTCATTGTTTGGAGGAAATCCCAGGCGTCGAGGTTTTGCTCTTCCTCCTCCTCTTCATCTGGGTCCAGGTCAAGGCACGGCCGTTCTCTGTCCTCCTGGCCATCTCCCCCACTCGCCTCCAAAGTGCCCTGATTGCTATCCTCTCCCATTCTCGAACGCGAGGAGGGTAGTACCAGGATCGCTTCTTTCTGAGCTTGTGCTTCGTCCATTAAGGTGGTGGACTTTCTAGGGACCCACATAACTGCTGAATGTGCAGCGGAGATCCTCTCTCTGCCGCTCTCCTAGCGTCGAGGATGTGCCACAGAGGAGTTTGTGGGCTGGCACCGTCTCCACGCTCTTCGTCCAGCAGCCGCTTTGGAATGTTGGGAATTTCTCCGTTGTCTGGAGCTCTCTCCGCCATATGGTCAGAAAGTTGCCAGTTTGGTTACGTCCCTAAGTGAGATTACTTTCAAAATGTCAAGCATCGATATTTCCCAATAATCAGTCTTTTGTTATTGAATCAAAAGTTGCTTTATTGTAGAAACTCCACAGCTTTGCCAATGACAGAATCCTTAGAACATAAGAACATAAGAGAAGCCATGTTAGATCAGGCCAATGGCCCATCCAGTCCAACATTCTGTGTCACACAGCGGCCAAATATATATATATATATATATATATATATATATATATATATATATATACACACACACACACACACACACACACACTGTGGCTAATAGCCACTGATGGACCTCTGCTCCATATTTTTATCTAACCCCCTCTTGAAGGTGGCCATGCTTGTGGCCGCCACCACCTCCTGTGGCAGTGAATTCCACATGTTAATCACCCTTTGGGTGAAGAAGTACTTCCTTTTATCCGTTTTAACCTGTCTGCTCAGCAATTTCATCGAATGCCCACGAGTTCTCGTATTGTGAGAAAGGGAGAAAAGTACTTCTTTCTCTACTTTCTCCATCCCATGCATTATCTTGTAAACCTCTATCATGTCACCCCTCAGTCGACGTTTCTCCAAGCTAAAGAGCCCTAAGCGTTTCAACCTTTCTTCATAGGGAAGGTGTTCCAGCCCTTTAATCATTCTAGTTGCCCTTTTCTGAACTTTCTCCAATGCTATAATATCCTTTTTGAGGTGCGGCGACCAGAACTGCACACAGTACTCCAAATGAGACCGCACCATCGATTTATACAGGGGCATTATGATACTGGCTGATTTGTTTTCAATTCCCTTCCTAATAATTCCCAGCATGGCATTGGCCTTTTTTATTGCAAACGCACACTGTCTTGACATTTTCAGTGAATTATCTACCACGACCCCAAGATCTCTCTCTTGGTCAGTCTCTGCCAGTTCACACCCCATCAACTTGTATTTGTAGCTGGGATTCTTGGCCCCAATGTGCATTACTTTGCACTTGGCCACATTGAACCGCATCTGCCACGGAAGTAATGACGTATACAGACTTACAAATAATCCACTTTATAGGATAGCTTCAAAGGATAACATACAGATGCAATTTGAGTCACGGGTTCAAAGGTTTCTCTTTTATTACTAACTAATGTAGGTTAATAAAAACATCTCCCTTTCTCTGCAAATAGATAAGACCTGGCTATGTGAATCTGGGGGAGAGGCACATCGCACTGTTACCAGCAAGGCTAACCTAATCATCCTTGGGCTAGATGGATTTATTATTGCCTTTAGGTTGTAAAAGAGGGGGGAGCAGGAGAGCTTGGTATTCTGCTCTTTGTCTGGTGGACTATAATGGCACTCAGAAATATGCATGCTTGACAACAAGACATCAAGTGCCTCAGCCCCACCCTGTGGGTTCTTTGTGAGTAATTCCCCCCTCCCGCATCTGTTACAAGGGGAAACCCCCCCACTCTGCTGGGATTGGTTGGTGGCAAGGGCGGAGGGAGCAGGGTTGGGGCTTTAGTCGGGGGAATCTCTGCCTGCCAGGGAGGATGAGCCCAAGGCCTACCACGTGATTGTTACCCAGAGATAGGGAAGAGTAATGGTGGTAAGACCTGGGAGGAGGAGAAGGATCACGGGTGCAGAGAACCCCCTTCCCAACCTCCATTCTGAGGCAGTGCAAGCCCCTGCGACAAATCTCCTGCCCTGGAGCCTTCATCCTCGTTGCCAACTGACGCAGATCCTTGAACCCCGGACAGAGACTACCAAGAAAGGTTGCTAAGCAGAGGCAGGCAAAACCATTTTTGTTAGACTCTTGCCTTGAAAACCCTATGGGGGCTGCCATAAGTCAGCTGAAATTTGACAGCGCTTCACACACACAGAGGAAGGATTACTGTAAAACTCTTTATCTGGTGCTGCCCCTGAGGCCAACTCAGATGCAAAATAGTGCAAAATGCTGCTATTAAACTGCTTGTAGATATTGGGAGAAGGAAACATGTTTAATTGGTATTGGAATAACTGCTCTGGCCACTACTGGTTTGATTGTGGGCTGAGTTCAAAGATTACCATGAAACCCCTTCACAGCCTGGAACCCACCAACATCAGGAATAGTTTCTTTCTTGCACAAACTCCCATGGCAGTTGTGGCCAGCAGATCAGACTGTACTCCAGTTGTTTTCCATACGGGAAATAAGAACACTGGTAATGAATAGTAGGATCTATGCTGTTGCCGTGGAATGCATTTCCAAAGTAGGAAGCAGAACCAGTTGTTCTTTCTAGAAAGGAGGATATGACACTTATGTTAGTGGGCATTTGGCTGATAGGATCTGCTGGAAATCTGAGATTTTGCTTTCTGCTTGGTTAGTTTTTGTTAATATGCCTTAGTTGCTTTCCTACTAAAATATATTCTCAAAGCAGTTTGCAATATGGCAATAAAATCCTTCTAACGTTGTAGAATACAAATGTAAAACTACAAAAATAAACAAATATTGCTACAGAAAAATAAATGGCAACAACACTGATCACTTAATAGTCATGAAAATCATGTGTGTGTGTGTGTGTGTGTGAGAGAGAGAGAGAGAGAGAGTGACATTAATCTGGATGAGCCTCAAAATATATATTTTTAATTGCTGCTTTTTCTTGTTTTGCTTATATTATTTTGTGGTTTTATGGCTTAATTGGAATTTTTATTTTATGTTATTGATTTATCTTTTATTTTGTAAGCCACTCTGAATACTCTTTTTAAAATACAAGATCAAGATACAAATCTAATAAATAAATCTTATAAATCAATACATTAATCAATAAATTAGCATGAATGAAGGGACTGCTATCAGATATAAAGTACATTCTGACAGAGGGACATAGCCTACATGTATAAGAATTGGGCAAATATATTTGAAAGCAGAAAATACAAAATCTGGGAGACTATTGTATAGTTGGTTCTATGCATTGATGAGTTGAAGGAAAAGTGGTAACAAGCTCTTTATTAAGTACAGCATAGTGGGTGGCTGCACTACAAGCATGAGAACTAGGCCAACTGGGCCAAACTTATATACATCCCTGGGTTCCCATGCAAGTACGTTATTGGGTCATTCAAACCGGTGGGGGCTTGTGATTGGTCCAGGGCTGCAGAGATTTGGATCCTGCAGCCCATTGTTCCCAAGTCCCCAAGCTCCAAAGAGCCAGGCAGAAACACCCAAAGTCTTCACTTGAGTCCACATACATAACAGAGACCTTTCCAGTTCTTTCAGTATGTGTCAAGTCGATGGATTCAAGAATGAGTCAAAGTTGATACTAAGACTACATTTATTGATAACCGGTACTCTGGCGCAGTATAAAAGACATGTATTGCAAAATCCTATCCAGATGGTACATGAGTCTGACCATCTAATATTTAGATCAAGATCAGAGGCAGGTTTATACTGGAGAGGGAATAAAAAGCAAATGGGTACTATTTCTCATATCTGCTGGGAATGAGGAATAATATAGCACAGGGGTGTTGAACTCATTTGCTATGAGGGCCGAATCTGACATAAATGAGACCTTGTTGGGCCGGGCTATGTTGAGTTGGCCCACGTGTGTACCTATTTAAGATTTGGTAGCAGAGATATAAATTTTATAATGAACACAAACACACATATATATATTTTTAAAAACTTAAAACGTTAGCACTCATTGGTCTTAAAGATGCTTTCTTTGTATTTCTCCCATGGGATTCAGGGAATTGGGCAAAGGAAGCTCTGGCTCTTTCCTTCTTTATCCAGGGCGCTACAAGGGGAGGAGCCTCAGCCAATAGAAGGGAGGCTTGGCTCAGTAGCTCTGCTGTGCAACTGAGAGAGCCTGTCAAAGCAAGCTATTCTTCTCCCCTTCCTCCCCAAGGGAAGAGCCTCAGCCAATGGAGAATATAGAGCTTTTGCTCTGTAGCTCCTGTGCAAAACCAACTGTTATGCAGAAGAAAGCAAGATACAGGGAGAAGGAAGCAGATGACAGCCAGTTGCTCGGCAGCCTGATAGGAGCCCTCTGGGGGCCTGATTCAGCCCCCGAACTGCATATTTGACACCTCTGATATAGCACATTGGATATCATCCCTTTTTCAGATTCTTTGTACATTTTGAAGGTAGTAGTAGGATACCCAAGGTTCAGACTGCTTTTGTTGGCAGCTAAGTTAGAGTTGACTAAAAAGTGGAATTCCTCCCAATCCTCCTTCCATTCTTCAATGTATGGGCTCCCCCCACATTGCTGCAGAGTTTACACTCCACACTGTGGGCAGAATAAAACCAGAGATCTTTTTATTTACCTGGTGCCCTTCACTGAGCATGCCAGGAATCTTTATAAATCTGTTGAAGCCCAATAAATACAAAACCATGTGTGTATATATTGCTTGTGAGATCTAAAATAAATCTGTGGTTTGTTTTTACAGTTCAAAGTGCTTACTGTGCTGACTTATGTATCAATGACTCATAATTGAGGATGGGCATGGAATGGGAAAATGGTGGCTCATGTTGGTTTGTGGTACATTTGATTGCCCGAAACAAAGGTCTGTTTTGTTCCATTATTCATATGGTTCCCTGAACCAGTTTGTGGTTTATTGGTTCATTTGGTTTGGGAGATGTAAAACTCACTGGGAATCAAATCAACCCTGGTGATCAATGGGGTGACAGATGTCGCAGCTAGATGGCCCTCACATCCACTCACCAGGAGTCTTCAGCAGGCTCACCTTGACCTGTCTCCAAGTTTGGGGAAGATTGGATTTGGAATGTTGATGTTATAGCCCCCCAAAGCAGGTGGCCCCAGAAAAGCTCTGCATCGGCTCTCAGGACAACCAACTGCAAAGTGGAAGCAGCAGATTCAGGGTGTCTGGTCCCACAGAGCAGATTGGGAGCTCCATGATTGGCTACCAGAGCTGCCAATTAAGCTATGAATAACTGCTAAGGGTGTTTCTAGGACTCTGAGAAGTCCACACCCAGCATTGTCTAGGAATTGATTGAATCAGTGCCAGGCTGTCTGGGAAAACAAACTTCAAAATTGAATCAAATGACCCACCAAGGCAAAATGAACCAAATGACCCACACACGTCTGCTCCTGGAAGTTAAGGTGACTTCTGGTGACTGACCCCTACTGGGGACCTGGAGGATATTCAGAGAGGTGGCTGAATAAAGCAAGCTCCTACCTCCCAAGTCCTAACTACTGGCCTTCCAAGGAGGTCTCCCATCCAAGTACTTGCCAGAGCTGACCCTGCTTAGCTTCTGAGATCTGAAGTGATCAGACTTGCCTGGGCTATCCAGGTCAGGGTGACACTAATAATGTTTTGCTGCAGAAAGAAAGCAAGGAAGGGGATTTACAATTTACATGTTCCTCCAATATCCCAGGTCTAGATGGTCCAGTTGAAAAAAACAATATGAGTGAGCTACCACTTGCCCTCTCTCCTGGGCATCAGTTTCTCTGAACTGCAAGCAAGCCCCAGTCAGACCAAATTGTTATGCCCTGGAGAACTCCAGAAATGCTTTTAAATATGCTTCAGCTGTCCTATTTCCCCAGAGACATTCCCTATTTCCTGGTCTCTGTCCCTGCAGAATCATTGATGCTATTAAGCCCTTTTTAACCTTTTGGGGTGCTTGTTACATATTGTCAGGTTGAGTTGTCATTCTTCAGGCACTCTGTTCCTGGGGAAATAAATGCATCTTGTGTCTAACATATGCCCATGAACACAGAAATGCTTTGGAATGCCATTGGCTGTCAGTTTGCACACCACAGCTGCTGTTTAAACAACTAACATGTTGTAAGACATTTATATTTTTCTTTATCCAAAAGAATAACCACAGTCTTAACTCTGAAAGCCATTCAGGGCAGACTGTGGCAGAATAAACAATGCAATATAAGCAAGCAGAGCCTTTAGTGATGTGGATTTGGGAAAGAAGCCGATTTCACCTTTGATGGTGCCTGCACAGGAGATCTCCTGGGAATCCTGTGTATGGTGTCTTGCATCCCATGGAGGTCAAAAGGTAGGGTATTAAGGTAATATGCAAAGCTTTTACCCATAGAAAGATGTAGCACTTTGCTTCCATTGTAACACCTGGTGGAGACTGTCTCCCTTTCACAAGCAGAGGAAAGGTTAAAGCAGCAGGCACCATATCTTAGGTCAAGGACAGATAACTTGCAGTGACAGAGCTGTACAAAGGTATGAATCTGTCACTGTAGTCTCCGTTGTCATTCTAGGATAGGTTATAGGATTCTGATCATGCATATTAATTAGTTATATCAGAGATGTTGAACTCATTTGTTATTTCAAGATGTACTTCTCTCAGAACAAAGTGAAATTCATTTGTTATGAGTGCCAGATCTGACATAAATGTCACTTGGTGGGCCCAGCAACATGTGCCATGTGACATGAGGTACCAGAAATATAAGTTTTACAAATATGATTTCAGATGTTGAATGGCAATAGCAGGTGAATGACAATATCAAGTTTGATTGGATTAGGTGTGATATGCAGAGGGGTAGTGTCAAGTCCAGTTGTTTCTCTATAAAATGGGTGAACAAAAATCAAACTCATGATCTGGTTTTCCTCCATTATTTACAGCCCCCTCTCCACATACACTCTGCCATCTGGCCAAGGATGTTTATGTAACGGGACCTGGCCTGCTCTGTCTAAAGCACAACCTCCTCTGCATTCACAGGCCCTTATTAGTTCTCGAGTTGGCGATAGAATGTTTTGTAGAATAAAGGAAATTTACTGCTGTACCCTTTGAACCTTAGATTTGAATAGATCACTTTTTTGTAACGGTTTATGATACCCTATATAGCATCTTGTAACCCCTGGTATCTCATTCTTTCCAAGGACCATGTTCCTTGGGCACCTTGGAGTTTTCAAATATTTGAAACAAAACAAAGGACTTCATTATTGAAAATATCAGGGCTTGACAGGTAGTAGGCATGGAGATACCAGCATTGGTAATGAGACAGGTAACCTAGGTCTCAATCCAATCCAGGAGGATTCAGTCCAGAAAGATGCAAAGAATAAATGGATCTGAGTCTGACATTAGTAACCACAACATTCAGTTGCTGACCTAAGAGTAGCAGTGGTCTTAGAAAGGCATTTCAAAGGAAAATTAGAGAGACTGTTGAATTTCACTTGTTAATGAAGTTGAAGACAATGCATCCTCCTGGACTGAATTGAGACCTAGTTTTCCTGTCTCATTATCAATTAATCCTATTATCTTTTGGCATCTAAAATCACTCCACTCTCCAAGATATAAGGACCAATCCAGATGTTCTAATTCAAAATCAGGATATTTTTGAAATAAAATAAATCCAGGTAGGAACAGATAAATCCATTTTTTGTTTTAACCCCCCCCCAATAACTTTAGATCCACCCGGCTCTCCTCCTTTCTCCAGGGTTGGGGACAGAGGGTGACAATAGGGGAAAGACTATCCCAATGGCTCCCACTCACATGTGGTGTGCCACAGGGGGCAGTTCTCTCCCCGATGTTACTTAACATCTACATGCATCCCCATGCCCAGATTGCCCAGAGGTTTGCCCAGCTCTATCTGTTGATGGGTGGCCAGACCAACTCCATTCCGGAAGATCTGTCTATGGACTTACAAGATGTGGCAGTTGAAATTGAATCCAACAAAGATGGAGGTCCTGTATCTAAGTCATTGTGGTCCGGGACTGGAGGTCTCTTAACCTCTACTTGGCAGTAGTATGCGTGAAAATGATCTAGGGGTCTTAGTGGACCATATGCTGAACATGAGTCATGATATGGTGGGACTTCCTGGGTTTCAGCACCTCGAGCTCGGCTCCAATGACCCCCCCCCCCCGAATCAAGGGGTAGGAGGGGTACTACAGCCATAGCATCCCAAGGGGGGCATTGGGGGGGGGGGGCTGTCAGCAAGGAACTCTACAGGATCCAGAGAAACAACGGCGGTTGTTCCCTGTTCTTCCTGTCTGCTCCAGTGCTCCTGCTGCCAAGATCACCATGATGGCAGCAAGAGGTGATTGCCTGACTGCTTTTCTCTTTCAATAAGCTTCTGATGCATCATTCTTCTACCTTAATCACTGGAATTCTACCATGAAAGTAAGTCAGCTTTCTAACAATACCTGTTAATGGATCTTTTAACATAACAACAATTGGAACTGTTCCAAAAGAAAGAGGAAGAGGAGGGAAATCCCCCCCCCCTCTCCACAAGGAAGGCTTCAGAAAGCAAAGAACAAATTGGAAAACTTCTAACAGTTTAAATTGGACTGAGCAAAGATATTTGAACTGATTTGGTTTATAAATAAATAAGCATCAATGAGATCACCTTCTGGTTACAACACGATCTGAACAAAAATGGGATATGCCTACAAGAGAAATGTATGTAATGCTTAATAAGGACTGAAATGGTTACAATTGAAATGCAGGAGGAAAATCTGAAGCTGAAGGAAACAGGTTAACTGGGTCTCTGAACTATTCTCTAACTTTGATTAACAGACTGAGTCTTTTCTGTGGAGGAAATGGCAGTTCAAACAAAAGCATGTGGAAAAAAGATATTATGATTAGTATAACCTCCTTAAAGCAGGAACTTGCTGGTTTAGACTTTTATTTGGAAATACAGTGAAAATGAAAATCTACATGAGTAGAGCAATAAAGAGACCCCAGTGATGTCTGTCAAGCTGAGAAAAAAAGTTAAAGATTCGTTGGGAAAGGTCTGGAAGAAAATCAAAATGGAGACAGCTGAAAATCAAAATGGAGACAGGTGAAACGGAAATGAACATCGACTATAGCTTTCATGGGAGGAAGTGATGAAGTGGTGATCATACCACTTTCAGCAAAACAGATGGAGATATCAAAGGGAGAAAAGGCAAATTTCAGCAAGATTATCAAATTTTGGAAAGCTTTTAAAAAGAAGAGATTATAAACTTTTTTTTGCTCTGCTCTTTTTTTTATATCTAGCTGATTAATATTGAATTAATAAAAGGGGCTAATAAGTGATTCCATAATGGCAAATGAGGCTTTAAGAATTGGGATGCCTTTTTCAGTTTGTTATACTTATCTATGGAAGTTAAATAGAATAATGTAATTAAGAGTGGGCTAAGGAGATTGAATGGGTTTTTATTTACCTAAAAATAAACAAGTGTGGGAGATGAGGTAACTATTGTATATTAATTTGTGTTTTTCAGAGCACTATGAAAACAGGATTTACAGTCTCCAAAATTTTTACAGAATTCTATATGTTAAAAGTAGATAAAAAGTCAATTTGGGTAAATTTGTATAAGACAGGCAACACAAATATTTTGTAATCTTAAGGATCTGCTCCTGAGATTTCTGACAAGATAAACTGTCTATAACGAAATAAACTACTGTGTTTTCTGTTTTTGCTTTCTCTCTCTGCTAAAAATAAGTAAATTAACATTAAGGATAAAGGAACTATATCTACCTTTTATGCTTATGTTAACTGCTAATATTGTCAAATCAATTAGTTAGCTTTTATTTTTAATATTGCTAAATTTAACCAGTCAGCTCTGTTTCATGGTTGGTTTCTCTGCCTTTTTCATTTGTATGTACTGAAGATGAATAGTTAAATTTTTATTATAAGCTACAGAATAGTTAAAAGTATATAACAAAATAAGAAGACTGTAGAATTAAAGGGCTGTAATGGGAAAAATTTTAAGGCTTTCAAGTAGAAAGAATTTGGTATTTTGTCTTGAGGTAGAAATGTAACAGGTATATATACTGCTTCTCTTTATTTCTCTTGGTATTTTGATGTTTTTCAGTTTAAACCAATTTTTATTATTCTGCAATATATTGTAATAATATTCATCATCTATTATTAAAAAGTTAGTACAAATACATTACATTTTTTTCTCCACCCTCCCCTGCTTTTCATGACCCCTGACAGTATATTTTACTTAAATTGCTAAAAATAAAAGGTGATTTTATCAATTAAAGAATCTTCATAAAAAAACTTTAAAACAAGAAGAAAGAAAAGAAAAAACATATAATATAGTTATAATCCATCTTCATTCTTATCTTTTAGTCTTTGTCAAAAGAAAAAGTTGAAGAAAAAATAAAAAAATGTTCACTCAATCTCGTTTTATGACTTTAGTCCATTTATTATTCCACAAAAAATCAACTATTGTCAAAAATCACCAAGTGTCTTTTTACCTTCCATTGCTTTTCAACATATTTTTGAAATTTCCCCCACTCAATTTTAAAGTTCTCTAAGTCATATTTTTTTAAGATTCTTGTAAGCTTGTCCATTTCACCCCAATGCATAACTTTTAGAATCCAGTCCCACTTTTCTGGTATTTTATCTTGCTTCCACATCTGTGCATATAATGTCTGTGCAGCTGAAAGCATGTATCACATAATCGTTCTATCTTGTTTCGGAAAATTTTCCATTTGTAATCCCAACAAAAAGATGTCATAACCCAAAATCTTTGCGATCTCTTGCTGAATCATTTGCCAAAATTGTTTTGCCTTTTCACAAGTCCACTATATATGGTCCTTCATGCTTTTTACATTTCCAACATCCATCCGACACCTGACTATTCATTTTTGCCAATTTCTTAGGTGTTATGTACCACCTATATAACATTTTGAAACAATTTTCTTTAATGTTATAACATGTCGATATCTTCATAGAGTTCTTCCATAAATACTCCCATGACTCAATTTGTATTTCTTTATTTATATTTATCGCCCATTTTATCATTTGAGATTTGACTACTTCATCTTCCGTAGACCATTTCAATAATAATTTATAAATCCTTGAAATCAACTTTTCTTTATCACCAAACAGCATTCTCTCCAGTTCTGTTTGTTCTTGTCTTATTCCATCATTTTTAATGTCCTGTTCAAGCAAACTCTTAATTTGTTGCAATTGAAACCAGTTATATTTATACTGTAATTCTTCAGCCGATTTTAATTCCACCTTTTCTCCATTTATTTTTACAATTGTTTATATGATAACCACTTCTCTTCATTAGTATCTGAATATAACTTTATTACTTCCATTGGCACAATCCAAAGCGGTTTCCTCTCATCCCCATATCTTTTATATTTTGACCAGGTATTTAACAAGTTGCTTCTTAGATAGTGATGGCAGAAAAAACATCCATCTTACTTTTCCCATAACACATATAAGCATGCAACCAAAAACATTTCCATGACCTTCTAGTACTAGTAGTTTTCTATTTAATAACATCATCCATTCCTTGATCCACACCAAACATACTGCATCATGGCACAACTTTAAATCAGGCAGTTGGAAACCTTCCCTTTCTTTTGCATCAGTCAAAATTTTCATTTTAATTCTTGTTTTTTTCCCGGACCATACAAATTCTGAAATTTTCCTTTGCCATTTATTAAATTTTTTATTATCCTTCACTATTGGAATAGTTTGAAACAGGAACATAATTCTTGATAAAACATTCATTTTAATTGAATAAATTCTACCCAGTATAGACAAGTTCAATTTATTCCATTTTATCAGATCATCAATCTTATGCCAAAGCTTCTCATAGTTATTTTTATACAAGTCAATATTTTTCATTGTGATTTCCACACCTAAATATTTTACTTTTGAAGTAACTTCACACTCTGTTAAGCTTTGTAGTACTTTCTGTTTACTCTTTGTCATATTTTTGCACAAAATTTTTGATTTTTCTTTGTTTATATAAAAACCTGCCAATTCTCCATATTCTTGTATCTTACAAAGCAACAATGGTGTTACATGAGTGGGATTTTCATTTATAAACATTTTCTCTCTCGGCTTGACTTCGCGAACGAAGATTTAAGAAAGGTGCAGTAGTCCACGTCTGCTGCAGGCTCGCTGGTGGCTGACAAGACCAATGCGGGACAGGCAGGTCCGGCCACAGTGGCTGCAGGGAAAAGTCTGATTTGGGGTTGGTGCTGTAGCAGTACAATTCTTCCTCAATCTCCTTTTGTCCTCAAGACCAGCTATGCGTGCGTTCTCAAAGGAAGAGACAGCCTGGTGGACGGTGTGCCTCCATGCTTTGCGATCTGAGGCTAGGTCAGACCACTGGTGATGGTTAATGCAACAGGTACCAAGGGATTTCTTCAAGGAGTCCTTGTACCTCTTCTTTGGTGCCCCTCTATTTCGATGGCCGGTGGAAAGTTCGCCATACAGGGCAATCTTGGGAAGGCGGTGGTTTTCCATCCTGGAGATATGCCCTGCCCAGCGCAGCTGTGTCTTCAACAGCAATGCCTCGATGCTTGTAACCTCCGCCCGCTTGAGGACTTCAGTGTTGGTCACAAAGTCACTCCAGTGGATGTTGAGGATGGTGTGAAGGCAGCGCTGATGAAAGCGCTCAAGGAGTCGCAGGTGATGACGGTATAAAACCCACGATTCAGAGCCGTAGATGAGGGTTGTCATCACAACCGCTTTGTAAACATTGATCTTTGTGCCTTTTTTCAGATGTTTGTTGCTCCACACCCTTTTATACAGTCGGCCAAATGCACGGTTTGCCTTTGCCAGTCTATTGTCAATCTCCTTGTCGATCTTGGCATCTGAGGAGATGATGCACCCCAGGTAGCTGAACTGCTGGACTGTCTTCAAAACTGATTCACCCACAGTGATGCAAGGAGGGTGATAATCTTTCTGGGGTGCAGGCTGGTGGAGAACTTCTGTCTTCTTCAGACTAACTTCTAGGCCGAATAGCTTGGCAGCCTCTGCAAAGCAGGACGTCATATGCTGCAGAGCTGATACTGAGTGGGAGACAAGTGCAGCATCATCAGCAAACAGTAGCTCTCAGATAAGTTTTTCTATTGTCTTGGAGTGGGCCTTTATACCCTTCAGGCCTGCGCAGAGGAATTTTTAGGTGAAGCGCAGTGTGCGCAGTACTGGCTCCACCCTTTCACCATGGGGTCATCTGCCATGGCCCAGTAAGCTGGGACGCTGGCAGCGATTCCTCCAGGTGGTAGATGTTACATTAACGAGCTCTATCTGCCCAGGCTTGATGTTAGAGTTTTCCTTCTCTTGGCTGGCGGGGTTGGTGAGCCCAGCCTGCCCATCTGGTTATACCGCCGGACATTCGGTCGCACCATGACATGGCAAACTCTGTGAAAATGGGGGGGGGGGGGACCAGCGAGAAGGTGTTGCCACAGATGCAGTAATGTAGGAGAGGCCATTGCAGTGACCATCTGCCAGGCATAGCCAGACAGTGACCACGCAGCGTTCACTACACCGGGAAAGGAGAGGCGATGTATTGCGTGTGCACTTTCCCAGGGGGGGCAGGACACCCAGAGGGTGCCCACCCCCTACCCCCCCTATAAACATTACATCATCTGCAAACACTGTATTTATAAGAAAAACCTCTCAATTTCAGTCCCTCTATCTCTTTCTCTTCTTGAATTTGCATAAGCAAAACCTCTAAGGTCATTATAAATATCAATGGAGATAGAGGGCAACCTTGTCTTGTTCCTTTACTAATTATCATTTTTTTCCATCAAATCTGCATTTATACAAAGTCTTGCTTGTTGTTCAGTATATACATTGCCTTCACCATTCTTATAAAATCTTCTCCCAATCTCAATTTCTGCATCACTGCAAACAACCCCCCCCCATGCAGATTATCAAAAGCTTTCTCTGCGTCTGCAAAGAATAATGCTACTTCTTTTTCAGGATGATTCTCATAATAGTCAACAATGTCTATAACTGTTCTGATATTATCTCTAATTTGTCTCCTGGGAAGAAACCCTGCTCGTTCATCTTTAATAAAATTGTTCAAATGCTGTTTAAGACATTCTGCTAATATTCTAGCAAATTTTATAGTCAATGTTAAGTAATGAAATTGGTCTATAGTTTTTTACATTTGTGGCATCTCTGTCTTCTTTCGGTATCAATGAAATTACTGCTTCCTTCCATGTATTAGGTATTTCCCCATCTGTTCTTATAAGATTCATCAATTTCTGATGCTTTGGTAATAACACCTCCGTGAGGACTTTGTAAAATTTTGCTGTTAAAACCATCTGGACTGGGTGCCTTCCCCAATTTAATTGAATTTATTGCCACTTCTATTTCTACTTTTTCAATTGGTTCATTTAAAACCTTCTCCATATTTCCTGTTAAGGGATTTACTTTGATTTTCTGTAAATCTGCCTCAATTTTTCCCTTATCCACCTTTTGGCCTTTAAACAACTTGGCATAATATTTATAAAATTCTCTTTTAATTCCTTCCTGGTCAACAATATCCTTACCTCCCGATACAATTTTGTTGATGACTTTATTCTCCCCCCCCCTTTTTTTTATTTGCCAAGCCAAGTATTTTCCAGGCTTATTTGCTCCTTCAAAGGATTTCTGTTGAAGTCTTTTTAAATTCCATTCCACTTCTTTATTTAACAAATGTCTCAGTTGGCTATGTAATATTGTAATCACCCTTATAATTTTCTTTTTCCCAGGTCTTTTTTTAAGTTCCCTCTCCTTTTTTCCAATCTCTTTCTGAATGTCCAGCATTTGTTTGTCTTTGGCTCTTTTATCTTTATTGTTCAGTGTAATTAAGATACCCCTCATTACTGCTTTGTATGCATCCCACACAGTTTGAAATTGAATGTCCTCTTTTTCATTTATTTGAAAGAATTTTTCCAGAGACACCACTATGTCCTTTTCCTGTAGCAAATCTTCATTTATCCGCCATCTTAGGGTCTTTTTCACAGGTTTTGCAGACCACACTAATGGATTATGGTCTGCCCCTATTTTAGGAAGAATCGCTATTTTTTTCATTATAAATCCAAGATCTTTTGGAATCCACAACATATCAATTCTTGAGAAAGAATTATGCCTTGCTGAAAAGAAAGTATAGTCACGTTCTTTGGGGTTAAGTTCCCTCCATATATCTTCCAGCCTTTCTTGTTTCACTAAATCAAAAAATGACTTTGGTAATTTCCCTTCATTATTTTTTTCCCAGATCTATCCAAAATATTTTTAACTGTTCCATTAAAATGTCCCATTATCATGATTTGCTCATACGTCACTTGATCTAATTGTTGCATAATGTCTTTAAAGAAAAAGTCTTTTGCTCCATTTGGGGCGTACAATCCCAATAACAAAGTTTTTTTGTTAAAACTTCCACAGCAATGTATCTACCATCATCATCCTTAAAAATCAATTTTGGGTCTAATTCTTATTTAACATAAAAAACAACACCCTTTTTTTCTGCTTGGCCAGCAAATAAAATTCCACACCCAGTTGTTTGTTCCATAAAAATTTGTAATCCATTTGTTTGATGTGTACTTCTTGTAGGCAAATTATATTACATTTTTGTTTCTTAATCCAATGAAATGTTGCCCTTCTTTTTTGTGGTGAATTTAGTCCATTTACATTCCAAGATATTAATTTGTAATCCATCATGATTTTTTATTTTTATTCTGTACCCCCAAATTCCTTATGTTCATCAAAAAACTTTGTCATTTCTTGAGTGCTTGTGATTGTAACTCTCTTTCCTTTATATTCAAAACTTAAACCCTCTAGAAGTATCCATCTGTATCTCATTTCATTTTCTCTCAGCTTTTCAGTCAATTTTTTATACAGTCTCATGTTGTTTATGACTTTTCTTGGCAATTCTTTCATAATTCTTATCCTACTGCCATTCACCTCCAATGTATTTTCAAATTGTTTACTTAAAATCTTTCCCACCATATCTCTTGTCACAAATCTTACTAACACATCTCTTGGTAGTTTATTTTTTCTGGCATAGACTGAGTTGACCCTGTAGATATAATCATAGAAGTAACTGGTTTCATCAGGGTCATCCCCCAAAAACTCAGCAATGATTCTTAATATATATGTCCTTAAATCAGTCTCCTCAGATTTAGGCACCCCCTCAGACGTATCTGATTTTCCATTAATTTACAATCTCGTAGTACTGCTTTCTCCTGCATTTTTTTTATAGTGGAATCCACTGTGTCAATTCTTGAGTCTTGGTCTTTCACCTTTTCTTCTACCTCCTGCACTTTCTTTAACGCTGCTTGGGAGTCTTTCCTGAAATCCTTAATTTCTTTTTTGATTTCATTCTTAACTGCCTCTGCACTGGATTCAATATATTTTTAAATTCCTTCTTACTCTCCGTTATTGAATCTTTTATTACTTTTGCCAGTCTTGTCTCCATGGCATCTATTGCTTCCTGCCATTTAGACATTTTTGCTTCTTCAAGTGACCTAGCCCTCGTACGAATCTGTTTTGCTCCTGATTTATGCACAGACATCACTGCCTGCCCATTGCTAAAATAGGCTCTGAAGTTGACCTCACCAAATCAAATTTCAATTACAGTCTTGTAGATTAAAGCATGCCCTTTTAGATGAGCCCAAAATCGTTGTTCCCAGAGGCTCCTAAGTCAAGATATTAATTTTTTAGTTTTATTTCCTTTAAAATGGCATCCGTGGCTTTTCTGCCCCTTTAAAAAAAAAATTCTTTTTTCTCCTAGAGTGCTCCAAAATTAATTCTAATCATATAGTCCAATAAATTTCACCTTTTAATGATGATATCTGCTGGCTCCACTTTTTTTTAAAGTCCCGTTTTCTTTTAAAAAATCTTTAAACTTTTGACCTTCTCTTAATGGCCGCCGGCACTTCTCTATGATTTATGATCCTAGAGGGGGTTAGGAGGCTTGCAGTTTTCCCTTCTCCTAATGGCTACTTCCTTCCTTTCTTGCCACAAAGTCTCATTTTCAATGGTTGAGAAGTCTCACGATACTTCTATGATGCCATTCCCTGTGATGTCTTTTGTTTATGTTTTTCTATTTTGTATCGCCTTTCCTATTTTTGCTTCTGTAACCCCGCATTTCCTACTCTCTTTATATTCAAACTTAATAAAAATTTTAAAATTGTAAACAGTGTGATACGGTCACCTCAAGACTGGATTATTGTAATGCCCTGTACATGGGGCTGCCCTTGTCTCAAACCCGGAAGCTTCAACTAGTTGTCAGAACTTGTATCTTTACTGCTGGTTCCCTATAATGTCACCAATGCTGTATTGTACTCTTACTGTGGCTTAGAGCTACTTTGTTACTGAACCAAACTGGCTCCATGTTGTAACCCTTGCTTGACCCAAAGTGCTTGAATAGTAATTAACCTTGCCCCACTGGTATCCAAAATATTTGGGGCTGTAGAATGAGTTATGTTATGTCTCTGCACATTCTCACACTGGGACCCTTTGAAGCCGAGCAGCATGGCCTTCGGAGTAGGGAGGCATCCTCTCTACTGATAGTGATGGTGAGAAGACAGATGTGCCTGTAACGGTGTGAATTGTGGCTTTGTGAGATGTTTGCTTTACGTGTATAAAATTGTGCTGGTGCTGGCTCTCGCCATCACTGTTATCTTGCCTTTTCCAGTGCTTAGTTCTCTTCAATAAAATCCTAACTTTGTAACCAAGTATGGGATCCGTTTGAAGTTCTTAAGTTCTGACATTATAACAGTGATCCCATTGTTCGTGGCTTATCTGTACTGGAGGCTTGGCCTGATGGCGGCAAAAGTGCCAGACGACGGAGAGCCCACCACCCCAACAGAGGACCCGCCGCTCGACCCAAAAGTGACGGGGGTTCGGCGCAAAATTAAGGTCCCAGCGCCTTTCTCGGTCGACGCCGCGTTCCCCGCCCCGCGAACCTGGAGCCCGCGGAAGTCCACAGCAGCAATCGACGCCGCGGAGCAACGGTACCGAAGGATGTTGGGCGAAGGGGGAGCCGGAGACGGCGACGACGACCAGGCGGAGGGCCCAGAGCCCCGAGGGGGAGACGACCAGATCCGGACCCTCCGCAACGACTTATTCGACTGGGTGCGGGAGATCCACGACGACGTGCATCGATCCCGCGTGACGATGGCCGAGGAGTTGCAGCAGAACCTGGGCGCGATTTACGACCAGCTCCGCACTTTGCAAACTGCGGTCCTGGGAGTCCCGATTGGGGGGCTACCACTGGGGCAACCGCCCGTAGCCCCGCCGGCTCCGCCGGCCCCAGCCCCTCAGGCTCCGGCCGCCCCGGCCGCGCCGGCTCCGCCTGCCCCGGCACCACCAGCTCCGCTGGCCCCGGCTGCCCCGGCGCCACCGGCTCTGCCCGTTCCGGGGCCCCCAGCGCCACCCGCCCCGATCCTGCCGGCTCTACCGGGCCCAGCGCCGCCGCCGGGGGCGCCGCGAGCCCCGGGGGGGGCCGAGGGTCGAGGAAGGGAGTTGAAGATTACTTTCGATGGGAATCCGGAGGACGTGGAGTATTTTACCATACAGTGCGACACGTTCTTCACCCACTGGGGTGCAGATTACCCGACCGAAGCCAGCCGAGTGTACCACATCGCGTCCCGACTGAGAGGTGCGGCCCGCAAGTGGTACGTGGGGCTTTTCATGGGGAGAAAGCCCGAACTAGCTACCGTGGCGGGGTTCCTGCACGCGATGCTCCGCCAGTATGGCGATCCTCTACGGGAGGAGAAGGCTGTCGCCGCCCTTCAGCGCATAGAGCAAGGCAACCGCTCCACCCGCGAGTATGCCACCGAATTCCTGGGGTACTGCGCAGCAGCGAGGGGATGGAACGAGGTCATGAAATATACCGCGTTCATCAATGGTCTGAACCCGAACATCCTCGACCGCTGCTACAGTCAAGGGAGGCCCGACACGTTGGTCGGATGGATCCAACTGGCCGGAGAAGTGGAGACCAACCTCCAACATGTGGGGATGCGACGACAGCAGCTGGCGAAGAAGGGGGCCAAACACACCCCGACTAAATCCGAAGGGAGGAAGACCCCGGCGACCTCCACCCCGTCTCCCGCCCGCAAGTGCTTCCAATGCGGAGACCCAAATCATCTCGCTGCCAACTGCCCAGTGAAAGCGGGTTCCACCCCACCCCCAGCGAAGCAAACCACCCCGGGGCCGAAAAAGAAAAAGAGCAGCCGCTCGAAGGAGCCTAGCCGGGGCTCCGTTGCCACTTCCTTGGCGACTGACGAGGATTTTACCACCGACTTGGCGACAGTGGAAGAATCGACCGAGGAGTCGGACGACACCGAGTCGGCGGGAAACGACAGCGACCTGCTTTAATGGGTGCCGCAAAGCAGGTCCAACAACAGCCGGCACTCCTCACGGTGAGAGCAACAGGGGGTTTACTATTTATGGCCGTTACCCTCCTTAACCCGAACCTAAAGAGATTCATGCACGCCCGAGCGCTGATCGACTCAGGGTGTAACAGGGACCTGATCACCCCCCGCCTAGTTGAGGCGTTGGGATTAGCCACCTCACCCCTGCCACAACCGATGCAGTTCCAGCAGATGGACGGGGGGCCCATGAGGGGGGAACCATGTACTTTAGAGACTCAGGCGGTCCCGGTGGGAACCGAGGAGCATTGGGGGATTGAGACTTTCGTAATTGCCCCCTCTTGCTCTTTCGATGTGGTGGTAGGCTCGGCTTGGCTCGCCCGCCACCAACCAGACATAAGGTGGGAGGAACAAATCGTCCGGTTCCCGGATTGGAGGTGTGAGCACCACCACTGGCGCCCCGAATGGGGGCCGCATGCCCCCCCCAAAACATGCGGGCTTGCCTCACACTCGAGGAAGTCGCCTCAATCCCCAAGGAGTACCGGGACCTAAGACTAGCGTTTAGTGAGAAGGAAGCGGACGAGCTACCGCCCCACCGCCCTACGGACTGTGCCATTGAGCTGATCCCAGGGCAACAGCTTCCCAAGGCGAAACTGTACTCCATGGGTTGGGCGGAGAAAGCTGAACTCCGAAAGTTTTTGGACAAGAATCTTAAGCGCGGCTTCATACGACCGGCCACTGCCCCCCATGCCGCCCCCGTCCTCTTCCGAAAGAAAAAGGACGGGTCTCTTAGGCTTTGCACAGATTTTCGTGCGATAAACGGGATTTCCATGTCCAACGCCTACCCGATCCCGTTGATAAAGGATTTGTTGAACACCGTAGCAAAGGGAAAAGTATTTACAAAGCTTGATCTTCGAGACGCGTACTTCCGCGTCCGCATCAAAGAGGGGGACGAGTGGAAGACAGCGTTCAACACCCCCCTGGGACAGTTTGAGTACCTAGTCATGCCCTTCGGACTGCAAGGAGCCCCTGGTGTATTCATGAACTTTATCAATGAAGTGCTACGGGACTTCCTGTTTAAGGGGGTGGTGGTGTACCTTGATGACATCATTATCTATTCACAAGATCTAAAGTCTCATGTGCCCCTAGTCCGAAAAGTGTTGAGCACCCTTTGCAAACACAAACTGTATGCCAAATTGTCGAAATGCGAGTTTCACAAGACCGAACTGGACTATTTGGGTTTCCGGGTGTCGGGGGAGGGATTGGCTATGGACCCCGCAAAGGTCCAAGCGGTACTAGACTGGGAGCCCCCTCGAACCCGCAAACAATTACAAAGTTTTATCGGGTTCGCTAACTTTTACCGCGACTTCATTAAGGGGTTCGCTACAGTCATGCTCCCCCTCACGGAACTCCTCAAAACCAAAGGGAAGGGTGACGAGGCGAAAAAGCCAGGCGCGCGCCTAACGTGGACGCCTGACTGCCAAAAAGCTTTCACTGAACTGAAACGCCTCTTCACCTCCGAACCCGTGTTGGCTCATCCCGATGAACGGAAACCCTTCGTGGTCCAATGCGACGCCTCCGACGCCGCAGTGGGAGCCATATTAATGCAGAGAGGGGAAAATGGGGTGCTCCGACCATGTGCCTATATCTCAAGGAAATTTTCCAACGAACAAAGAAATTGGTCGGTCTGGGACAAGGAGGCAGAATGTTGCAGCCAGGTTGTTAATGGGGCTTCCTTTATGGCAGCGGTGGGGAACCTTTTTTCTGCCAACGGCCATATAGATATTTATAACATTATTCATGGGCCATAAAAAATTATCAACTTAAAAAACAGTGCTCCACTGAGGAAGAATGATTCAGGCCAGCAAAATCAATGCAAATAATTGCTTTTCTATTTAAAGTCATGTGGGGAGAGCCTAATCTGGCATGCACACACACACGGCCTGCTGTCCTAGGCAAATGCATAGGTCTAGGGCTTTTTTGTAGAAAAAGCCCAGAAGGACTCAGTAGCATATTAGACCACATCCCCTAATATTGTCATATCAGGTCACACACTCATTAGCATATTAGGCCACACCATCTGGGATAATCAAGTGCAAACTGAACTGTGACAGTAACTTTTCCAGGTCCTGCAGCAATTCTGGCCAGCCAGCCAGGCCCCAGGGAGGCTGCCGCACAGTACATCTGGGCCCTGTGATCCCTGCCTGGCCCTGGGGAGGCTGCTGCACAGTGTGGTTGGGCTCCACAATTCTCGCTGGCCAGCCAAGCCCCAGGGAGGCTGCCACATGGCAATCTATGTAACTGTCCAGCAATCCCCGAGGGTCACACCAAATGACCTCGAGGGCCATATACAGCCCTCAGGATGGAGGTTCTTCACCCCTGCTTTACGGGAACACATTCAACCTGTGCTGAAAGTGCTGCACTGGTTCCCTATTGCTTACTGGGTCCATTTCAAGGTGCTGGTTATTACCTTTAAAGCCCTATATGGCCAAGGATTTGCATACCTTAGTGACCGTCTTAGATTTATGACAACAGTCAATAACAGATACTGAACCATCTGGCCCATAACAGCAGACACTATCTGGCCCAGCTCAAATGCACAATCATGACCTTAGGACCTTTCTATCAAAGGATATTCAGTAGTAACAGCCAATTAACAACACTTAACATGGACTTAACATTGGCAGCTAGCCAGCATTACCAACACATTAATATATTCTATTTTAAGATTGTAATAGCACCTGATATTGTTTTATATTTTTATTCATTATGTATTTTTATATTTTTATGTCTATGGTTTATATAGATACTGGTTTTTTATGACTCTGTGAATGTAAGCTGCCCTGAGCCTGCTTCGGCGGGCAGGGTGGGATATAATCCAAATAAATAAATAAATAAATAAATAAATAAATAAGCCAAAATAATCTCCTCAATGTACGTTGTGCTTGTCAGAAGAATCCATCCATCTATCTATCCAACCAATCCTACCCATTCACCCACCCTCCCTCCTTCTGAAGAAGTGTGCTTGTACACAAAAGCTTATATCTGGAATAAAACATTGTTGATCTTGAAGCTGTCATCATAGAACTCCAATTTTGCTTTCTCTCTCCCTTTCAGTCACTCCCTTCTTCCCCAAAAGTGCCCCAGAGAAGGAAGCAGAACCTCTCTCTTTCTCTCTCTCTCCTGCACGGAGCTCTCTGTGTGCCTCTGTGTGTGTGAGAAAGAGAGACAATGAGAGAAGGGGGAGGGAGGCAAGAGGCAGGAATGGGGCTGTACACAGGATTTTTGGGGAGGGGGCACTGAGGTGCCAGGTGGCATTAAGTTAATTTAAATTAAGTTGGTGCTGTCGAAGGGATCGGTGCCATTGGAGCCAAAGGAACACACACATCCTTCCCCAAAAGAGTTGTGCTTAGATTAGAAAGATAACAGAGCAAGAGAGTACAGAGTGAGAGAGAGTGAGGGAAAGAGGTGGCAGTGGTGGAGTTCAGGGTCATGGGAAGCTCTCACTGCAATTACTGCACTGCAACTGGACAGGCCATTCACACTCTCCAATGGCCTTAGGCGGTTGCGGCTGCTGATTCTGCACTTCTCCCTTTTGCCTCCCATCACACCTGGCACCAAGAATAAGACGGAGCACAATGGGGTGAGGCAAAGAGACCAGCAGGCACTGGCAGGTGCTGCAGCTGCCCTCTGAAGCAACTTGCCAGTCCTGTCCCCCCAAGCCACCAGCTCCCTGGGAAGTCATGGAGGAGGAGGTGGGTGGGCACATTGATTTGGTAGCCTGTTTCTTGGAGCTTCATGGTTATCAAACCCGTAAAGTACGCTGATTTTGTTTCTGTTGGTGTTCCACAATCCTTTGGGGGCCAGATTTGAGCCCTGTGCAGGCCAGATCTAACCAACAGGCTGCATGTTTGACTCCTCTGAGTTATATAATATTTATTAGCATCACATGGTTACAGGAAACAAGAGGTATAACATATCAAGAAGATAGGCTACTGTGGCCAAAAATGTGATCATTTAAAATTAGTTAAAAGAGATTCAAGTAAGGAAGGAGGAAAGGGATTCAATACCAAAAATTTCAGCAATTCCTGCTTCAAGGCAGCACAGGAGATTTTGTTCTCCCATGCCCATTTAACCTCACCCAGCCCCACACAAACAGTAGTCAATGAGACTGTTTGATTCCTTGTTTGCTGGGTAGCTGGGAACTGGTCATTAAGTTCCAGTTAGATTTTAATTCCGAAGGTTACATTGACATCTAGTGGAAGTTTGTGAAACAGAAATTGCAACACGTTTTCTGGGCACCAGAGGCAGCGATCTCTCATGTGGGGTATAGAATGAGATGCTCATAATATTATTGTTAGCAAGCATACCTGTAACCTTACTGTTTTAAAAAAACTCTTCTGCAGAAAAACCTCTCTTACTTTGTACCTTGTATGTCCACTCCTTACTGATGTCACAGCATTCTCCTTTGATAAAGTCCTTGCATCTGTTTACTAAATAGACCTGTATTTTTCTTTGCTTTGGTCTTGCAGTGAAACATACACATAAACAATGAGATGTTGTTCACAAAGGATTGTGGAAAACCAACAGAAACAAAATCAGTGTACTTTACGGGTTTGATAACCATGACGCTCCAAGAAACAGGCTACCAAATCAATGTGCAAAATTCATACAGGCACAAGTCCATAAATGTGTGTGTGCTTTTCCCACCCTGAGGTATGTGGTATGTCTAGGCACTGAAGGCCAACCATGGCTCAGAGACTTTTGCTTTTGAAGTAACTTGCTTTAGCTGGAAATTATAACAAGGGGGGGACAGGGGATGCATAACTGGTAGGGGGGAAAGGCATTAATTGCTTCAAACCTGTAATGGTCTGGACCTTAAGGTATAATTGCCTGTCTAAACCTGAGGGACTCAGTTTTGCTAAGACATCATCTTGGCACTGCCACATCTTCATTAATTGAATAAACCTTATATGATTCATCATAGAGGTCATCATTGATGGGGATTGTGCAGCACTTGACATATTGGTAAAACTGCACTTTTCCCTGGCTGTGTCCCAGTCATCCAGTAGCATGAGTGATGATGAGGGGAATGCTACTGGCAAGGGCATTCAAACTGATTCGCCAGAGGAACCCTTGGAAAAACTGAAGGGGCCGCCTCAATTTCTGCCCTGGCACATGATGGTACAGAGAGATGCCAGATCTGTCAGGCAATGGGATGACTGGCTGTCCCAGACCCCGTAAGCATGGAAGCCTCAGCTGTCGGGAGTGAGGGACAACCAAAGGAGCACAGATGGTGACATGGAGAGCAATCAGGGAGCAATAGGAGGATCCCCCATTCATCCTCATAATGAACATCAGATGTTGGAGCGTCAGATGCAATTGCTGAAAACTGAAATGCATCATGAGTCCACCCAGCTATGAGGTGAGATGATGGGAATGGGCAAATACCTTCTGGAAGAGATCCGCACCATCAGTCACCAACTCCAAGCCTTACCAGCCCAAGCACCCCCCCTCCCTGTGCAGCAGCCTCTACAGCAACCTCCTCCCAGACAGCTAGCAGGCCCTGCAGATGGCGGAGGTATTCCAGCAGCCCCACTCAGGGGACTCCCAATGCCATCGGTGCCAGGGGATCCAGTGGTGCCAATCCCCCAGCCAGGTCCGGGGGAGGGGCTGAGTCCGGGATCTTGTAATCTGGAGTCTGAGTTCAACAGAGACCCCGATAACCTGGGGTATTTTCTTGTACAGGCTTGCAGGAGTGGGAGCACCTTTACCCTTCTGAACTATTTGGGTTTGAGGCTGGCCAGAGCTGCTGCTATTTCACCATATATGAAAGGGATTCAGAGCTGTGCACCATCTGGGAATTCCTGCATGTCCTATGCTTGCAATTTGAAGACCCCCTTCAGGAGATGAGGGCAAGAACCACTCTGCAACACTAAAAAACAAGGAAGCAAGTCAGTGAGAGAGTAGTCAGCCGTACGCCACCAAGGTGTAAGGATGGGATGAGGAAATGAAGATTGACCACTATTGCAGAGGGCTGAACACCAGTTTGCTGGATCAGACCCTCATGCAAGATGACCCAGACACTCTACTGGGATGGATACAGCTAGCTTACAAGGTGGAGAACTGGCAACAGATGGTGGCTCTCCAATGTCAGCAGCAGTCAAGTCTAAATGGGAGAGAGTGTCAAGCGCGCTCATTTCTGGACCACATTTTACTATGTAGAGAGCACGTAGCCAGATCTCCAGCTCCCCCATTATTTACAACCCAGAGGACACGTAGCAAAAACATCTGGCCCTGGGATGTTTATGGTATAGGCTGGCAGTTGATACCTCAAAGTGGCCTCCCCCAGTTTCACACAGACAACCCTTATCTGTTCACAAAGAAGTGTGAGAAGGTTTCTGATGTTTTCAATAGCCTAAGATGCCTTAGTAGTAAATAGTTGCTTAGTAACCTTTGAACCCGTGACCCAAGTATTCATTTGTAATGTAACCTTTGATGATAGCCTATGTAGTAACTGTTGTAACTCCATTACTCCCAAGGCTTATGTCCTTGGTAAAGCTCCTGAGTTTCTTGCAATAAACATATCTTTTGATTCAAAACAAAAGGACTCTGTTATTAGGAAATATCGACGCTTGACAGAGAGTCTCGGTCCTGGGAAAGAGGAGGCAGTAAGAAAATCACACACCCCGACAGCTGAATGTGAAAGATGTCTAAAGCAGAAGCTCTGTTTTAAATATTGGGGGGGGGGGGGGAGAACCACATTGCCTCTGAATGCCTGAGTGGACCTCGAGCCCCTGCGATGGCCCTGAAGAAAAAAGACCCTAAGAAGAAGTTGGGGAATAAAAAAGGGAAGGATGGTGCGGTGACCTTGGTTGACATCATCTTGAGAGGACACCTTCCCACCAGTGCCTCATCATCAAGCGAGGATAGTGGAGCCAAGCAGCCGGTGGGAAACTTCAATGACCTGCTATGAGGGGCACATCTCAGCAGGTCTGTACTCTGGAAGTCACCATGCCACTATGGGTGAGAACCACAGAAACTTCTTCACTAATTGAATAAACCTTATATGATTCATCATAGAAGTCGTCATTGATGGGGATTGTGCAGCACTTGACACCCTAAGGCGCTGACCCACATGCCCTTGCCTCCATCCTGCTTTCTCCCAGGTGCAGCCAGGCATCTGGAAGACACAGAGGGTGAGTCCCAGACCTTGGAAGACTTGCCTTGTTGCTGTATGGGGCTAAGGCAGCAGGTCTAGTAGCAGCAGCTGTGGGCCTTGCCATGTGCCATGTGCCCCTGCTCCCTGCCTATCTGCCCCCGGCCACATATGTCTGCACCACCACCAGTAGTGGTGGTGGCAGCAATGGCAGCAACAGCCCAGCCCGGGTGTGTATCTCCGTGATGTCCCTCAAGGCAATTGGCAATTACTTGCAAGCCGGGACAGTGACCCCCAGCCACTGGGCAAATGCAGGCACCAACCTGGCAACCTCCTGCCATCTCGAGAAGGAGGAAATGGAGACTCCAGGGAGCTGATGGCTGTGGTGGCCATGTCTGGGCTGGACTGGGTGGCATGTGGTGAGCAGGGCCAGTTCACCCACTATGCATACTAGGTGGTTGCCTAGGGCACCAGCAGGGTGGGGATGCCAAATTCAGTGTTCCCCCTTCCCCCCTAGGCAAATGCCTAGTTTGCCTGCTTCCCAGTCTCCTCCTCCCTCCTTCCCCACCACCAGGTCTACTTCAACTCCCAGAACCGGCAGTGGAGTGCTGCACTCCGTGCTATACAAAGGTGCCCCCCCACCAATCAGCTGATCAGCGGGTAAAACCATGGGGGGCTGTCAATGCCCAGACAGGCCAGAAGCAGCCTGCAGGTGTGCATCGCTCATGAAGCAAAAAGGAGGAGGGAGTGGGCAGAGACACCCATCAAGAGCTAGTGGAAGTTTGCAGCTGGCAGCAGGCGGGCTGGCCAGTTGCCCTGGAGACAATGATGCAGAGTGGGAGTTGTGCCGCCTCAGCTTGACCCAGCCCAAGCCTGAGCCTCTCCGCACTATTTGCATACAAATTGTAGGGGAGTCAGGAAGTACGGTCTGTGTGGGGTCCCAGCTGCAGCTCATTGGCAGCCCTTGGACTTTGTGCTCATTGCCCTTTTGAATGAGGCTAAAAATTGTATTGAAAGTGTAATGTACTGAGTGATGAGACATGTTGAAGGCAAAATACTTTATTGGTGAGTACATCACAAGAGAGATTAACGCGGGCCAGGTCCCAATTATATACATGCCCCGGAACAACCCTCCGTCTAGCTAGGTCCAATCCTGGCCAGTTAAACTTCCCGCCACAGATCTTGATTGGCGGAGCATATTAGCGGGCTACATCCGGGGACCAATGGGCTTCCACTGGTCACCTCTGTAGCATTCGCTGTGTTGTACATCAAGACTTAAAAGCAAGGAATAACACTCCTCTCCCCCTAGTTCAAGATACAAAGTCTTTCAAGTAGGCTGGTGCCCTGCGTTCCCAGGTCGACCTCCTCGGAGTTATTTGGGGAGTTGGAGCGGCTGCCGTGGCTGGTGGGGTGGCGGGTTCCCCGTGTTGGGGTGACGCTGGAAGAGGACTGTCCGCCGCTTGTGTCATGGGTGCTGGGGGCCCTGCAGAAGAAGCTGAGCCTGCAGAAGAAACTGTGCCCCTGCCACCTGCACCAGTGCCCCTGCCTCCTGCTGGAGAAGATCCAAGCCCCCCTGCCTCGCCCTCTCGGGTGGCTCGTGTGCGTGACCGCCTTCGTCAGGACCTCAGGGATCGGAGGAGGGTGGCACACTCACGAGCAAGACGCTCCCTGAGCCCTGAGTTTTGAAAGGATTCTGGCCCTTCTAGGAGTGAGGGTGCTTGAGTCTCAGCAGGATCTTGGCTGCCCTCTGAGTCAGCAATTAGCCCAAATGGGCAACAGACAGCAGAGGGCTATATAGCTGTGAGCTTTGGGAGGAGGCTTTGTGGAAGCAACTAGTCACTTACCAGATGTTCTAGCATCCACTTCAGCTTCTTACTTCAGCTTCTGGACCCCCTGACTCTGGCATTGACCTCTGGACCCCCTGACTTTGGCTTCTGAACCTCTGACCTGCGATACCTGGACGGTGATTCGATTTTGGCGCTTTGGACCCTCCTTGCTACCCAGCTACAGACCTTGGACTGACCCTGGACTTCGCCTGGCCTGGCCCCAGCCCATGACAGCTTGTTGCTCTTCCGGAATCTCCTCTCTGGGGGGGGGGGGGGGTCGCTCCCGCCGCTGTGGTGCTCTTCTGCCCGTACAGTCAGTGCGGCCGGCATGGGCGGGGTAGCTTCCGGGGTTGCTGTCAGTTCTCCCCCGCTCCCCCCACCCCCGATTGCTGTCGGTTCCTCTGGCAAACTGCGGCGGCGCAGCTGGTCGATATGCCTCCTAAGGATCTGGCCCCCCTCCGTCGAGACCTCGTAGGAGCGGGACCTGGTCACCCACAGCACCTGGGCTAACCACTCTGGACTGCTTGCAAAGTTCTGAGCATACACCGGATCCCCTGGAAAGAACCCCCTAAAGACTTCCCTGGTTTCGGGGAAACTGCCAAGGTTCATGGCCCGGTCGGGATGCACCAGTCTAGCCTCGTGATCAGTTTCCTCCCCATTAGTAACTTGGCAGGGCTTAACCCGGTGACGGGGTTGGGGATGATTCTGTTATCAAATAGGAAGGCTGCCAGGTGGTGGCCCCAATCTCCCTGTACAATGCGCCCTAGGGCCTCTTTCGTGGTGTGCACCATGCGCTCTGCTTGGCCGTTGGTGGCCGGATGGAAGGGGGCGGACTGGATGTGCTGTATTAGGTATCTACTCAAGAACTCCCAGAATTCCTGGGAGGTGAAAGCGGTCCCATTGTCTGTGACGAGGGTATCAGGAGTCCCATGCATGCAAAAGACCCTACGCAAGGCTCTAACTGCCGCCACCGTGGAGGTTGAAGCTACGAGAATTACTTCCAACCACTTGGTGTATGCATCTACAAGAATAAAGAATATTTGGCCCTGGTATGGCCCCCAAAGTCTAGGTGTAACTGGGACCACAGCCTCCTATTGGACTCCCAGTGGTGGACAGGGGCACTGGGCGGATCAGGCCGGGACTCTTGGCAGGGTTGGTACCTTCGAACCCATCCCTCAATCTCTTCGTCCATTCCTGGCCACCATACATAGCTGCACGCCAGAGCCTTCATCTGCACTATTCCCGGATGTGTTTCATGTAGGGCTTCCAGCACTTGTTTCTGTAATGGGGGGGAACCACCACCCTGCTTCCCCTTGTGCATGGATAGTTCTTCCCTGCATGATGCGAAGGCCCTGAATTCTGCGGCTTGTTTGCCCTCAGGCCATCCCCTTCCCACCCAGTCTAAAACATGGGCAAGGATGCGGTCTCTACCCAGCGGCGTGGAGGGGCCTCTCCGGTAGAGTTTCTATAAGCATCATATGGTGGGCCAGGGCTGGGTCCATAGAGGGCAGCGGCAGGCGGCTGAGGGCATCAGCGTGTTCCATAGCTTTGCCCGGGTGGTGGACCAGGGCATACGTGTATTAATTGAGGAACTGATTCCACCGCAGGATGCGCTGTGACAGAATTTGCGGTGTCTGGCAGTCTGGGGCGAGGAGGCCCAGTAGCGGCTTATGGTCCGTGGCGATGGTGAAATGCCTACCGTACAGATAGTCATTGAATTTATGCACCCCCGCTACTATTGCCAAGGCCTCCTTGTCTATCTGGGCATAGTTGCGCTCCATGGGGGTCAGAGTCCTCGAATAATAGGCCACGGGAACCTCCATCCCGTCTGGGAGTTGGTGCCCCAGGACAGCGCCCACCCCGTACGGGGAAGCATCGCAAGCCAGAATCACTGGTAAGGATTCATCAACATGGTGGAGCAACTCGTTGGAAACTAGTAGGTCCTTGACTGCCTGAAAGGGGGTGGCCTGCTTCTTTCCCCAGACCCACGGGGCATTTTTATCTAGGAGCCTATGGAGGGGTTCTGCTATATGTCAAGTTCGACTGATTCTGATCAATAACTGATGGGTTCCTTGTCAAGTCTGCTATGGGTTACTCAATATCTGTATTAAGGTTGGTTCTGAAGTGAAGGAGTCTGGGTACTTTACAGTGTACACCGGGGGCTGCTAGCTCACTCTCCTGCCCCCTCTCTAGAAATGCCTTTGTTGTGTAACCTGCTTTGAAATGCTAACCTGTGAACAAGATAGTGGCGCCTTCCCAGCCTTGTTCTCTGTGGGGAGTATGGGGTGTCAAGACTTCGGTCTGGGAACGAAAGAAGTAGCATCCTAGTGTGAAGATGTGTTGCATAGATTGCCCCCCGTAGGAATCCTTTAGATTCATACTTTAAATACTGGATTAGTGCATATGTGTTTCAGTCCTTCAATCTCTGCCATGGTCCACAGTTCTGATTACAATAAACTTGCTACTTTATCAAGAGACTCGTTATTGAATTCAGCCGACTTGACATTTTGAAGGACTCCCTATCTTGGAGTTCAACCTTTCCGGCAACTGAAAAGGCGATGTCCGAACAGTCTCCGGAGAATGGAGGATTCCCAACCAGAGTGGAGGGGGCCGAGACACCCTGGCACATCCATACTGCCAGAAGGACCGCGGCCTCCCCTCCACAGTTTCAGCTGGTGGCGACCCCACGGCAATACCAGCCAAGAACCTCCACTACGCTGATGGATCAAGCCCCGGTCCGTCGGGAGGCGATCATGACCCGCCACACCAAGCGGGTCCAACTGGCCGAGGCCGCCGCCGTCCACCCGGGCGAGGCGAGCGAAGGCGCCAGCGCCGCGGGGGCGCAGGACCTCGAGAGTGGAAGCGAAGGGGCCGAGTGCGGAGCGGAGGACGGAGGGGCGAGCCCCAAGGACCAGACCGATGAGGAGTACGAGACGTTTCGCGCGATGGTCCGCAGGGAGATCGACGGGGCGGTGAGAGACCTAAAGGACCAGATGCAGACCCTGACCGCGCAGCTGGGCAGAGCGCTGGGGGTGACCGGGGCTCGCCAGCAACAGCCAGCCCCGGCGGGTCCGCGGGGACCCCCGGCTCGACAGGGCCCCGCCGCTCCTCCACCCGGAGCGGCCCCACAAGCCCCAGCGGCGCCCCCCCTGCCCCGGTCAGACAAAGAGACCTGGGGGGGGCCGGGAGCTGGACGCCACGTTCGACGGGGACCCGGAGGAAGTGAACTACTTCGCGATCCAAGCAAACAGCTACATGCACTACTGGGGGGACTCATTCCCCGATGAGATGAGCCGCGTGGACTACCTCGGGTCGAAGCTACGGGGCGCAGCGAAGAAGTGGTATGTGAGCCTATGCGAAACCAACAGCCCGGTCCTCCATTTCGTAAACACTTTCGTGCAGGCCCTGCTGACCCAGTACGAGGACCCCCTGCAAGAAACCCGAGCGCTGGCGGCGCTGCGGAACATGAAGCAAGGGGCCCGATCCATCCGGGAGTACGCGGCCGACTTCCAGGCCAACGCCGCCCGGGCTCGGAACTGGAACGAGGTGATGAAGATCGAGCACTTCACCAATGGGCTGAACCCGAGCATCCTGGATAGAGCGCTCACGCAAGCCCGCCCCGATACCCTGGTGGGGTGGATTCAGCTGGCGGGGGAGGTGGAGACCAACCTGAAACGAGTGGCGATGCTGCGCCAAGCACTGGCCGCCGGCAGGGGAACGCCGAAAGCAAGCCCCGGGAAGGCTGAGCCACCTAAAGTCAAGAAGCAGGCGGTGGCTGCCCCGGGGGGGCCCCGACGTTGTTTTCGGTGTGGGGACCCCAACCATCTAGCCTCCGGCTGCCCCCAATCAGCCACCGGGGCCGCCCCACCGCAGGGAGCCACCCGCCCGGGCACCCCCGGCCCCAAGAAAACCACCGGCCGCCCTAAGGACGCGGCGAAGAGCAGCGCGCTCCTGGTGCAAGACGACCTACAAGAGGAGGAGGTGCGTCTGTCAGAGGAGCTGGCCGAGCTGGCGTGGGAAGAGGAGCCGGCGGGAAACGACGCCGACCTGCTTTGAACGGTGCCAACCAGCAGGTCGACCGAGAGGAGGCACCGCTCACGGTGAGACCCACGGGAAGGTTGTACTTTATAGTGGTCAAATTGTTGAACCCAAAGCTAAAAAGGTTCCTACAGATCCGGGCCCTCATAGACTCGGGCTGTAATAGAGAGCTGATTTCCCCCAAGGTGGTGGAGGCTCTGGGATTGAAACGCTTACAACTGCCCCACCCCATGCAATTTGAGCAGATGGATGAGTCAGTAATGGGGGGGAACCCTGCACGCAAGAGACTGAGCCGTGCCCCCTGGGGATTGAGGATCACTGGGACTCAGAGACGTTTGTGATCGCGCCCGCCTGCGGCTACCCCGTGGTCCTGGGAGTGGGGTGGTTGGAAAAGCACGAGCCCCTCATCCGCTGGAGAGCCCAGACCATCAGATTTCCCGACCCAAGTTGCAACCAGCACCTTTGGCAGGCAGCATGGGGGCCACGAGCGCCAGCCGCTCGGGAGAGGGCGTGCGTCCTGGTGGAAGAGGTGCACCATGTCCCGGACGCCTACCGCGACCTGATGGAGGTATTTAGTGAGCAGGAGGCCAACCAGCTACCCCCCCACAGGAGCACAGACTGTGCGATAGAACTAATCCCCGGGGAAAGCCTTCCCAGGGCCAAGCTCTACCAAATGGGGTGGGCTGAGAAGAAGGAGCTGCGAAAATTCCTAGACTTGAACTTGAAAAGGGGGTTCATCAGACCCGCGACGGCCCCCCACGCGGCCCCCGTGTTGTTTAGAAAGAAAAAGGACCACAGTCTTAGGCTTTGCACGGATTTTCGTGGGATTAACGCGATTTCCATGTCAAACGCCTACCCCATCCCCCTCATCAAAGATTTGCTAAGCACGGTGGCGGGGGGGAAGATTTTCACAAAGCTTGACCTGCGGGACGCATACTTCCGAGTGCGCATCAAGGAGGGGGATGAGTGGAAAACGGCGTTCAACACCCCGATGGGGCAATTTGAATATTTAGTCATGCCGTTTGGATTGCAAGGGGCACCGGGGGTGTTCATGAATTTCATAAATGATGTATTGCGGGAATTTCTGTACGAGGGGGTGGTGGTGTACCTTGATGACATCATTATTTATTCGCAAGACGAACAATCCCATGTGAAACTAGTGAGGGAAGTGCTGGCCACCCTGCTGAAGCACCAGCTCTACGCCAAGCTGTCTAAATGCGAGTTCCACCGCACGGAACTAGACTATTTGGGCTTCCGGGTGTCTGGGGACGGGCTGGCCATGGATCCAGCCAAAGTTCAGGCAGTTCTAGAGTGGGCCCCCCCGAGGACACGTAGACAGCTCCAAAGTTTCCTCGGATTCTCCAATTTCTATAGGACATTCATTGAGGGGTTCGCCCAGATCGCTCTGCCCCTAACAGACCTCCTGAAGACGAAGGGGAAGGGGGAGGAGGCAAAGCGACCAGGGGCCAGGCTGAATTGGACACCGACTTGTCAGGCGGCTTTCGACCGGCTTAAACAACTGTTCACAAGCGAGCCGGTCTTAAGCCACCCAGATGAGCGGAAGGGGTTTGTGGTCCAATGCGACGCCTCCGACGTCGCCGTAGGAGCCATACTCATGCAGAGGGATGAGGAGGGGAAGCTGAGACCCTGCGCTTACATTTCGCGAAAGTTCTCGGAGGAGCAGAGGAACTGGTCAGTGTGGGACAAAGAGGCTTTCGCTGTCATGTTTGCACTGAAAACTTGGAGGTCCTGGTTGGAGGGAGCCAGGGTGCCCTTTGAGATATGGACGGACCACAAAAATCTAGAGGCACTAACAGGGAAAAGAAAATTGAGTGAAAAGCAAATCAGGTGGGCGGGCTTCTTCTCCAGATTCGACTTCACCCTGAAACACATCCCGGGGACCCGCAATTTCCTAGCAGACGCCCTGTCCAGGCTCCCACAGCATGAGAGCCAGAGAGAGGAAGTGGTAGATTCCCTGATCCCCCCCACACAAGTGGCGGCTATGGTCACTACCCGCTCGCAGAGGAAAAAGGAATTGAGCGGGCTAAGCAAAGAACGAATCACCCTAGAGGCCGAACGGGAGGGAGGTGGGCGGCCGGAGGGGTTGCAGAAAAGAAAAGACGCTCTTTGGTACAAGGGGGAGAAACTGTACATCCCGGAAATATTAAGGAAAGAAATTCTCCAACTATGTCACTGCTCCAAATTAGCTGGGCACTTCGGCTATGTAAAAACCTTGCACTTGGTGCACCGGCAGTTCTGGTGGCCGTCCCTAAAGAAGGATGTGTCGGACTTTGTAGCTGGTTGCCCGGTGTGTGTGATGGCAAAAAGGAGGGGGGGGGAAACCCCCGGGACTCCTACAGCCTCTGGAAACAGCAAAACGGCCATGGGCCATGGTGTCCATGGACTTCATAGTCGAGCTACCCCCCTCCCGGGGGAAAACAGTCATACTGGTGGTGGTGGACACGTTTTCAAAACAAGCCCACTTCATCCCCTGCAGCCAATTACCCACGGCCAAGAAACTAGCGACTTTATTTTTCGACCACGTGGCCAAACATCACTCCATCCCTGACAAGGTCATAAGTGACAGGGGGCCTCAGTTCGTTGCCACCTTCTGGCGGGAGTTTTGTAAGTTACTAGGGATGGAACAGGGGCTAAGTTCTGCCTATCACCCCCAGACGGACGGACAGACTGAGAGAGTGAACGGGGTGCTAGAGCAGTACCTACGGTGCTTTGTGAGCCTACGCCAGTCGGACTGGGTGGACCTCCTCCCCTTCGCTGAATACGCTTACAACAACAGCGCTCACAGTTCCACAAAAGCATCTCCCTTTGCAACAGTGTTCGGGTATGAGGGAAAGCCGATTCCCATGCTGCCAGGGGGGGAGGGATTGACGGGCTCAAGTTTCGAGCAATGGTGGCAAGGTCCCAGCCAATGTTGGCCAGCCATTCAAGAAAACCTGAAGCTGGCCAAGGAGGCGTATAAGAAACAGTACGATAAAAGCCATGTGCCAGTCTGGGACTTGAAGGTGGGGGACTCCGTGTACCTGTCAACAAAAAACCTGCCTCTGGCACAACCGTCTAGGAAATTGGCTTTTAAGTTCTTAGGGCCATTCAAAATCAAGCGGGTAATCAACCCGGTGACAGTAGAGTTAGACCTCCCCCCTGCTCTTGGTAAAGTCCACCCTGTTTTTCATTGCAGCCTACTGCGCAGATCTCCGGGGCCGTCCAAATGGCATTCACAAGATTCACCAACCCTCCCCTCGAAGGGGGAGTGCCGGAGCCTCTCGGGGCCCGAGTTCCGGAGCCATAAATGTGACTCGCCCTCCTTGCAAGGCCGCCCGGCAGGAGGGGGATCCTAGGGGGGGCAGTATGTCAAGTCTGCTATGGGTTACTCAATATCTGTATTAAGGTTGGTTCTGAAGTGAAGGAGTCTGGGTACTTTACAGTGTACACCGGGGGCTGCTAGCTCACTCTCCTGCCCCCTCTCTAGAAATGCCTTTGTTGTGTAACCTGCTTTGAAATGCTAACCTGTGAACAAGATAGTGGCGCCTTCCCAGCCTTGTTCTCTGTGGGGAGTATGGGGTGTCAAGACTTCGGTCTGGGAACGAAAGAAGTAGCATCCTAGTGTGAAGATGTGTTGCATAGATTGCCCCCCGTAGGAATCCTTTAGATTCATACTTTAAATACTGGATTAGTGCATATGTGTTTCAGTCCTTCAATCTCTGCCATGGTCCACAGTTCTGATTACAATAAACTTGCTACTTTATCAAGAGACTCGTTATTGAATTCAGCCGACTTGACATTCCTGACCTGCCATAAGCAGGCCTGGGTAAGATTATACTGAACCAAATGCTAGTTTATTATCCTTTCCTGGCCCCTCTTTGTTTTATGACTGGTAATTACTGAGAGCAAAGCAATCAGCACCTTCCCATGAATCCTCTTGCGGGAGGAAGCGCCATCTGGGTGATACAAGGCTGAATCCCTGATAACGCCCTGGGAATGTATGTAGTTTATGGCTATGTGTGAATGCTCCCCTGCTTCCCCTCCCCGTAGGAATTTCTTTGAAGTGTACCTTAAAACTTATGTATCAATGTATTGATTTCATTCTTCTCAAGCCAAGTCTTGAGCCAAAGTAACGGTCTATCAATAAACGTAGTCTTTGTAGAAACTTCGACTCATCATTCAATCCATCTGCTTGACATTTTGAGAAGAATTCTTTTGAAGCTTAACCACCCTGGCTACTTTGTAACCGAATGGCTGAAAAGGCTCCTGGAGGTGGTGAGCTTTCCAATTTCGAGGAAGGGCTGTCCATGCCGGGGCACATACTGGATGCTCGTACAGCAGCAGGCTCTCCTCCCCAGATCCAGCAGCTCCTGGTCACCCCTTGGCAGTGGCAGCCGTGGACTTCCACCGCCACGATGGATGAGGCGCCGGCTCGAAGGGAAGCCATCCTAACATGGCACATGTGCAGGGTGAGGATGGCCAATGCGGAGGTCGCCAACCAGGGACCGATGGAGCCGGAGGAGATCGACACCATCGTGGTTGTCCCCCTGCCGGACGAATGCCCCGACCCGGAGGAGAGGGATCCAGAGGCACTGGCCCCAAAGGAGGAGGAGGACAAGGTGGCCCGCAAGTTCCGAGTGATGGTCCGCAAGGAAGTGGAGACTGTGGTCAAGGGTCTGAGAGATGAAATGCAGATGATGACCACCAGGATGGTGGGAGAGATCACTCGGGAGATCTCTTGGTCATTGGGACTACCAAGACCCTGGAGGGTCCAACTGAACCCACCGGCTCAGCCGGCAACGGCACTGGGAGCCCCAGCCACACCACCCCCGGCAGGACCAGCACCCAGACCGGCGGCTCCCCCAGTGCCAAGAGATGGGGGCCGTGGCCGGGAGCTGGACGCCACATTTGATGGGGACCCAGAAGAAGTGGAGTACTTCACGATCCACGAACAGCTACATGCACTACTGGGGGAACACGTTCCCCAACGAGTTCAGTCGAGTGGATTACCTGGGATCAAAACTGAATGGGGCCACCAAGAGGTGGTACGTAAGCTTGTACGAAGCAATGAGCCCGGAACTGGACTATGTGGCTATATTCCTCCAGGCTCTGTTGGCCCAGTACGAAGACCCCCTTCAGGAGACTTGGGTGTTGGTGGCCCTGAGGGACATGCAACAGGGATCGAAGTCGATTCGGGAGTACACCGCTGAATTTCGGGCCAACGCCGCAAAGGTGAGAGGGTGGAGTGAACTGATGAAGATCGAGCACTTCACCAGGGGCCTGAACACGGGCATATTGGATCGGGCCCCCACCCAGGCCAGACCCACCACGCTGGTGGGCTGGATCCAGCTCGCGGGTGAGGTGGAGACCAATATGAAGCGTGTGGCCATGCAATGCCAGCAGCAGACCGGGAAAGGGAGCCGAGACCCAAAGGCGATGCCTAAGTCGTAGGTGAAGAAACCCGCGGGAGGAACCGGCAGCAGGAAGGCTGGGGGGCCCCGAAAGTGTTTTCAGTGCGGAGATCCGAACCACCTGGCCAGCAGCTGCCCCAACCCCCCGCGGGCACCACCGAGCGCACCCAAGCCGGGCACCCCTGCCCTAAAGAAGACACCGGGCCGCCCTAAGGATGCGGCGAAGAGCAGCGTAGCAGCCATCGGGGAGTCGGAGGAAGATGCCTTCCTAGTGGACAAGCTGAGCGAACTGGTGTGGATGGACGAGCCGGTGGGAAATAGGGAAGACCTGCTCTGAAGGGTGCCAACCAGCAGGTCGCAGAGGAACCGGCACCGCTTAGGGTGAGAGTAACGGGGTCATTATACTTTGTGCCAGTGAAACTGTTGAACCCTAAAGTTAAAAGATTCATGCAGGTGAGGGCCCTAGTTGACTCGGGATGTAATCGGGAGCTGATCACCCCGAAATTGGTGGACGCCCTGGGGCTGACCACCACGGCCCTCCTTGCCCCATACAATTTCAACAGATGGACGGGTCGGTGATGCGGGGAGAGCCCTGTGTACTGGAAACCCAGCTATTACCGGTGGGGATTGAAGGGCATTGGGACCAAGAGTCATTCGTGATTGCCCCTCTGTCAAGTCTGCTGTATTTTGGTCAAACTGCATTATCCTGGTGGGATGGATCCAGCTGGCGGGCGAGGTGGAGACCAACCTAAAACGAGTGGCGATGCTGCGCCAAGCGTTGGCCGGGAAAGGGGCGCCAAAACCTACTCCCGCGAAGACCGAGCCCACCAAAGTCAAAAAGCCGGCGGCAGCTGCCCCGGCGGGGCCCCGCCGTTGCTTCCAGTGCGGCGACCCAAACCACCTCGCCACAAACTGCCCTCAGCCCCCAGCAGGGAGCAATCCGCCACAAGGGCCGCCGAGACAGAGCACCCCGGTTCCCAAGAAACCCCCCAGCCGCCCTAAGGATGCGGCGAAGAGCAGTGCGCTGATGGTGCAGGAGGAGCTCCAGGAGGAAGAAGTTCGGCTCTCCGCGGAGTTGGCTGATCTTGCGTGGGAAGAGGAGCTTGCGGGAAACGGGCCCGACCTGCTCTGAACGGTGCCAGCCAGCAGGTCGACCGGAAGAAGGCACCACTGACGGTGAGAACTACGGGAAGACTGTATTTTGTAATGGTGAAGCTCGCAGAAGAAAAGGGAGCTGGACGGGATCAGTCGGGATCGCATCTCCTTAGAGACCGAAAGGGAGGGAGGAGGGCGGCCTGAGGGAGTGCAAAAGGGGAAGGATGGGTTGTGGTACAAAGGCGAGAAGCTTTACATCCCGGAGACCCTAAGGAGGGAAATCTTGCAACTCTGTCATTCATCCAAATTGGCGGGGCATTTTGGTTATGTGAAAACTTTGCACTTAGTAAACCAGCAGTTCTGGTGGCCGTCCCTTAAAAGGGACGTGTCAGAATTTGTGACAGGCTGTCCGGTGTGCATAATGGCGAAGAAAAGGGGGGGGAAGCCTCCCGGGCTATTACAACCGCTGGAGACGGCCAAACGCTCTTGGGCGATCGTGTCCATGGATTTCATAGTAGAACTCCCCTCTTCAAGGGGGAAAACAGTGATCTTGGTGGTGGTGGTGGACACTTTCTCAAAGCAAGCCCATTTCATCCCTTGCACCCAGCTACCCACCACAAAGAAACTGGCCGCTTTGTTCTTTGATCACGTGGCAAAACACCACTCAATCCCCGACAAAGTCATTAGCGACCGGGGGCCTCAGTTCATTGCCACCTTCTGGCGGGAGTTCTGTAAATTACTAGGGATGGAGCAGGGGTTAAGTTCAGCTTACCACCCCCAGACTGACGGACAGACAGAGAGGGTGAACGGGGTGCTGGAACAATATTTACGATGCTTCGTGAGCCAACGCCAGTCCAACTGGGTAGACCTACTCCCGTTTGCAGAATACGCTTACAACAACAGCACTCATAGCTCCACCAAAGCCTCCCCCTTCTCAACGGTCTTTGGGTATGAGGGCAAACCGATCCCTATGCTACCTGGAGGGGGGGACCCAGGGACATCCTCAGCTTTTGAGCAATGGTGGCAGGGACCCAGCCAGTGCTGGCCGGCCATCCAAGAGAACTTAAAAGCAGCCAAGGAGGCTTACAAGAAGCAGTACGACAAATCCCATGTGCCAGTTTGGGATTTAAAGATGGGAGACTCAGTGTTTCTGTCAACAAAAAATCTGCCCCTCTCCCAGCCCTCCAAGAAGCTGTCTTTTAAATTCCTGGGTCCATTTAAGATCAAATGAGTAATTAACCCAGTGACGGTAGAGTTGGATTTGCCTCCTGCACTTGGTAAAGTCCACCCTGTGTTTCATTGCAGCCTGCTCCGCCGGAGTCCAGAACCGTCCAGTTGGCACCCTCAAGCACCAGCAGCCCTCCCCCTCCAAGGGGGATGCCAGGGCGTACCGGCCCGAGAAGCCCCGGACTGTAAACGGGAACAGCTCCTTCCTCGGGCCCGTGCCGTGGAGGGGGCTTAGGGGGGGCAGTATGTCAAGTCTGCTGTATTTTGGTCAAACTGCATTATCCTAACTTTGGTTCAGAAGTAAAGGGTTCTGGGTAAACCACACTGAACACCGAATGCTGCTAGCTAACTTTCCTCACCGTCCCTTTGTTGTGTAGCCTGCTTTGAAATGGTGATATGGGAACAAGATAGTGGAGCCTTCTCAGGCAAGGTGTCTGTGGGAGTGTGAAAGCGCCAAGGCCTCAGCTTGGGAACGAAGTAGTAACACCCTGATGTGAATGTACACTGCATAGAATGCCCCTCCCTCAGGAATCCTTTTGATCTATACCTTAAATGCTTGGTTAATGTCTATGTACCCCAGTCCTTCAATCTCTATCATGGTCTGTAGTACTGTCTTCAATAAACTAGTAACTTTGTTTCAACCAAAGACTCATTGAATCCAGCCGACTTGACACCCTCGTGCTCCTATCCTATGGTCCTGGGAGTGGGATGGCTGGCCAGACATGAACCAAGCATACGGTGGGGGGACCTGACCATAAAGTTTCTGGACCCACTATGCGAAACCCACTTATGGAACCTAGACTGGGGGCCCCAACGTCCGCCTTCAAAGAAGAAGGTCTGTTTGACAATGGAGGAGGTCCCCGTGGTCCCGAAAGCCTATAGGGACTTGGCGGTTGGACCCTTTGGGGTCCTGGTAGTCCCAATGACCGAGAGATCTCCTGGGTGATCTCTCCCGCCATCCTGGTGGTCATCGTCTGCATTTCGTCTCTCAGACCCTTGACCAAGGTCTCCACTTCCTTGCGGACCATCGCTCGGAACTCACAGGCTACCTCGTCCTCTTACATGGGGGCTGGGGTGTGGACAATAGCCCTGGTCTTGTCGGCTGTCAGATGGATGCCTGCAGTGTCTACTGCAAACCCCAAGAACTCTACCCTTGACACCCCGAGGGAACACTTCTCCCGCTTTACTTTAAGTCCTGCCGCCTGGAAATGGCGGAGTACCTCTCGCAGACGGCTGCTGAACTCCTCAGCGTCTGGGCGGCGATCAAAACATTGTCGAAAAATGGTTGCACCCCGGGGATCCCTTTGAGAAGAGAATCCATTATGCTCTGAAAAATCCCTGGAGCCACACTCACCCCGAATTGCAACCGCCACACCCGAAAAGCTCCCCTGTGGGTCACAATGGTCTGGGCTTCTGCTGTCTCGGTGTCCACTGGGAGTTGCTGGTACGCCTGGGCCAAGTCCAATTTCCCAAAAACCTTAGAGCCCGCTAGTGCTGCCAGTACCTGGGTTGTTAGACTTAGTAATGAACAGGAAGTGTATATAATCACGTTTTGCATCTTGTGATCTGACATGCTGCCTCTGAGGTTGTAAAGTTTTGTTTTGTTCTCTGTGTGTGTGTGTGTGTGTGAGAGAGAGAGAGAGAGAGAGAATTTTGAATTTTGTAGCAGAAGGACTATCTGTGGACTGGGGAATAGAACTTTTGTCAGATTTTCACCCCTGCCCTGTTCAGAAGAGCAGATGGGCCTGATTTTAAAACTGTGGCCTGGAAGCAAAACCTCCACCACTACAACAGCTGACATCCATTGCTGAGGTTGCTCAGCAACAACTTCTAGGAAAGGGGCTTTATCTCACAGGTGCAATGCATCTTCGAAACAGGCCACCTACAGAAGACAAGCCAGTGGAGGGCTGGGGTGAAGGTGCTGGCCAGCTTTGTACCCCAAGCTCCTCTAGTGATACTGCAAAGGCTTCCAATTCATACTTGGACTGAGTGCACATTAAAGAACAGGAAGAACTCTAAAAAGGTTTTACTTCTGTTTTTCTTTAAACCCATCTTCCGAGGTTCAGCTCAGATTTCTGCCTAGCTCTGCTTCTTGTTACTACAGAATTGCTCTTCTGCATTTTGCAGGTCTTTTATCAGTGCAAGTTCTGGGTTTATCAAAGGCTCAGTTGCATCTGTCTACCTGTGTTAGTAGCCTATGCTTTGGAACCTTGGTACTTTCCCAAGCAGCTCAGCAGTTAATTTCTTCCTCCTTGGGTTTCCCCCTTATTTATGTAACCTAGGCAAAACAATCTTCCTCATGGTCCTTTTAATCTCATCCTGGTAAAAGCCTTATATTATTATTCAAAGAAGGAACTTCTCTTCCTGCCCAGTGGCTGTCTCAGGTTTATCTATCTGCAACTGGCAACCTGATCCACAGAGCTAAGAATATCAAACTAGCTCAGATGCCATCTTGCGACTTCTTGTGTTTTGTAGCCAGAGTTGCTAACTTTTCTTGGCAGAGAAGATGCAATTACCGTGTCAGCTGTGCAGCAAGAAAGGGTCCCGCACGCAGGGGAAGAACATCACCTTAGTTTCCTTCTGTCATGAAATGATTAAATGCACAAGAGCCCTACTAAGAAAAAAAAAATTGTCAAGCCTTATTGCCATCTGACTGTCCTTAATTGCAAGAACTGAGATAGATCTCTTGACAGATGTCTGCTGACACTATTTATTCTTTATTATCCCAAAACGCAACCCATTAATAGAACATGGAACTTTTCAGTGCCACAAACTGTAGTAAATGTGTGTGCATTTTTTTTGTTGGGGTGTGTATTGATTTAAAATGTTGCTTTTATCATATATGTATTAAATTGCTAGTTGCATTTGTGGCCCTTGTGGGGGGGCCAGAAAGGCCTGATATAAATCTTGAAAATAAATAAATAGTAAATGAAGGTATGACAACCTTATCCACTTCCCTCCCTCAAAGGCAAGATTTTTCCCTCTATTTTTCTTTCCCTTTCTAACTGAGCAGCACTATTTATGTTTTCTTCTTCTCTGAAGAAGTATGGCTGTTCCCCCCTGTCATAATATGATATTTTGCTGTTGACTCAGCTCAAGAATCTGAGGATGGGGTCAAGATTTCCCTTTAATTTAGATCACTGAAATGGCACTCAAGGATTTTTGAAAGTTCAGAAGTAACAGAAAATATTTTATTCAACATAGAGGGGTAAGGTCAGGTGAAATTAGGGGTACAATTTCTGAGGTTAATCAGTATAGAACTCTGAAAAACAAGTTTACACTGTGATGCAGCAAATTGCAGGTTTTCCCCATGCAAAATGGCAGCACAGGGCAACTGGTGCAAAATCTCCAGCTTGCTCTGGAGAGAAACGGGAGCAAGGTTAGTGCGGAATGAGCCTCAGCGTAACCTGAAACTTAGCTTGACCTGAAACGCAGTTTCTAGTACACTGTATTTGAACTTCTCTATTTTTACCCATGTAACTGGTCAGATGCAGTTTTTAACTGTACAGATGCAGTTTAAAATTACAGTTCCAAAACTGAAGGATGACGGGAAAGATGGTGGCAGCATAAAGCTTGAGCTCCACTCCCTTTCCCTGAATATAAGCAATTACACCATTTAGAATATGACTCTGGATGCCAAGGACAGTTTGAAAGCAAAGAAGAATAAACAATTAAGTGAAAAGGAAAACTTCAGGTCAGTGTGCTCTTATTTCCAACCAAAAGAGGAGTTGAAAGATGGGAGAGATAATGGAGGCAGCAGGGAGTAAGGAGAGTGAGAAAGTGGCTCACTACACCAAGGAATGCTTGGAACACCACCTGGTGCCTGGAAAAAACCTTTTGTGAAACAATTAAGCATCTCACTGATACTGTTGCCTGTATGTTTTCTCCTGTAAATAACCAACTACAAGAAATTAAATCAAGAATGGAAACAATAGCCTCTAATGCTGAGACAGTGAAGGAGGCTGCAAAGCAGAATACAGAGGAAATTATAACTCTTAAAGAGAAAATCCAGCAGCATCAGGATAGATTAATTCAAGTTGAGTCCCAAATACATTCTGAAAATCTGAAATTTCGTGGGGTGCCGGAAGAGGTTGATATGCCTGAACATTTACACACTTTTTAAAACAAATACTTAATGCCCCTACTCCAGGTGGAAAGTAAATGCTCTCTGCTAATTGAATCAGCCTTCTGCACTGGGATCAAAAACAACCCAAAACAGAGGAGCCCAACAGATATAATTGCTCAGTTTAGCAAGAATATTAGGGATAAAATACTGGACTTGGCAAAAGAAAAGGGACACATGAAGCTGCAGGAATTGAAAATATTAGTTTCCCCAGATATTTCAGCTGAAGGTTACAAAAGAGAAAATATCTTAAAGAGACAGTGTCATCTCTTTGTAGCCTGGACATTCACTACAGATGGTCTTCAACTGGACCATCAACAAGGCACTTTGCTCTCAGCATGGGATGAAGTGTTGAGAGCAAAACTACTAGTTTATCTCCCAGAGGAAGATGAAGAGTCAGAATCAGCTGGGCACTCAAAGAAAAGGGAGAGGCCATTGGGAACCACACCAGAAAACATGACTTGAAATTGTGATAAGGTGCTTTGAACTTTCTAATTAATTAGGATTCTCTAATTAGTTAGTTTTGATTAAAACTTGCCTTGGAATCTATATGTTAAACAGTCTGAGTAAAGTAATGATTTTGATTGCTATTACAGTTAATTTTTTTTAACTGGGCTGATTAGGTGGTGGAAAGTACATTAATACATTGATTGTGAAATTGATACGTATTTGGGGGGAGGAATGATATATTCCCTGTCCTTTACTCTTGGCTTTTTCTGGCTGTACAACCAATAATCTGTGCAAGTTCCCTAGGTCAGCCTGTAGGGGGCTTTTATGGGCGAGCACCCGCTTATTATAACATCTGGCTTTCTTCAGCTGAGAAAAGGGATTTTTACAAAACTTTTCAGGTTTTTGACATGTATTACTGTATTTTTCGGTCCATAAGACACTCTGGACCATAGGACGCACCTTCCTCCTGGTGTCAAGTCAGCTGGATTCAATAACGAGCCCTTGGTTGAAAACAAGCTTCTAGTTTATTGAAAGCCGAAAAGTAGACCATGATAACAATTGAAGGACTAAGGTACCAAACATGAACCAAGCATTTTTAAGGTGTAGATCAAAGGATTCCTACGGGCGGGGTACACTAAACAACAGGTTTTCACACTAGGATGTTAATCTCTCATTCTCACACCAAAGCCGCGGCGCTCTGTACTCCCACAGCCCTTTTGGTCTGAGAAGGCTCCAACATCTCATTCCCATATCAGCATTTCAAAGTAAACTACCCAACAAAGGCATAGCTAGGAGGAGGGGGGGGGGGAAGGAGAGTTAGCTAGCAGCATTCGGTGTTCAGTATGGACCCAGAATCCCTTGCTTCTGAACCAGAGTTAGAAAATATATTCCCAAAAATACAGCAGACTTGACATACTGCCCCCCCTAAGCCCCCCCTACGGTGCGGGCTCGAGGTTGTTCTTGATCATGCTTTCGTGCTTTGAAGCCTGGGGGGGGGGCTCTGCACTCCCCCGACCCGAGAGGGGCGTTGATTCCGTTTGATGCCAATTGGTCGAGGTTGGGCTTCGACGCAGCAGGCTGCAATGAAACACAGGGTGAACTTTACCAAGGGCCGGAGGCAAATCTAACTCCACAGTTACTGGGTTAATCACTCGTTTGATCTTGAAAGGCCCTATGAACTTAAAGGCCAACTTTCTGGATGGTTGGGAGAGAGGTAGATTTTTCGTTGACAGGTACACTGAGTCCCCAACCTTTAGTTCCCAGACTGGCACATGAGACTTATCATATTGCTTCTTGTAAGCCTCTTTTGCTGCTTTCAAGTTCTCCTGGATGGAGGGCCAGTATTGGCTAGGTCCTTGCCACCATTGCTCAAACGCAGAACCCGTTTCTGGGCTCTCCCCCCCCGGCAGCAGCGGGATTGGCTTTCCCTCATATCCCAACACCGTGGCGAAGGGGGAGGCTTTGGTGGAACTGTGGGCGCTGTTGTTGTAGGCGTACTCTGCAAACGGGAGGAGGTCTACCCAGTCTGACTGGCGTTGGCCCACAAAGCATCGTAAATACTGTTCTAGCACCCCGTTCACTCTCTCCGTCTGTCCATCTGTCTGGGGGTGGTATGCTGAACTTAACCCCTGCTCCATCCCTAATAGTTTGCAGAACTCCCGCCAGAAGGTGGCAACGAACTGAGGCCCCCTGTCACTAATTACTTTGTCTGGGATTGTATGGTGTTTGGCCACGTGATCGAAGAATAGGATGGCCAGCTTCCTGGCTGTGGGTAGTTGGGCACAGGGAATGAAATGGGCTTGCTTGGAAAACGTGTCCACTACCACCAAAATGACCGTCTTCCCCCGTGAAGAGGGGAGCTCTACTATAAAATCCATCGACACAATGGCCCAGGGGCGTTTGGCTGTTTCTAGCGGCTGCAGGAGACCGGGGGGCTTCCCCCCTCTCTTCTTCGCCATTATGCACACTGGGCAGCTGGTCGCGAATTCCGACACGTCCCTTCGGAGGGACGGCCACCAGAACTGCCGGTTTACTAGGTGCAGCGTCTTTACATAGCCAAAGTGGCCCGCCAATTTAGATGAGTGGCAAAGCTGCAAGATTTCTTTTCTCAGATTCATCGGGATGTACAGTTTCTCCCCTTTATACCACAGTCCATCCTTCCCCTTCTGCACCCCCTCAGGCCGCCCGCCTCCCTCCCTCTCGGCCTCTAGAGCGATGCGTTCCCGACTGATTCCGTCCAGCTCCCTCCTCTTTTGCGAGCGGGTGGTGACCATGGCCGCCACTTGTGTGGGGGAAATTAAGGAGTCGACCACCTCTTCCCTCTGGCTTTCGTGCTGCGGGAGCCTGGACAGGGCATCAGCCAAGAAGTTACGTGTCCCCGGGATGTGTTTCAGAATGAAATCGAACTTGGAAAAGAACCCCGCCCATCTGATCTGTTTCTCACTGAGCTTTCTTTTCCCCGTGAGTGCCTCCAGGTTTTTGTGATCCGTCCATATTTCAAATGGCACTCTAGCCCCCTCCAGCCACGATCTCCATGTCTTTAGCGCAAACATGACTGCGAAGGCTTCCTTGTCCCACACTGACCAGTTCCTCTGCTCATCTGAGAATTTCCTTGAGATGTAGGCACAGGGTCGCAATTTCCCCTCCCCATCCCTCTGCATGAGAATGGCTCCTACGGCGACATCGGAGGCGTCGCACTGGACCACGAAGCCCTTGAGCTCGTCTGGGTGACTCAGGACTGGCTCGCTAGTGAACAGTTGCTTGAGCCGGTCGAAAGCCGCCTGGCAAGCGGGTGTCCAGTTAAGCTTCGACCCCGGTCGCTTTGCGTCTTCCCCCTTCCCCTTTGTTTTGAGGAGGTCCGTCAGGGGCAGGGCGATTTGAGCGAACCCCTCAATGAACCCTCTGTAAAAATTGGAGAATCCGATGAAAGATTGGAGCTGTCTACGTGTCCTCGGGGGGGCCCATTCTACGACTGCCTGCACCTTCGCGGGATCCATGGCTAGTCCATCTTTGGACACCCGGAACCCGAGGTAGTCTAATTCGGTGCGGTGAAACTCGCATTTAGACAGCTTGGCATACAGTTGGTGCTCCAGCAGGGTGGTTAGCACCTCCCTCACTAGTTTTACATGGGACTGTTCGTCCTGGGAATAAATAATGATGTCATCCAGGTACACCACCACCCCTTTGTACAGAAATTTTCTCAGTACATCATTTATAAAATTCATGAATACCCCAGGCGCCCCCTGCAGCCCGAATGGCATGACTAGGTACTCAAATTGTCCCATCGGGGTGTTGAACGCCGTTTTCCACTCATCCCCCTCTTTGATGCGCACTCGGAAGTACGCGTCTCTCAGATCAAGCTTTGTAAAGATCTTCCCCCCCGCTACCGTGCTCAGCAAGTCTTTAATGAGGGGGATGGGGTAAGCGTTGGACATGGAAATCGCGTTTATCCCGCGAAAATCAGTGCAAAGTCTGAGCGTATTGTCCTTCTTCTTTCTAAACAGCACCGGGGCCGCGTGGGGCGCCGTGGCGGGCCTGATGAAACCCCTCTCCAGGTTCAGGTCTAGGAACTTGCGCAGCTCCTTCTTCTCAGCCCACCCCATTTGGTAAAGTTTGGCCCGGGGGAGGGTTTCCCCGGGGATCAGTTCTATGGCACAGTCCGTGTTCCGGTGGGGGGGTAGTTGGTTGGCTTCCCGCTCACTAAACACTTCCATGAGGTCCTGATATACACTCGGGACCTGGTGCACCTCCTCTACCAGGACGCACGCCCTCTCTCGGGCGGCGGGCGCCCGCGGTCCCCACGCCGTGTCCCACGAGTGCCCGCTGCAATCAGGGTCGGGGAACCGGATGGTTTGTGCTTTCCAGCGGATAAGGGGCTCGTGTTTCTCCAACCATCCCACTCCCAACACCACGGGGTAGCCACAAGCCGGGGCGATGACAAACGTTTCCCTGTCCCAATGGCTCTCAATCCCCAGGGGGCATGGTTCTGTTTCCTGCGTGCAGGGCTCCCCCCCCATCACTGACTCGTCCATTTGTGCAAACCGCATGGGGTGGGGAAGTTGCAACCGCTCTAGTCCCAGGGCCTCCACCACCTTGGGGGAAATTAGTTCCCGGTTGCACCCCGAGTCTATGAGGGCGCGGATCTGCAGGAACCTTTTCAGTTTTGGGTTTAGCAGCTTCACCATTACAAAGTACAGTCTTCCCGTGGTTTTTACCGTTAATGGTGCCTCCTCCCGATCGACCTGCTGGCTGGCACCATTCAAAGCAGGTCGGCGCCGTTTCCCGCCGGCTCCTCCTCCCACGCGAGGTCAGCTAACTCTGCGGAGAGACGGACTTCTTCCTCCTGCAACTCCTCTTGCACCATCAGAGTGCTGCTTTTCGCCGCGTCCTTAGGGCGGCCCGTGGTTTTCTTCGGACCTGGGGTGCCTTGCCTGTTCAGCCCCGGCGTCGGGGTGGCTCCTGCGGGCGGCTGGGGGCAGTTGGAGGCGAGGTGTTTGGGGTCGCCGCAACGGAAGCAGCGGCGGGGCCCTGCCGGGGCGGCCGCTGGCGGCTTCTTGGTTTTGGGAGGCTCGACCTTTCCGGGTGGGGTTTTGGGTGCGCCTCTTCCGGCAGTCAGTGCCTGCCGCAGCATTGCCACCCGCTTCAGGTTGGTCTCCACCTCTCCCGCGAGCTGGATCCACCCCACTAGCGTGTCTGGGTGGGCCTGGGTTAGTGCCCGGTCCAGGATGCTGGGGTTCAGCCCGTTGGTGAAGTGTTCAATCTTCATTACTTCGTTCCAATTCCGGGCCCGGGCGGCGTTAGCCTGGAAATCCGCCGCATACTCCCGGATGGATCGGGCCCCTTGCTTCATATTTCGTAGCGCCGAAAGCGCCCTGGCCTCTTGCAGGGGGTCCTCGTATTGGGTCAGTAGAGCTTGCACGAACGTGTTCACGAAGTGCAGGATCGGACTGTTGGTCTCACACAGGCTCACATACCACTTCTTGGCGGCCCCCCGCAACTTCGAGCCCAAATAGTCCACTCGGCTCACTTCATCGGGGAACAGATCTCCCCAATAGTACATGTAACTATTCGCTTGGATTGCAAAATAGTTCACCTCCTCCGGATCCCCGTCGAATGTTGCATCCAGCTCCCGGCTCCCCCCAAGGTCTCGCTGTCTGACCGGGGCGGGGCCCGCCGGCGCTTGGGGTGCCGCCGGCGCCTGGGTGGCTGCCACAGCGGCGGGTGGGGGTTGGCTCGGTCGGCCGCGTGGCCCCCCTGGCCCCGGCTGCTGTTGGCGAGTCCCGGTTACTCCCAACGCTCTTCCCAGTTGGGCGGTCAGGGTCTGTAGTTGGTCCTTGAGGTCCCTCACTGCCCCGTCGACCTCACGGCGCACCATTGACCGGAACATCTGGAAGTCCTCGTCGTGCGGGTCCTTGGGTTTCAGCCCCCCTTCGTCCTCCTCCCCGCACTCTACGCTTTCGCTCCCGCCGCCCGGGGCTTGGGTCGCGGTCGCCTCGGCTCCTTCCTCCGGCTCTCCCGGGTTGGTAGCCGTGGCTTCGGCCAGTTGAACCCGCTTGGTGTGGCGGGTCATGATCGCCTCTCGGCGGATCGGTGCCTGGTCCATCAACGTGGTCTGGGGAGGGGAAGCCGCGGTCCTTCTGGCAGTGTGGATGTGCCAGGGTGTCTCGGCCCCCTCCGCTCTGGCTGGGAGTTCCCCGTTGTCCGGAGGCTGATCGGACATCGCCTTTTCAGTTGCCGGAAAGGTTGAACTCCAATAAAGGGAGTCCTTCAAAATGTCAAGTCAGCTGGATTCAATAACGAGCCCTTGGTTGAAAACAAGCTTCTAGTTTATTGAAAGCCGAAAAGTAGACCATGATAACAATTGAAGGACTAAGGTACCAAACATGAACCAAGCATTTTTAAGGTGTAGATCAAAGGATTCCTACGGGCGGGGTACACTAAACAACAGGTTTTCACACTAGGATGTTAATCTCTCATTCTCACACCAAAGCCGCGGCGCTCTGTACTCCCACAGCCCTTTTGGTCTGAGAAGGCTCCAACATCTCATTCCCATATCAGCATTTCAAAGTAAACTACCCAACAAAGGCATAGCTAGGAGGAGGGGGGGGGGAAGGAGAGTTAGCTAGCAGCATTCGGTGTTCAGTATGGACCCAGAATCCCTTGCTTCTGAACCAGAGTTAGAAAATATATTCCCAAAAATACAGCAGACTTGACACCTGGGGGGCGAACCGCTGCCTCTGCCTCTGATCCCGGCACTTCCCCCGTGCCTGCCTGCCTGGCTCTGATGCTTAAAGCAAGCGCCAGGATCGGAGGGCGGAGGGAGCGATCCTGGCGCTTGCTGTAAGTGGTTCTTTGAAGCATCATGCTAAAAAAGATCGTAAAGAGAGTTGGTGCGAGAACACAGCCTTGCTTTACACCTGTGCGAATTGGGAAGGGCTCCAAGAGATCATTGCAGTGTCTGACTTGGCCTCGCTGGTCTTCATGTAGCTGGATGACCATACTGAGGAACCTTGGTGTCAAGTCGGTTGATTCAATAACGAGACCTTTTTGATACAAAGTTTCTAGTTTATTGATATCATTGTTCTCGACTACTAGGAGATTGAAAGACTGAAGACCATACAGTAAAGTGTAATCATATAAGGTATACTTCAAAGGGATTCTTTAGGGAGGGGATACTATAATAATAATAATAAATTTATTCTTATATCCCGCCCTCCCCCGCCAAAGGCGGGCTCAGGGCGGCTCACAAGCATGGAAATCCATGGTTCAATAAAACAATATAATACAACAGCAATTTTAAATCAATAACATAATAAATAAGTTAGTTAAAATAGATAAAAGGTGCTACATTACTATGGGTCATAATATCCACAAGATGCAGGGCACATTCACACATTGATGTTACAAATTCGTTCTCAGGCCTGTTGTGGCCTTGGGCGAAACCTCCCCCGGTGCCCAGCCTGAGAAGGCACCATAATCTCTTTCACATATTCCCATTTCAAAGCAAAACTACATAACAAAGGAAGGGAGGGGGGAAAGGAGAGCTCGAGCTAGCAGCATTGGCATACAGTGTGGTTTTTACCCAGAATGCTTCCCCCTGAACCAAAGATGGAATACAGACTTGACCAGAGTTAAAGCAGACTTGACACTTGGGGGACATCCTAAACATTCCAAGATTTGCCACAGGCCGTTCCTGCTAACGGTACCAAAAGCTTTGGTAAGATCGACAAAAGTCACATAAAGACCCTTGTTCTGTTCCCTGCATTTCTCTTGGAGCTGCCTGAGAACAAATACCATGTCAGTGGTGCTCCTGTTAGCTCTGAAGCCACACTGGCTCTCTGGGAGGAGTTCTTCTGCAATGATGGGCACCAGTCTGTTCAGGAGTATTCTAGCAAGGATTTTGCCTGCGATGGAGAGCAGGGTTATCCCCCGGTAGTTGGAGCAGTCTGACTTTTCCCCTTTGTTCTTATGTAGAGTAATGATGATTGCATCGCAAAAGTCCCGTGGTAGTTTGCCTTGTTCCCAGCAGGTGACAAGTACTTTGTGAAGTGTACTATGTAGTACTATGCCCCCATGCTTCCAGTTCTCTGGTGGAATTCCATCAACTCCCGCTGCCTTGCCACTTTTCAGTTGCTTGATGGCTTTAACAGTCTCTTCTAGGGTGGGGATCACATCCAACTCTGTTTTCACTGGTTGAAGTGGGGTGAGGTGGATTGCTGAATCTTGAACTACGCGATTGGCACTGAAGAGATCCTGAAAATACTCTGACCACCGGTTCAGTATGGATGCCTTGTCTGTGAGGAGCACTTGGCCGTCTGCACTACGCAAGGGACTCTGAGCCTGATATAATGGACCATATACTGCCTTCAGGGCTTAAATCACCAGTGTCTGCACACAGCTGGGTTCTCTCTGCAAGCTTGGTCCACCACTCGTTCTGAATGTCTCGAAGCTTGCGCTGGAGTTTGCTACATACAGCGCGCAAGGTTGCTTTTTTCCCGGGACAGGAGGGCTGAGCAAGATGTGCTTGGTAGGCAGATCTCTTTTTTGTCAGTAATTCTTGGATCTCTTGATTGTTCTCGTCAAACCAGTCCTTGTTCTTCCTTGTGGAGAACCCGAGGACTTCTTCAGAGGTCAACAGGATGGTAGTTTTTAGGTGTTCCCAGAGTGCTCCTGGAGAAGGATCTGTGAGGCAACTGGGGTCCTCAATTCTTGTCTGGAGTTTTGCCTGGAAGGCAGCTTTAACTTCGGCTGACTGAAGGCTGCCAACCTGAAACTTCCTCCGGAGGATACCGCCTCTCCTAAGTGTAGATTTAAAGTGAAGACGGAAATTGCAGCGTACTAGACAATGATCCGTATGACATTCTGCACTGGGCATTACTCGGGTGTGTAAGACATCTTGAAGGTCTCTCTGGCGCACCAGAATGTAGTCAATAAGGTGCCAACGTTTGGACCGTGGGTGCATCCAGGTTGTCTTCAGACTGTTCTTCTGCTGGAAGATAGTGTTGGTAATGGTGAGCTGATGCTCCATGCAGAATTCTAGCAGGAGGCGCCCGTTATCATTGCAGTTGCCAATGCCGTGTTTGCCAACTACTCCTTTCCAGGCTTCCGAGCCTTTACCTACTCTGGCATTAAAGTCACCAAGGATGATCACCTTGTCCTCTGTAGGGGTCTTCCGTACGAGGTTGCGTAGATCAGCATAGAACTTGTTCTTTTCTGCAGGATCTGCTTGAAGGGTTGGAGCATACACACTAAAGAGTGTTGCATGCTGCTTGTTTTGAAGTGGGAGGCGCATAGACATGATGCGATCTGTGTGACCTGTTGGCAGGTTTTTGAGATTAGAGGCAATGGAGTTCCTGACCATGAAGCCAACGCCAGAAAGGCGGCTTTCAGCCTTTGACTTACCCGACCAGTAGAGGGTATAGCCAGCACCATGTTCTTGAAGACTACCTTCCTCAGGGAAACGGACCTCACTAAAAGCTGCTATTTCGATGTTCAACCTGAGAAGTTCGTGGGCAACTAGAGCAGAACGTCATTCAGGGTGACCACTGTCTACTGTGTCAAGCATGGTTCTGATGTTCCAACACGCAAGCTTTAGTCTTTGCACACTTTGTGAGGCAGGTGCATGCCTTTTCTTTGTTGTTATTTTTCGACCGCAAGTAAGGATGCCCGTTGACCATTGCTAGCCAACTGGGGGGGGGGGGGGAACGAGCTTTGTTTAGGCCACCTTTTCTAGGCCCCTCTCCATATGGAGCAAGCAGTGCTGTCCCTGAATAAGGCTGCTTGGTCGTTCAGGGTGCTGCCGAAAAATGCTTTCGTCTCCGGATCAGCATCAGGCGACCAATACCCTGAACCGCCTACATGCAGGATCGGGACTGCGGCTTCCAGTGGCATCTTCCACCTGCTGTTTCGCCCCTTGCCCATCGCTGCAGGACTTGGTATGTTGTGGGTTGTGGATGTAGATACCCTTCAGGCCTGTGCAGAGGAATTTTTAGGTGAAGCGCAGTGTGCGCAGTACTGGCTCCACCCTTTCACCATGGGGTGATCTGCCATGGCCCTGTAAGCCGGGACGCTGGCAGCGAGTCCTCCAGGTGGTAGATGTTACATTAACGAGCTCTGTCTGCCCGGGCTTGATGTTAGAGTTTTCCTTCTCTTGGCTGGCGAGGTTGGTGAGCCCAGCCTGCCCATCTGGTTATACCGCCGGACATTCGGTCGCACCATGACATGGCAAACTCTGTGAAAATGGGGGGAACCAGCGAGAAGGTGTTTCCACGGATGCAGTAATGTAGGAGAGGCCATTGCAATGACCATCTGCCAGGCATAGCCAGACAGTGACCACGCAGCATTCACTACACCGGGAAAAAAGAGGCGATGTATTGCGCATGCACTTTCCCTGGGGGGGCAGGACACCCAGAGGGAGCCCCCCCCACCGGATCAGTATAGGGGTAGTACATAAACACCTAGTTTCTTTAAATGAAACTAAGTCCTCAGGGCCAGATGAACTGCATCCATGGGTTCTAAAAGAGCTTGAGGATGTTAATTCTGAGCCTCTGGCTATTATTTTTGAGAATTCTTGGAGAACAGGAGAGGTGCCGGAAGATTGGAAGTGGGCGAATATTGTCCCCATCTTCAAGAAGGGGAAAAAGGAGTATCCAGGTAACTACTGACACATCAGCTTGATGTCTATACCTGTAAAAGTTTTAGAACAAATCATCAAACAGTCAGTCCTGGAACATTTAGAAAGGATAGCTGTGATTACTAAGAGCCAATATGGGTTTCTCAAGAACAAGTCATGTCAGACTAACCCGATCTCTTTTTTTGAGAAAGTGACTACCTTGCTGGATAGGGGAATACTGTAGACATCGTTTATCTTGATTTCAGGAAGGCTTTTGATAAGGTTCCACATACTATCCTTGTTGACAAGTTGGTAAAATGTGGTTTGGATCCTGTTACCGTTAGGTGGATCTGTAACTGGTTGACAGATCTCACCCAAAGAGCGCTTGTGAATGGTTCCTCATCCTCTTGGAGAGGAGTGAAAAGTGGAATGCCTCAAGGATCTGTCCTGGGGCCTGTTTTGTTCAACATCTGTTTTGTTCAACATCTTTGGATGAAGGAATAGAGGGAATGCTTATTAAATTTGCCGATGATACTAAATTGGGAGGGGTTGCAAATACAGTAGAAGACAGAAACAGGATACAAGATGACCTCGACAGGCTGGAAAACTGGGCTAAAACCAATAAAATGAATTTCAACAGGGAGAAATGTAAAGTTCTGCATTTAGGTAGGAAAAATCCAATGCATGGTTAGAGGATGGGGGAGACTTGTCTTAGCAGAAGTATGTGCGAAAAGGATCTAGAAGTCTTAGTGGAGCATACACTGAATATGAGTCAACAGTGTGATGTGGTGGCTAAAAAGGCAAATGCAGTTTTGGGCTGTATCAACAGAAGTATAGTGTCCAGATCATGTGATGTGATGGTATCGCTTTACTCGGCTCTGGTAAGACCTCACCTGGAGTATTGTGTTCAGTTTTGGGCACCACATTTTAAAAGGATATAGAAAAGTTGGAACGGGTCCAGAGAAGGGCGACAAAGTTGGTGAGGGGTCTGGAGACCAAATCCTATGAAGAATGGTTGAAGGAGCTGGGCATGTTTAGCCTGGAGAGGAGATGGCTGAGAGGTGATATGAGCATCATCTTCAAGTACTTGAAGGGCTGTCATATAGAGGATGGTGTGGAATTGTTTTCTGTGGCCCCGGGAGGTAGGACAAGAACCAATGGGTTGAAATTAAATCACAAGAGTTTCCGGCTCAACATTAGGAGGAACTTCCTCACCGTTAGAGTGGTTCCTCAGTGGAACAAGCTTCCTCGGGAGGTGGTGGGCTCTCCTTCCTTGGAGGTTTTTAAACAGAGGCTAGATGGCCGTCTGACAGCAATGAAGATCCTGTGAATTTAGGGGGAGATATTTGTGAGTTTCCTGCATTGTGCAGGAGATTGGTCTAGATGACCCTGGAGGTTACTTCCAACTCTATGATTCTATGTAAGTAAATGGGCAAAATCCCCCCTATAGATTTGTCTTTAGATGACAAGATATTTAATTTAATTTAATTTTTCAATTTATACCCCGCCCTATCCTGCAAGCGATCTCTGGGCAGCTTACAGCATTAAAAAACTTTACAAAAATATTAAACAAACTACAACAAATTACATTAAAGAAACTACATTAAACAAACTAAATAATATCATAATTATAGAATTAACAGAAACCATGACCCACATCATTGGAACAAGTCATAAACCACATATAGGCTGGTAGTGTTCAGCATAACATAAACACCTAGATGGTAAGGTGCTGGGGGGAGCAATGACTTCAGGGGACACCCACTGGATTAATTAAAAGCCTGGTGGAAGAGCTCCATCTTGCAGGCCCTGCAAAACTTAGATAAGGCCCGCATGGTCCGGATCTCCAGTGGGAGCTCATTCCACCAGGTGGAGGCCTGCACCAAAAAGGCCCTGGCCCTTGTTGAAGCCAGTTGGGCGTCCTTAGGACCAAGAAGATGTTGTGCAGCTAACCTCAGAACCTGGAGGGGGGGGCTCATATGGGGAGAGGTGGTCCCGAAGATATGTAGGTCCCAAGCTGTAAAGGGCCTTAAAGATAACGACCAATACCTTGAAACAGATCCAATACTCAAGGGGTAGGCAGTGCAGTTCGCGCAGCATCAGATGCATCTGTGCCTGTAAAGGCCTTGATGCTAATAACCAGGCTGCTGCGTTCTGCACCCACTGGAGTTTCCAGAGCAGAATCAAGGATAGCCCCATGTAGAGAGAGTTACAATAGTCCAGTCTGGCAGTGACCATTGCATGAATTACTATGGCTAGATCACAGGGGGGTAAGGTAGGGGGCCAACTGTTGGGCCCGCCTCAGATGGAAAAAGGCAGCCCTCACTGTGGTAGCAACGTGGGCATCCATAGATAAAGAGGTATCTAGGAATATCCCCAAGCTCTTCACCTGTGTTGACAGCACTAGTAGAGTACCATCAAGGAACAGGAGCCTAATCCCATTTCCTGCTCCCCCCCCCACCCTGATCCAGACACAGGACTTTCAGTTTAGATGGATTTCACTTCAGTTGGCTCTGGCACAACCAACCAGCCACAGCTTGCAGTGCCCCACCCAATTCATCAAGGGTGGAGTCCAGATGGCCATCTATAAGTAGATAGAACTGGGTGTCATCAGCATTCTGGTGACAACCCAGCCCATATCTCCAGACCATCTGGGCAAGGGTTAATATAGATATTAAATAGCATCGGGGAAAGGATTGCCCCCTGCGGCACACCACATTCAAGTGAGTGTCACTGGGACAAAACCCCCCCTGAGAGCCACCCTCCGTCCCCAACCATGGAGAAAGGAGGTTAGCCACTGTAAGGCTAATCCCCGAATCCCCGTGTCAGCAAGGTGGTGGGTCAACAACTCATGGTCGACCATATCAAACTCTGCCAATAGATCTAAAAGTATACGCAGCGCCGATCCTCCATGATCCAGATGTCTCCAGAGATTATCCACCAGGTTGACCAGCACTGTCTTCATCCCATTGGCAGGGCAGAAGCCGGACTGGAAAGGGTCCAGGATGTCAATTTCCTCCAAGAAGGTCTGGAGCTGCATTGCCACCGCCTTCTCCACTACCTTGCCCAGGAACGGTAAATTCGATACTGAGCGGTAGTTAGTAAGGACCATTGGGTCCGAAGATTTTTTTTCAGAAGAAGGCAAACCACTACCTACTTCAAAGCCCCTGGGAACATCCCTGATAACAGGGATATGTTAACAATCTTACAAAGGCGAGTCCCAACTTCATCACAACTGGCTTTTACCAGCCATGATGGGCAGCAATCAAGGGGGCAAGTGGTTGGTTTCACAGCCACCAGGATCTTGTCAACCTCCTCCTGAGAGAGCAGGCTGAAGTGATCCAAGACCGGACCCATGGACAGACAAGAGGCCTCCAGTTCACGTATTGTATCAAACATAGCTGGGAGGTCGTGGTGGAGCAACAAGATTTTATCTGCAAAATGGTTTGCAAAAACCTTACAGCCTATTGCCAATTCACTAACATTTGAGCTGCCTTGAGGCAAAGAAGTCAAAGACCAAATTAATTTAAATAATTGAGCTGAGTGCGATTTTGCAGACACAATGGAGGCCACATAGAACTCCTTCTTAGCAGCCTTCATGGCCATCTCATAAGTCTGAACAAAAGACCTATAAGATGCTCTCGTAGTCTCGTCAAGAACTCTTCACAACACTCTCTCTAGCCGTCATAGTTCTTGCTTCATTTCTCTCAGCTCCACAGAGTACCAAGGGGCTGAGTGATCTGGAGGGCGAAGAGGGTGCCGGGGGGCGACTTTGTCGATAGTCTCGGAAAAACGGGCATCCCAGTCTTCCACAAGGCCATCTAATTGGCAGCCAGGGGGAGTTGGATCCCGCAGAGCCCTCTGCAATGCAGTGGGGTCCATCAGGCTCCACAGGCGAGCATAAATACACTTGCTGCCTAAACAGGGAGGGCCAGTAGTGCATAACCGGACCTTCAAGGCAAAGTGGTCTGACCATGGCACCACATCCATGGTGATACGGTCCACCATAATTCCTGATGCAAAGATCAGATCCAGTGTGTCCTGCTTGATGTGTCAGAACCAAAACAAATTGGGACAGCCCTAACGTCGCCATGGATGACATTGGCAGATAGCGGCCGCTGCCAAGTCCGTGTTCTTTCATCTTCGATGGGCGAAGCAGTTGGCCCCCTTCCTGGAGCGCCGTGACCTAGCAATGGTGATCCATGCTACGGTCACCTCGAGACTGGACTACTGCAACGCCCTCTACATGGGGCTGCCCTTGTGCCGAACTCGGCGGCTGCAGCTGGTGCAGAATGCGGCGGCTAGGCTGTTGCTGGGGCTCCCAAGGTGGGAGCACATACAGCCAGGGCTACGCGGACTGCACTGGCTGCCAGTGGCATACCGAGTTCGCTACAAAGTGCTGGTCATCACCTTTAAAGCCCTATATGGCCGAGGACCTACCTACCTGAGGGACCGTCTCTCCCCTTATGAGCCCCAGAGAGCGCTGAGGTCAGCTGGAAAAAACCAGCTGAATGTCCCTGGGCCAAGGGAGGCCAGATTGAAAGCCACCCGGGATCGGGCCTTCTCTGTCGCAGCTCCACTGCTGTGGAATCAACTCCCTGAGGAGGTGCGGGCCCTACGATGCTTAGATCAATTCCGTAGGGCCTGTAAGACCCACCTTTTCAAGATGGCCTTCAACTAGTGACAAAGCTAGGAAATGCTGCTGAAAATGCTTTTAGTCACTGAATTCCACTGAAGATCTAATGTTTATAACGCCACATTGTTAAATGTTAATTTTAATAATCTATAATTTGTTTTAACCATGTTTTTATAAGTATAACTGATGTACAGTACATTTTATGTTGTGAGCCGCCCTGAGCCTGCTTCGGCGGGGAGGGCGGGATAGAAATAAAAAATTATTATTATTATTATTATTATTATTATTATTATTATTAGGTCCTTGGCCTGCAAGGAGGTTGTGTCCTCAGCATGGACAGTGAAGTCCCCCAGGACTAAAAGTCTGTAATACTCCAATGCCAGGAAGACACCGCTTCCATCAGGCCAGGCAGGACATTGGCTGGGGTGTTAGGTGGACGGTACACCAGCCAAATGGCCAAGTCCTCCTTGGCTTCCCACACTAGGCCCGCACATTCAGTGCCGGCAATCTTTGTATCAGGGAGTGCTCTGAAGGGATAAGAATCCCAGATCAGCAATGCCACACACACCCCGCCCATCTGTCCGGGACTGGTGAAGGACTGAAAAACCAGGGGGGGGGGGGATCAGCTTTTGCAAGGCAACTGTTTCACCATCCCGCACCCAGGTCTCAGTTATGCAAGCCAGAGAACTGAGATCTTATTATTTATAGACCTGACATTGCACAGCGTCAGTGTCGGAGAGGGGTAATGATTCCTATCCCCACAGCCTGCATCTTTCAGGATGGGACAAAAGCAGGAATGGGGCCGAGCATATCTATATCTCTGCCCTCTTCCCACATTACACCTTCTCCCACCGCCATATCTCCCAAGCCCCTCCAGGACTGGGATCCCTGGGCCTAATGGTGCTTCCCCCATTTAGCCTATCGGCTCACAGGCCCCCTAATCCAATTAAGGTTAACAAACCCTAAGAAACCTATAGGAATGGATGCAGCTAAATCCAAACACTAGGGTAAAGGAAAACCCACCCTCCCACCTTTACCATCTGACTATTATCCACCAGTTCCTGAAAATGAAATAGTCCACTCCAAACAATATCCGAAGGAACAGACTAGATTAATTAATCCTATTCTACCCTAATTAATTCTTCAAAGTAATTAATCCCACTCTACCTTAATTAATTCGTCAATTAAAAACATATACTATAGTCAACAAAAATAATAAAATATTAAGATATAAACCCACCCTATAAATTAATTGAAAATCCCACTCCTAATTCCATCCCTACACTAATAAACCTAATACTGCTATAAAAATGCTAGAACTGACTCACAAATTAAACCACTAATCAATATGTAACAACAGGAACCAACAAGAAACGCACATTGCCAATCCAAGAGGACATATCACAATCAATAATTCCAAAAGGGGGGGGGGGTAACTACATAGTAACTACTAAGATCCAATAACAACTCAATCCTCTAGTGGCAATACAATCAGTTATAAATAAAAGCCCAGCCATGGTGGTCATTCTGAGGATTTTAATTTGTTGGATGTAGCCTGCACAGGATTGGCTCATACTGTCTCTGCCGTGCCATTGGCTGATTCTGCTCTCTCCTGCCCACCGCCAGCCCCATCAGGCAAGAACCCCAGCAGAAGACCACTGACCTTTCTTTTTTTATCTTCACACCCTTAAATAAATTAGCATAATACTTAAAAATTGTATTTTTATTCCTTCTTGATCTACTATCTCTCTTCCATCAGCCACAATTTTATTAATAATTTTACTTTCTCTCTTTTTCTTCAATTGCCAGGCTAAGTACTTTCCAGGTTTATTCGGACCCTCAAAAGATTTCTGTTGCAGTTTTTTCAAATTTCATTCTACTTCTTTATTCAACAAATGTCTCAATTGGGTTTGTAATATAATAATTTCCCTTATAATTTTCTTTTTCCCTGGACTTTTTCTCATTTCCCCTTCTTTTTTCTTTATCTCATTTTGAATGTCCAATCTCTGTTTTTCTTTAGCTCTTTTATCCTTATTGTTTAATGTAATCAATATGCCTCTCATTACAGCTTTGTAAGCGCCCCATACCATCTGGAAATCTATATTATCTTTGTCATTTATTTGGAAAAAAGCTTTAGTTTCATTTTCTAAAAATGTTACAATTTCTTTATCTTGTAGCAAATCTTCATTTATTCTACATCTTCTTGTTTTTCTTTGCAATTTTGTAGCCCATAATATTGGATTATGATCTGCACTTATCTTCGGAAGAATCTCTACTTTTTTAGTTATGAGGCCCAAATCCTTAGTACCTCATAACATGTCAATTCTGGAAGAAGTATTATGTCTTGGTGAAAAAAAAGTATAGTCTCTTACTTCAGAGTTAAATTTTCTCCAAATATCTTCCAAATTTTCTTGTTTAACCAGTTCAAAAAACGATTTTGGCAATTTTCCTTCCTTATTATTACTTTTTTGGCCAGATCTATCTATTTTATTCTGTATTGTTCCATTAAAATTTCCCATTATCAAGATCTGGTCATAAGCCACTTCATCCAGCTGTCTGATAATGTCTTTTAAAAAAGCATCTTTTGCTGCATTTGGTGCACACAGTCCTAATAACAACGGTTTTTTCCCATTAATCACTATCTCTACTTCTTTATATCTTCCATCTTTATCTTTAAATACCAATTTTGGCTCTAATTGCTGATTAATATAAAAACCACGCCCCTTTTCTTTTGTTCAGCCAATGAAAAAAATTCCAGTCCTAATTGTTTATTCCATAAAAATTTGTTGTATATGAACTCCTGTAAACAAATTATGTTACAATTTTGTTTTTTAATCCAATGAAATGTTGCTTTTCTTTTTTGTGGTGAATTTAGTCCATTTACATTCCAAGATAATAATTTGTAATTCATCATGGTGCAAAGTCTTTATTTTGTTCGTAAAAACTAGACAACTCATGTGCGTTTGTGATTGTAATCCTCCTTCCATGTAGCTCAAAACTCAAGCCTTTAGGTATTATCCATCTATATCTTATTTCATTAGCACGCAATTTCTCTGCCAGTTTCTTATATGTTTTCCTATCATTTATCACTTGCCTTGGCAACTCTTTCATTATTCTGATTCTGCTCCCTCCTACTATCAGAGTCTTTTGGAAATTTTTATTCAGAATTTTCCCTGCCATGTCTTTTGACATAAATTTTATAACTATATCTCTTGGCAAATTTTTGCTCTTGGCATATGATGAGTTAACTCTGTACATGTTATCATACATATTTCTAGTCCCTTCACGATCTTCCTCCAAAAAGTCAGCAATTATTTTCACGATATATTCCTTTAAGTCAGTTCCCTCCCCTTCAGGTACTCCTCTCAGACGAACTTGAGTTTCCATCATTCTGCAGTCATGTATTGTCACCTTCTCTTGAAGCTTTAGCAAGGTGCAATCATGTACTTTAACCTTTTCCTCTACATCCTGGACTTTTTTTTTGACCACTACCACGTCATTTTTAAAATCTTCCATTTCCTTTTTAAAATCTCCAATATCTTTTTAAAGTTTTTTTTTACAGGCTGTTAGCATCTTGTCAACTCCTTTCATTATTCTAGCTTCCATCGCTTCTAATTGGTCTTGCATTTTTTCCAAAGAGAGAGCTCTTGCACGTGTTGTTTTTGACTCTGACATCAAAGAAAGCCTACGAAAATTTTAACATCTCAAAATCAAAATCCAAACAGCAGATTCAATAACTTAGAACTTGCCCTTTTAAATAAGCCTAATTTCGCCGTTCTACGACCTTCCTGGGCTTAGATATTAATTTTTAAAAGTTTTATTTTTTTCAAAATGGCGATTGCAATTTTTCTGTAGTAAAAAATCCTAGAGTAGGCCTTCTTGTTCGTCTCTCTTATCTTGTTACTTCCTGCTTTGCTAGGCAGCAAATTCCGTTCTCAGTGGTATCCAAATCTCACAGTCTTTGTTAGTCTCACTTCCCTTGTTACTTTCTGCTTTGCTAGGCACCAAGTCTCGTCCTCAATGTTATCCAAGTTTCACGATCTTTGACATACTTCCTGTGTTGGTTGTAGAGAATGCAGAGCTGTGACGCTGATGCTTTCGTCGATGACCACAGGTATTTCAAACAAATACTTCTTTCCCATTTTTTAGCATTGTCCTTATTTTAACAAAGTCCGAAGTTCAATCTTTCTTCTCTTTGTCTTCCCCTCTTTCTAGATCACTCCTTCCCACCTTCCAAAATTATTTAGTTTGCCTTAAAAAAGTCCCAGAGCGAAAGATTACAATCAGTTACCTCTGCACTGATATCCAGCTTAGCTTCGGTCTTTTCAAATATCAGATGTTCATCAGTCCCAAAAGAGCTTAGGACCTTGCCAAGCTTATGCCAATTGAATGGCTCTATAAGCCTCTGTAGATGATGAAAAACGCCACTCTTCTCCGGCGGTCCCTCAAAGCCTCTAAAGAGCCCCCAACGGAGCTCCCTATCAGCCAAGGTTAACCTCCTCTAAGTTTCTGTGGGTATCCTGGACAAATCTCTAACTGAGAAATGTAGGCAGAAGGCCAAAGAAAGCCTTTTTCTACCCTGAGCAGAGGCTTAGGACTGTCCCCGTTCAGAAGACCGGTCAGCTCAGTACGATTCCCAAGCTGGAAGCCTCATTCATGGATATTTAAGGGGTGGGGCCTGTGGAGGAGTGGGGCCTAGGCAGGAAAAATGCTATTCCCTTGTAGGGAACCACTGGAGGTCACTCAGATTTACAACTGCTCTCTAGATTTCAGAGATGCTCTCCTTGAGGTGGAGGGAAGTTAATGCCTTCACATGGGTGGGTGGGAAAATAGCAAGGGTGGTGAGCACTTGCCCAGAGCCTTCTTCTAGAGCTTGCTGTATTTCTTCTTCACAACGGGCCTTACTCCTAGTTATCCAATAAAATGCAAGTGGCACCAACTAATATGGCAGTCCCCATCTAACTTGTCTCCAATTGTTAGAATCAAAACTCAATTTTTTAAACGTATAGCAAATTGGTATATGACATCGAACTATCCCTATAGGATTAATACTAACCATACTCCATATTGTTGGAAAAAATGTGTCCAAGTTGGGAAGATACCTTCATCTATGGTAGGAGTGTCAGCAGGTGGCACCTTTTTGGTTAAAAGTCAAGAATCAAATTGCAGAGTGGTCAGGAGTAATCCCTTTTAGTCCTGAATTTTTGCTCTTAGATCGCTGGCCAAATATCTCTGTGGAAAAATGCAAGAGTGTTTTTATTTCTCAGCTGGTAGCCACAGCCAGACACCATTGCCTCTTACTAGCAGGGTTCAGCTAAACTCACATTTGAAGCATGGCATGATAGAATTTCAAAAATTCAGTCTCAAATTACTCAAAATGTTTTGTTTTTAGGAGATTTTCTATTAACTACAACTAATTGTATGCATAGCTATTGGGACCCAGTTTTTGCTTATTCTAAGTCCAACCATGTTAGACCAAATTGATCTGACTATAATATATGGATGTTTACATAAATGTGTCTACTCTATTCCTTATCAGTATTGACTGGGCATCTCAAAAACTGGTACTAAAGAATCACTAGTTTTCATAAATTTATTTAGAAAACCTAAATTTTTAAATTGTAAAATATTGAAGTTACCAATGTATTATTGTTCAACTTCCTTTGTAAACTCAGTTTGAATGCTGGTTTATTGATGTAAAAGTTTCTCTCACACTCTGTTTGTAACTGACATTTTCTTTGTCATATTTGTTAAAGTTCTAAATTAAATTAAATTAAATGGGGGGGGGGGGGAGATTACAGTTCCAGAAGAAAGAAAACTGTGATCACAGGAAGCACACCGACTGGGACAGTGATGGCCCCGGAGAGCTCTTTTGCTGCCAGGTACTGCTGGCAAAGCAGCTACAGAGGGCAAGCACCTGCCTGTTTCCTCATAGCAACCTTGTGCATGTTTGTCTCTGTTTAGCAGAGCTGGTTTCCCGCCAGGGTGATGTCATGCCCAAGGTGCCCAGCAGCAAAACCTTCTTGCGTGAAGCTCTAAGTGCCCGGCCGGCTGGTGGGCTATTCCTGCCTCCATTCTTGGCAGCGGCTCCCTCTCTGGCAGCGCCCGACTGCCTCCCTTCGCGCGTGGCGCTGTCGAAGAGCAACCAAGGACAGGCGTCCGCGCCGACAGAAGACGCCAACCCAGGAGATCCGCGCAGCCTTCTAGGCGCTGGACGACAACGGAAGCCCTTTTTTGTCCTGCTGGAGGCGAGGCGACTCTGGCTGACTGCGGGCGCGCCAGATGACTTCCTGAACAGTCAGAGGCCCTCCGCTGGGACAGGTAGTAATGAGACCCCTGCTAGACCGATACGGGGAGCTGCAGAGGACAACCCTCTGCTTGCACTTTCTCCTCCTTGGGTCGAGGGTGCGCGCGCGCGAGACATTCCGTCTGAGCAACTGCCCGGGAGAGTCTACTGTTTTAGAAGCTGGCTCCTCTAAAGAAGAATAAAAAAATTAAAATGATCCAATAAATTCTACTCTAGTGCAGAACTGGAGGGGGGGGGGGGGCGGGGAACGGAGAGAGCTGAGGATCTCTCGAGTTTAGCAAAGGATCCGTCCTGCTGTTTTCTGATTGCAGGGCGATAATCAGGTCAGATTGAAAACAAGCAATGTGATTATTGGAAGGGGGATTCGTAGCGTGATTGGGGGGGGGGGTGCTGTTTTGCTAGGGAATGGCTTGGAAAGAAGCCATCCTAATAGGGTATTTCTGTTTCCTTTTTCCTAAGTCAACTTCATGCTCAGGGAAGGGGGGAGCACGGGCGGACGTCTGACATCTGCGCAGAACCGTCCAGGTCCAAACAACTACAGAGGTAGGAGCATCAGAGGCTGCGCCCAGGTGCTTTGCAAGCGGACTCAGGGCTGGAACAAACTCGGAAGATGTGCCTGTTCTATTTGGTGCAAAGGCGCTTCTGGCTTGTTTTGATGCAGACAGGAGAGAGGTGTGAGAAAGGCTGTGGCTGCTTTTGGCAGTCTGCTCAGGAGAATACTTGTTCCTCAGAGTTGTGTATCAACCAATTTGTGTTACAGGATTTATAATCCCAAAGCACATTTATTTGGAAGGATACCCTCTTTGCAGACACTCCCCCCAGGGCAGCTGCAGAGCTTCCTCTCCAGCTCTATATAATACACCAAAGTCCTGTTCATAAATGCATGTATATCCTTGTGGGACAGGGTAAAAGCCAGAATCGGCTGGAACAGGCATGAAAAACCTAGTCTGCCATTAAAAACACTGGGATTCATCACAGACACTTGAGAACAATATTTTAGAAATGAAAAAGTGGAACTCACACATCCTTATTAGCCCATTCCAGGCCAAAATGCCTCCAGAACAGGCTGGAACAGGCATTAGACAAATAATAGTACTGTCAAAAACAGTGAGGTGTGTTAAAGGCACTCCAGAACAATATTTTGGAAATCCAAACAGAAAAATGTTGTGCTCTTATTAACCTGTTGCAGGCCAAAATGCTTCTGGAGCACCCCAGTTCAGGCAGAAGGGTCATTCAACAAATAACAATACAAAAAAACCCCACCCAAACCCAGTGGGGATGCATGAAAGGCACTCTAGAGGAATATTTTAAAAATCCAAAATGCAGAAATGTCATGCACTTCGTAATCTGTTCTGGGCCAAAATGCCTCCAGAACACCACAGAATGGGCATTCATCAAAGAATAGCAGCACTGAAAATGGTGGGATGCATTACAGGCACTCCAGAAAAATTTTTTGGAAATCAAAACACAGAAAGAGTATGCTTTTATTAACCCTTCCCCTCTTCAGGTACCAGTGCTTCATTTAACTTTCCAACCAATCAAAGCCAGTCTGTACATCACTGGTGTTGTTCACATTAATCCACAGTGCACTAGGGGCATCCCCCCATTGCTTTACTATTGTACTCACCTTCATTTTGACCCACTGTGTGGATTATGGTGGATTAAGGTGGCCTACAGAAGTGCTATAGTACAGTAGTTGAAAATACTAAAGAAAGTTCACTTTTTGTCATGTTCAGTTAAAGAAGAATCTCTGCAAGCCAGCCTAGAAAACATGTTATGTTAGAAAACCTGGGACAACCACCACCATTCTGAATAGATGTGACCGGCTATGTGGAGTAGTGCTTAAGCAGTTCTAGTTATTCAATTGTTCATACAATTTAATATGACATCTCTGTTTTACTATTAGTTGGCTAAATACCAGGTCTTATTGAACTCAAGCTGACTGCTGTGTGAGTGGGGGACCTGCAAAAACCCTTAGGGAGCCCCTCCACTGCCAGCCCCTGGTCCTGTGCTGTGTAGCCTCCAGCCACTTGATCCACATTAGTTTGAGGCCATGATTTAAGCCCCAAGCCACAACTGGACAGGACAGCTCTGTCTTATGCCCAGTGCATTTTTAGCCCTGACCCTGTTGCCTGCCACTCTCACCCAGTCCTCTGTTGTTCTCTCCTCCTGTAATCTGGACAACTGTCCTTTCCACAGCACTCCCTTATGTCATCCCTACCTTTTCATGGGAATCTCCAGGTGCTAGGCGACACAACCTTTCACACAATCTTGTGTGATGTCTGAGCAAGTGAAAACACTGATGGCTAATTTGGATGGGATAGAAAGTGCCATAGTATAGCAATGGTAAACCAACTTTGCTTCTCACTTGTTTGAAATCCCCTTGCTGGCATCTATAAGTTGGCTGTGCAATAGAGAAATACTTAGCACCGACACACTGCGCTTAATTGTGACTGTTTCAAAACCCCTGAGGGGCGGTGCTCAACGTAAAATCAAGTCTATCCCTTATCAGAACACAACACAACATGAATGTTCACTTTTAAATGTTCCTCAACTGTTGATATGTCACAGAGACCCACCTTTTTCTTATCAGGCTATCCTAATTTGCTGTGTAATTTTCTAGCTGCCTCTAACAGAATTGTGTCAGAAGGATCCCCCGCTCTTTTCATTACACCCATGAGCCCAGCCACGAAGCATAGGTTGTTGTTGTAATCTGAAAAATCTACCAAAAAACGCCAGTTTTTTTCCAATTATTTAACTGTAAGGGATAGACTTGATTTTACGTTGAGCACTGCCCCTCAGGGGTTTTGAAACAGTCACAATTAAGTGCAGTGTGTTGGTGCTAAGTATTTCTCTATTGCTTTGCAGCATATTTACCACAAACTCCAGAAACTCATCCGCGTTGAGATGGTCTTTCTTTTTCTTAAATGAAAATAATGGGTTTTGTAGACCTTCCCGCTGTAGGCGAATTTGAACAAAATCTCCCTCATCTATGCCACCGTTAATCTCGTCCAGAACATCCTGGATCCCCCTCGTTAGCACCTCCAAGGCATGTACAAAGGAGTGCACATGTTCTAAATTTACAAAGCGAAATTCCTCGCTGGTTACCAAAGACCTAAATCTTTCATAGGGCCTTTGCCACCCCTTCACACATTCCACATAGACTTCAGGAGGCTGTGGGGAGGCATTTGGAACCCCCAGCACTGCCTTTACCTCCTCCACACCATTGGTGCTGTCGGAGACTTCAAGAGGTGATGGAGAGGCTGCACAACTCTCTGCTGCTCCCTCCCCAACCCCATCCTCCTCTCCCCCCACCTCATCAGCTTGAACAGACATCAGGTCTGAAGAGCCCCTTACCCCTTCAGAGACATTGTTGGGCAGAGCCCCCCATACTGTATAGCGCGATCAGCACAAGCTGGGTACTTTGCATAATTTATCAGTTCGGTCTCATAGTTGTCAAACAGCTTGGAGATCTTGTTGGAGACAACATTACGAGCCTCCTTAGCTTTCTTAATAAGATTATCTTTCTCTTTCAATTGTTGAGTGAGTTTGAAAAGAGATTCAGTGAATTCCATCCGCTTTTTAGGTTGATCGCCGTCGCTTATTACGCCCCCTTCGTTGGTTCTTGCACTGTCGATTTTTCTCTTTTTAGGCTTAGGCCCCTTCTTGCTGTTGGTAGACACAGAACGTTTCTTTTGAGGTGCACCATCACCGTGTAACGGCGTTGCAGCTTGTGATGTTCCAGGTACAGCTTCTAGAAAATAAACATACATAGATGTAGATCAAAAAAACGTGTTGTGATCGTGTAAAACTGCAATTGTATTGGACAAAAGTACATTAAACTTGTACAGAAAGTTTTAAAAGATGACTATACCATTTAAAACTAAATTATTTTTTGTTGAATATGACTCCACAAAAAAACAACAAGAATTGTAACCAGTTGATAATACATATGGTAACTAATGCTGGGATAGTTTTGCCAAAGAGTGGGAAAAGTTGGAAGCCCCAACTATAGAAAATACCTGAAATAGACATCGTGACATTGGTTCTCAATGTTGAACCTATGCAGGAAGTGTTGGAGAGTTGGGCTCCTTTCTATGAATGGACCTTTTTCACAGAGTATTAAGGTGTGTCAAAATGTTATTCAAAAAACCCCTAAAATCTGTTGATAAAACCTTCTACAAATCTCATGCCAGCATTACAATGTTGTAAAAATTAAGCAGCTTTAAGTGCTAAAATCTTTTATATACAAACCTTTACTGTAATGTCCAAATTCTAGTAATCCCCTAAAAAAGCCTATGAAGCTCTCATTAGTTTCATATAAAATGCAAAAGCTGCCGCATTACAGAGTTGTGCAATATTGATTTTGAAACCCATACACTGTTAAATGTAACTCTCTCTCACTCTCTGACTCTCTCTCTCTCTCTCACACACACACACACACAGAGTGAGATCTGTTTGGCAAACAAGGCATTTCTAAAAAAACCAACCATTAAAATAACATAGAGCTGATTAATGAATATTCTTACCAGGCTCCTTAAACACAGTGGCTGCCTAGGGGTGCGGTTGTGTTGTTTGATCTTCCTCATCCGAAATAACCTCTGTAAAAAAAAACCCTGATCGAATTAATTCAGAAAACTTTACATCTTTACAGCTTGTTTGTCTCATAAAAAACCCATTGTGATTGGTAGATGGGTGAAGGTGATGGACACCTTAGGGGGAACTGACTGTGTCCTCCTAGAATTCCTTTTGCTGGGGTGAAGGGAGGAAATTTATAGCCAGACATATATATTAGATTTTAGTAGGGCAGATTTTAATGAACTCAGAGGCATTACGAGAGTCATTCCATGGGCAAGAATGATGGAAGGAAAAGGAGCAAGCGGAGGGTGAGCAGTCCTAAAACAAGAAGTCTTGCAAGCTCAAGCCATCACTATTCCAACAAGATGGAAACATGGGAGGGGTTCCAAGAAGCCAATGTGGATGGACAGAGAATTCTGTGATGAGTTAAGGAAGAAAAAGGAAATGTTCAAGGAATGGAGGGAAGCACATGCCTCTAAAAAGAGTATCTGAGAGTTGATAGGCACTGAAAGTAAGCCATCAGATAGGCCAAAGCTTAAAGTGAACAGAGGTTGGCCAGGGCAGCTTGCTACAACAAGGAAAGCCTTTTCAGCTATGTTGGGGGCAAATGTAAGGTTTAAAAAGGTAATAGGCCCACTTTTTTTTGTAAAAATGGATAAATTCTGACAAAGAGAAAGTAGAAAGTTTCAATACCTATTTTGCGTCAGGTTTTTTTCACTTGAAAAAAGAGTATCAAGTCCTGCAGGGTCCTCAGCTAACAACACACTCCTTGGTTGAAAAGAGCTTTATTGAAATACTGAGACACTTCAGGCAAGAGGTTCCTTGGAAAAACTGATATTGGTAGGCAATGCCCCTCTACATATACCTTATGATAACCATTACACATTTCAGAGCTAAAGGTGCCAAAGCTAGTGGTTCCTCTCCCCAAAGTTCATCTCCAACAACCTCTGTAGCCATATCACTGAAAACCAGACTGTTGACCTTGGTCAACAGAAGATACTTATACATGTTATACAGAAAGATAGCAGGTGAAAGCAAGGTGTTAGGTTACTTCCAGTCAAACAGAAAGAGCAATACATAATGGCAAAAGCCACTCTTGACAAAGAATAGTCAAGATATGGCATCATGACTGCTGGTTGATAGGGAAAGAGAGGTGGTGTCAGGCTCTGTTCATTAATACTATTGCCAAATGCTGTTTACTAACCATTGATCAATGCTTAGATGTGCTCACTAACACAGGGGCCAGGGCAGTGAAGAGGGAGGGGGGAAGTAGAGAGTAGCTTCCCAGGAATATCAAAGGTTGCCAAGGTCTCTTTGTAGTAGACAGTATGTGCCAGATTCTCACCTCCTCCCTAGAGGCAGCAAGGACATTGCCTCTGAGAAAATGTAACCACCAACCGAAAAGATAAGGGGGAATGTTGAGAAAACTCTCACATGCAAAAGCAGCCTTTTGTTTTGGGAATTGAGGGGTAGAAGCAATTGCTTTGATGTAGAATGTTAAATACCAATTATTCGAACTGATCTCCATCAGTTCCAATGCCTACCAAGCTGGAGTAACTCTGAAGTATCCAATAAATGCAACTTTGTTTCAAATACAAAGTCTGCTTACTTGTGAGCTTCAATGAACCCACGCCTGACATTTTGGAACTGATCCTTACAAAGGTTTATCAGTGTGGGTAACTTTGTAGTGGATGGCTGAAAAGGCACCCGGCAACCGAGAGCCTTCAGAACCGATCGACATCCCGAAGTCCCCGGTGTGGCACATTACCGAGAGGAGACCGGCCAAGCTAGGGGGGATGACACATATACAGGAACTCTTCATCACCCCGAGAGCGTGGTACCTCCGCACCTCAACCACCCTAATGGATGATGCCGCGATCTGGCACAAGGCCATCCTCAACCGACCAGGACCGAAGGGGAACCCGGGGGATGGCAGTGATTCACCACCGGGCACGTACAAAGGGGAGCAATCCCCCAACCCCGACGACTGGCAGCAGGGATCGGAGTTGGAGGACGAGGACAACAAGCCCTCCCCGAAGGGCCCGAAACCCGTTGAGACACTAAAGGGAGAGGTGTCCACCCTAGCCCAAGACCTGAGACGTGAGATGAAGGAGAACATGGCCCTGATGCTGCAGGAAGTCCAGAAGCAGATCAACCGGGCCCTGATGGGGGGAGTCGTGAGACTGGCTCGGCTGCCACCTGCAGCACCCCCGACCGCCCCGGCGGCACCGGCAGCTCCGGCCGCCCCAGTGGCCCTGGCTGCCCCGGGCGTACTGGCGGCCTCAGCCTGGCCAGGGAGGCGAGCGAAGTCCTGAGAACTAGACACCACGTTCGAAGGGAACCCTGAAGGAGTGGAGTACTTCATAATTCAAGCGAACAGCTACATGCACTACTGGGGGGACACCTTCCCAGATAAGTTCAGCCGTGTGGACTACTTGGGGTCAAAGATGAAGGGGGCTGCCCAAAGATGGTATGTGAGCCTGTACGAGAACCTCTCCCCCACCCAATTCAGTTTGAGCAAATGGACGGGACAGTAATGAAGGGTGAGCCCTACGTGGAAGAGACCCAAAGGATCCCCGTGGGGATTGACGATCACTGGGACTTGGAAATTTTCGTGATCGCCCCCTCCTCTTCCTTTGACCTAGTGCTCGGGGTGGGGTGGCTAGCCAGGCACCAACTGGACATTCAGTGGGGGGAGCAGACCATAGACTTCACCGACAGGCGCTGCAAATTTCACCTCTGGCGGGAGCAGTGGGGCCCCAAAGCCCCGCCGAAGAACGAGAGGCTGTGCGTGTTGGTCGAAGAAGTCCCCACCATCCCTCATGAGTACCGGGACCTGCGGGGGGCGTTTAGCGAGGTTGAGGCCGATGAACTGCCCCCCCCCCCACCGGGACATGGACTGTGCCATCGAACTAATTCCAGGCCAGTCTCTCCCCAAGGTGAAGCTGTACTCCATGGGGTGGGCGGAGAAAGTGGAACTAAGGAAGTTCCTGGAGAAAAACCTCAAGCGGGGCTTCATCCACACCACCACAGCACCTCACGCCGCCCTGGTTCTCTTCCGAAAGAAGAAGGATGGGAGCCTTAGGCTTTGTACTGACTTTCGTGGGATAAACGGGATCTCTATGTCAAACGCTTACCCGATCCCCCTAATTAAGGACTTGTTAAGCACAGTCTCAGAAGGGTCCATCTTTACCAAACTGGACCTACGAGACGCCTACTTCCGAGTAAGCAAATAAAGAGACTGCACTCTCACTCTCTCTCACACACACATGGCTCTACTGCTGGCCCCTACTGATGCAGCTTTCACTTTCTGCTCAAAATTAAAGTTGCATACGCACATTTAAAACACAAGGTGTTTGCAGGTTTCTAAACCTGCAGAGATCTGAAGATACATGGTGGCTGCGGGGATGGGGCTTCCCCACCAGCCAGCTGGCTGGGGGTAGGATGAGGCCTGGAAAACTGGGGATTCCTCCACTGGGACTGGGGGATTGGGAAGCCTAGGTTGCATTGAATGAGTACAAATCCCCTGGGCCAGATGGTGTGCAACCAAGAGTTGGTCTAGGGGGCCCGCCCCTTGAGCTGCCATCACCTTATGGCCCCCGGAGCCCCACTCTGGGGCAACTGGGAGATCTCAGAAGAAGGTGGAAGGCTGGGTTGCACCCTGTCGCCTCTCTGGCTGGTTTGTCCTGGTTGGGCCTCTGTCTTTCTCTCTTTCTCTCTGGCTGTGAAAGGCTCCCTGGCTCCAGCTCCACCTTTGGATCCTCACTGACCCTCCTCCTGGCTGCCCTCTCCCTCCTTTATACCCCTTCCCCCACCCCTGTCCTTTCCCATTGGCTCCAGACCAGACTCTTCCCCCTTACTTAAGGTGCAATGCCCAGTGAGTTCCGGGTCATTGGACCCACCAGGCTCACCCTTCCCATCCCCGGAGATGCTAGACCTTGCAGCAGGCCTGCCATGGCTTGGGAGGTCCCGTTCCCTGCCTTGCGGCTCAAGGTGTGGCTCCTCTGCCTACCCTGCCACGCCCTCTGGTCTGTCTGCAGATCTCTGGGCAGGCAGTGTCTGCGGATCTCAGGCAGGCAGTGGATGACATTCTGCTCATGCCCAGGGCTGGGTTCAGTGGACCAGCAAGCCGCCCCCAGCGTCAGCTTTGTGGTGGGGGCTTGCATCTGCCTCGTGTGGTGGCAGTGGCTGCTGGTTCTTCGACGTTCCCAGTGAGTGTGGGCATTGGGTGGTCATGGTCCTCAGGGTCAGGGAGGCTGTGCAGGGGCAGGAGGGGCATCAGCACCACCAAAGGCAGTCCCAGCCAGGAGCTGGCAGGACACGAATATGGGTTATATCAACAGAAACATAATGTCAAAACTGCAAGATGTCATAGTCCCACTGCACACTACATTGGTCAGACCACACCTGGAGTAGTGTGTGCAGTTCTGGAGGTCTTACTTCAAAACAGATGTGGACAGAATGGAGCAGGTGCAGAGGTGGGCAATTAAGGTCACCAAGTACTTGAAAGACTGTCACATAGAGGATGGCACAAAGTTGTTTTCTGTTTTCCTAGAAGTTCAGACCAGAACCAACAAGTTGAAATTAAAACAGTTTTCAGCTAAACATTAGGAGGCACTTTCTGAAAGAGTGGTTCCTTGGTGGAACAGATTTCTTCAGGAGTTGGTGGGCTCTTCTTCTTTGGAGGTTTTTAAACAGAGGCTAGATGGCAATCTGACAACAATGCTGATTCTGTGAACTTAGGTAGATAATGAGAAGGAGGGCAGGGGAGGTACTTTTAATTTTCCTATATTGTGCAGGGTGTTAAACTAGATGACCCTGGAGATCCCTTCCAACTTTATGATTCTAAGATAATCAGGGGCCTGGAGACCAAACCTTACTTGGGAAGGTTCAGTCTGCAGAACAGAAGGTTGAGGAGGGACATGATGGCTCTCTTTAAGTATTTGAAAGGCTGTCACTTAAAAGAGGGCAGGGAGTCGTTCCTGTTGACAGAAGAAGATAGGACTCACAATAATGGGTTTAAATTATAGGCAGAAAGGTATCAGCTGGATATATCTACTGCTGGGAACGTGAGCAGTAGAATTGGCTGCCTAGGGAGGTGGTGAGCTTCCCCTCACTGGCAGTCTTCAAGCAGTGGATGGGTGAACAATTGTCAGGGGTGTGTTAGGCTGAGTCTACATTGAGCCAGAGGTTGCACTAGATGGCCTGTATGGCCCCTTGCAACTCTATGATCCTATGAAATTATGCTTTCTGGTAAATCATTAGGTATAGCAGAGGTGTGTATGTAATAGATCAGTGGTAGTATGACTTCTTCCTTATCCTTCTATGAAACAAGTTCTTGGCAAAGGATGGGATCTATGAAAGCTTCCCTCAGAACACAATGCACTGTATATTAGGGAAATATTATCTTTGCCATTTCATAGATTGTGGTTTTCCTGCAATGTTTCTCACATGATGGAAAAAATGAAAATGCCCAAATCTGTGTATGTGTGTGTATGTGCAGGGGTTATTCGTAGCCTCAGTGGTCAGACTATAATGTAGGTGTGAAGAGGAAGCCAGGTTGTCTGTATTCATTTCCTGCTAAATGGAACCTAAAAAATAGAATTATGGAAATTTTAAGCGCCAGCAGCCTGATCTCCACTTGTCCCCAGATGGAACCAGGCTGCTGGTGCTTAAAATCAAAAAGGTGGCAGAGCAGTTTTTAAACTAAATTTTGGGGGGAAACCGACAGGCGATGAAATGTCTCTGGTTCGGGAGGACTCATCTCAAAGAGATGAAGGATTAGCTGTTTCTTTTCTACCGGATAATGGATCAGAGTTGTTCACTGAGATGGTGACAAACAGCATGGACTGTCTGCCAAAGTCTCAAGGTGGCAGGAGGAAGGTTATGGGTCTAGCTTGCCTGGGAAATTATAGATGATTGTATGCAAATGCTAGAAGTGTTCGAAGTAAAATTGGTGAGTTGGAATTTTTAGTGTTGGCAGAAAACATAGACATTGTGGGAATTTCAGAAACTTGGTGGAATGAGGAGAATCAGTGGGACATGGTGATTCCGGGATATAAGTTATATCGGAAGGATAGGGAGGGACGGGTTGGAGGTGGGGTGGCTCTGTATGTCAGAGAGGGTATACGGTCCAGTAAGACTGAGGTCAGAGAATTAGATTCCCGTCCAGAAATGCTTTGGGTTGAAATAGAGGGCCCAAAAGGAAATTTAACTATGGGAGTTTATCGCCTACCAAATCAAAAGAGAGAAGACGATTATAATATGATGGAAGGCTTAAAGATAGCGGCTAAACGTAAAAACTATGTCGTAATAGGTGATTTTAACTACCCGCAGATTGATTGGGTCAATATATGTTCTGGTCGAGAGAAACAGATTGAGTTTTTTTATGTTCTCAATGACTGTGCTATGGAGCAGATGGTCTCAGAACCTACCAGGGGAGGGGTGATCCTGGATTTGGTCCTAAGTAATGCCCAAGACTTGGTGAGAGATGTAAAAGTGATCGCACCGCTTGGGAGCAGTGACCATAACGTTATTGATTTCACCATTTGTATAAATAGGGAGTTGCCCCAAAAGACTGGCACCACCACGTTTAACTTTAAAAGGGGTCAATTCTCTGAGATGGGGCATGTGAAGAGGAAACTGAAAGGAAAGGTAAATACAGTCCAAACCCTTGGGGAAGCTTGGAGGCTATTTAAAACTACAATCCTAGCAGCTCAGATAAAATATATACCACAAGTTAGGAAAGGCAAAAAATGGTATAAGAAAAGGCCTGCATGGTTAACAAAGTAATGGAAGCTGTAAAAGGTAAGAAGGACTCCTTTAAGCAGTGGAAAGCTAGTCCAAGTGAGCTTAATAAAAGGGAACACAGGCTGTGGCAAATCAAATGAGAGACTGTGATCAGGCAGGCAAAAAGGGACTATGAGGAGCATATTGCAAAAAACATAAAGACCAACAATAAAAATTTCTTCAAATATATTAGAAGCAGGAAACCAGGCATGGAGGCAGTGGGGCCCTTGGATGACCAAGGGGTGAAAGGATTACTGAAGGAGGATGGGGAAATGGCTAAGAAGCTGAACGCATTTTTTGCCTCTGCCTTCACTGTGGAAGACGAGAAGTGTTTGCCCGCCCCAGAACCACTAATTTTGGAAGGGGTGTTGAAAGACCTGAGTCAGATTGAAGTGACAAGAGAGGAGGTCCTACAACTGATAGACGAATTAAAAACTAACAAGTCACCAGGTCCGGATGGCATATGTCCAAGAGTTCTAAAAGAACTCAAAGTTGAACTTGTGGAGCTTCTGACAAAAATATGTAATCTTTCATTGAAATCTGCCTTCCTGAGGACTGGAAGGTAGCAAATGTCACCCCCATCTTTAAAAAGGGTTCCAGAGGAGATCCAGGAAATTACAGGCCAGTCAGTCTGACTTCAAAACCGGGAAAGTTGGTAGAAACCATTATCAAGGACAGAATGAGTAAGCACATTGATGAACATGGGTTATTGAGGAAGACTCAGCATGGGTTCTGTAAGGGAAGATCTTGCCTCACTAACCTATTACATTTCTTTGAGGGGGTGAACAAACATGTGGACAAAGGGGACCCAATAGATGTTGTTTACCTTGACTTCGAGAAAGCTTTTGATAAAATTCCTCATCAAAGGCTCCTTAGAAAGCTCGAGAGTCATGAAGTAAAAGGACAGGTCCTCTTGTGGATCAAAAACTGGCTAATTAATAGAAAACAAAGAGTGAGTATAAATGGGGAGCCTTCACAGTGGAGGACAGTAAGTAGTGGCGTGCCGCAGGGCTCAGTACTGAGTCCCATGCTCTTGTTCATAAATGATTTGGAGTTGGGAGTAAGCAGTGAAGTGGCCAAGTTTGCAGATGACACTAAATTGTTCAGAGGTAGATAACTCACTGAAAATGTCAAGACAGTGCGATTGCAATAAAAAAGGCCAATGCCATGCTGGGAATTATTAGGAAGGGAATTGAAAACAAATCAGCCAGTATCATAATGCCCCTGTATAAATCGATGGTGCGGTCTCATTTGGAATACTGTGTGCAATTCTGGTCACTGCACCTCAAAAAGGATATTATAGCATTGGGAAAAGTCCAGAAAAGGGGAACTAGAAAGATTAAAGGGTTGGAACACTTTCCCTATGAAGAAAGGTTGAAACGCTTAGGGCTCTTTAGCTTGGAGAAACGTCGACTGCCGGGTGACATGATAGAGGTTTACAAGATAATGCATGGGATGGAGAAAGTAGATTAAGAAGTACTTTTCTCCCTATCTAACAATTCCGTTAGATAAACATCCTTTGCCAGATGGCTGTAGGGACGTGAGAAAGGAGTTGTAGGTGATGGAGGGTAACTAGGACTCTTACTTGACAATACTTCAGCCATCTTAGGAGGTAAACAACTGTGCTTGACATTAGTAATGTGCCAGAACAAATAAGCTTTTGAGGCAAAGTCCTGGCTTCAACTGGTGGAACTCATAAGCAAATGAACTCATCAGTGTCTTGCAGGATTTAATGAAATTCTCCAGGGCCTGCAAGACAGAGATGTTCCACTAGGCTTTTGGTTGATGACAGCAATGGGTAATATCATGGCTGGCAGCAACCTCTCTCCTCTCTTTTCTTTCTTTCTCTTCTTCCTCCTTATCCTGCTCATGAGGAAGCACCACAGTCTGAAACTGGTTAAAGGTTAACTCATTAACACCATCTGGCAATTGTTTTTAAGAATGAAATTGTGTATTTATTATATTTTAATACTGTTTATGATGTATTGTATTTCATTGCCCAGAGCTCTGTTTACTCAGGGATTGGGCGATCCATAAATCCAAATTATAAATAAATAAGTAGGTAAGGTACTTCAGGACTGTTTTTCTATTATCATCCCTGGAGGTTCCATCAATTGTAGGGACAAGTTGTTAATAGTAACAATAACTTAATGAGGTAAGTAAACTGGGAAATTCCAGCTAAGAAGGAATTGTAGATGATAACTAGGTTCCAAAAATAAGTCTTTAATTAGGCTTTTTTCCCCTTGTCACTTAAATTGCAGGAATGCCCTCCAAAGTCTAGGCCCTTCTTCCCATGAGTCTCTGGTCCCTGGTACAGTCAGTATTTATTTATTTATTTATTTATTTATTTATTTATTTATTTATTTATTTATTTATTTATCTAAGATTTATATCCCGCCCTTCCCACTAGGTGGCTCAGGGCAGCTTACAACATATAAAACTAACATAAAATCTAAAATTAAGCATTAAAATCAACATTTCATAAGTTATAGTTAAAATTAATAAGTTTCTACTTGGACCTTCAGTCTGAAATAGAGTTGGCAATCTCAGGTGGGGCCTGGAGATCTCCCAGAATTACAATGGCTCTCTAGACTGAAAAAAAAAATGACTACTTTGGAGGATGGGATCTATGACATTACAGATCACTGAGGTCCTTTTTCTCTGCAAACTCTGCCCTCACCAAGCTGCACCCAAGCTCCAGGTATTTCCCAACCAGGTCAGACAGTGGGGGTCCAAATCATCTTCTTCAGCTTCCATAAGCCCCACAAAGCTTTCACAGTCCTGTGTCTCCTACAGTTTCCCCCTCTTACTTCTACCCTCTCCTTTCCCTCCCTTTTCCTCTGCCTTCTTCTTCCTCCCTTCAGGAAAAAAGCAACTGTTACTTAGGTCAGAGTCAAGGCTGTTGAGGAATGCAATCACTTAGTAATTCCATTACCATATTTAATTTTCATATTGTTTTGCAGAAGCAACAGAGGATACAAGGCCATGCTGAGTGAAACCAAACCAGCTCATCAACAAGTGTTAGGATGGATAGGCCCACAGCCACATCAAGTGACTCTTCCCCAACTGCAGAGAACCAAGGTTTGTGACTGTAATTAAAGTGTCAGATCATCTCTGGGTAGGAAGCATGAACTCCCACACAAAGGGGAGGGACTAGATAATAGGTCTTTGTATCTGGGTCAGTCCTGATGGGGCCTTCCTTGCACACAAGCAAAGCAAGCAGTATCAGTAAAGATAGAAATGATTATATTGTGTGAATTGGAAGCCACCTGTTCCAGGGGTTTCATATCTCACCTGCAGTAAGTAGTAATTTTTTAACCTCTCATTAATTGTGTATACATTTTCAAAGTAGTGAAAGATAGGATTTATATTTACTTATAGTAAGATTCTCTACTGGTAATTACAGTACTATCACAACATGTAAATTCTTAAAATATGATACACCAATGGGTTATCCATTTTTTGATGGAAGTTATATTAGTTTGAGAAGCCTGAGTCTGTAAGGTATAAAGAATGAGAGGCTAAAATGATTCAGTTCCTCAATTTATAGTCTGCTTTTTCTAAAGAGGTGGAATCAGACTTTCTCCGAAGTGTGCACGCTCTTCTCCGAGAACTTGATGGTCACCACCCAGCCTTCCAGAGTGAGCAAGGTAAGGGCCACTAGTGCTCTCTGGCCTGTGAGACTTAGAGTTGTATGTCTTAGATTTCCATACCCATAGCCAGCCAGAGTAGAGGAATCCTTGGCTTCTTTGTGTTAGCAGCCCCAGAGCTTCTGTTTCTGTTGTTTGCTTCATTGAAGACCAAAGTTGGAGTCCAGTAGCACCTTTTAAGACCAACAAAGTTGTATTGAGAATGCAAGCTTTCATGTGCTAAAAGCACATTTCATCAAAATAGTATGGGATGGAATCTTTGAGCAGTCTTCCAGAGAATACTATTTTAGCCACCATTGATGTGGAATCTCTGTATACCAACATACCACACCAAGATGGATTACAAGCTGTAAGGAATTTAATTTCTGACAAAAACACAGCTGACTTTGTTCTACAGACAGAGATTCTCACCTGAGGGATCTACAACAAACCTTTTAGGAACTAAACTATCCACCTGATGGAGTTAGGAAACAGATTAACAAAGCTAAAATGATACCCAGAGAAGACTTATTACAAGACAGGCCCCCAAAAAGACAATAACAACACCACTGACTGAAACCTACTGACTAACAAACATAGCTGCATGCCTCCAGCTACCATCACACACAACTCTCAACTCAAAACAGTTCAGCCCATCAGCCTTTGTTGGACCGTTACAATTTCTGTTGGACAGTAACAGCTCTTGAGGGGCAAACCATTTCTTGCACAAAGACAACCCCACAAGTATTGAGGGGCAAACCATTTCTTGCACAAAGACAACCCCACAATCTCAAACAACTCCTCACCCACAATAATGCAACATCTCATTTGAGCATGGACACTGGTACTAGAGCTTGCAACAAACTCAAATGCCAACTTTGCTTCCATATATACCAAAACAACATAATCATTGAACCTAACAGCATTAACTACCGTACTCAGAGTAACTACTGTACTCAGGCTCATCCATTTGCTCACCTTCCAACATTATATATGCCATTAAATGCCAACAATGCCCTTCAGTTCTCTATATAGGATAAACAGGACAGACCCTATGCCAAAGGATACATGGACACAAATCTGACATCAGGAATTACAAAACTGAGAAACCTGTAGGAGAACACGTCAACCTTCCATGACATTCAATGGGTGACCTCAAAGTAGCTGTTCTACTGCAGAGGAACTTCAAGAAAGGGAAAGGGAAATTGCTGAATTACAAGTTATTATGAAACTTGGAACAAACACCTCCCCAAGGCTGAACAGAAATATTAGTTTTTTATCTCGTTACATATGCTAAACCCATTCTCACCAAGTACAGCTATATATCCACTGTATTCCACTGTACTTCTTTTTTTAGAATAGTGTATCACAATAATGTATGTGATATTATGCAATGTAACAGAGTAGAGATCTCTCTGACAGAATTACTCATAGAAAAGGATATTGTTAGTGTAACCCATACCTGAGTGGTACATTTCCATTGTATTCTAAAGTATTTGTGTATTAGTTTTTGAATAGAATAGACTGCAGCTTCTTTCTACAGGAAAATATTGTTATTTTAACCTATGCTTTAGAGGAGACCAATGGAACATTGCAACAGACTCTAATTTACTCTTTTTAGCAGATTTAATGATATTGACATCAATCTCCAATTCTGATGTTTATTGCCTTTGCTGTTTTTCCCTGCCCAGTAAACCCAAACCAACAATTACCAGGTCCCAGCTAAAGCTGCTTAAAACGTTTTCACTATTTTGCATACTAATACACAGCCCACTCTCTATTTATGTAGGACTGCTGATTCCCTCCCATACTATTGTCTGATGAAGTGTGCTTTTAGCATACAAAAGCTTGCATTCTCAATAAAACTTTGTTGGCCTTAAAGGTGCTACTGGACTCCAACTTTGTTCTATTGTTTCAGACAAACATGGCTGCCCACCTGGATCTACTCTCATAGATGTATGTGCTTGGGTGTACCTGTTAACATTCCAGAGATCAAAACATTGCTAGCCATATTATTCCTTACAGGCATCAAAAGTATGAGAAAACAGCCTTTGTTTAATGGTAAAAGTATGTGTTGTGTTCATTCCAGCACCGGCCCGAGGGTGTGTGACACCCCAGGCAGGCTGCCTGCCTGCTGCCCCCCCGCCACTGCCCACCCCTCTGGTCAGGCACTCCTCCCATCAGAGCACACAGTGCCTGGGCTTACTGCCTTCGATGCAGCTGGTGGCGCGGCATCTACTCCTTTGAAGAGCCTGCTGAAGGAAGCTTCTTCCCCCTCCTTCCAGGAACCAGAAGTGGGGGAGCGAAGTCTCCCATGGGCTCTTCAAAGGAATAGATACTGCACCAGCCACATTAAAGGCGGTAAGGCCCAGGCACGGCACGCAGGGGGGGAGGGCAGGCTCTGATGCTCTGATTGCACCGGGGGGGGAGGGGGAGGAGGAGGAGAATCATAGAATCATAGAGTTGGAAGGGACCTCATCTAGTCCAACCACCTGCACAATGCAGGAAACTCACAAACACCTCCCTCAAAAGAAGAAGAGGAGGAGGATATTGGATTTATATCCCGCCCTCCACTCCGAATCTCAGAGTCTCAGAGCGGCTCACAATCTTCTTTATCTTCATCCCCCTCAACAAACACCCTGTGAGGTAGGTGGAACTGAGGGACCTCTCATGGAAGCTCCCCTTTCAAGGACATCTATGTGAGAGCTATGGGTGACCCAAGGCTATTCCAGCAGCTGCAAGTGGAGGAGTGGGGAATCAAAACCAGTTTTCCCAGATAAGAGCCCACACACTTAATCACTACACCAAACTGGCAAAAGGATACAACTGGGGCACTGTATTGGCAGGGAGAGAGGCAGGACTAGAAACTAGAAGGATGTCCAGTTCCTCAAGAGATGCCACCCTGAGAAAGTCTGAGGTTGGCAATGGAAAGGGGAGCTGGGGAAGCGCAAGAGAAGGGAGGGGGCAGGTGGCTGCGGGAGTGGGGGGGAGGCAGGCAAACTAGGCATTTCATGGGCACTGGGAAGGAGGCCAATTCGATGCCCCCACCTCCCGGCGACCTAGGCAACCACCTAGTTTTCCTAGTGGGCAAGCTGGCCCTGGTTAAGTCAAAGACTCTGGGTAGCAGACTTCTGGTCGAGCACTGGAGGAAGGCAGACGTGTGGCTCTACAGCTCTGTAATGATAAGTCTATGATAAATATTTTTTTTAAGCCTGAGGATTTTACCTCTCTCCATCTTAACTCTCTCAACTGTATGCAGAGCTTTTGAGGAGTGTAAACCGCTCCTGCTTAACTGGATAATTGACTGGCGTCTTCACCATCTCTGCCCTTGGAAGGTTGCCAAGTGGGAGCTTGGTTTACTTTGGAACTTTACTATTACTATTTTTCCTCAGCTGCCCTGCAAGCTCTTCCTTTAATAATAGTGAATCTTTTAAACGTGTGAGAGATGCAGAGGAGATTTTGCCCCCTTTGCCAAAACAATTAAAATTTTTATTGTTATTACTCTGAGATTGAAAATAGAAAATTATCAAGTCTATAATTAGTTTTTGACTTTGAATATTTGCCTTTCTGGCTGTCTCCAATTACCCTATCCTTCTCTGGGCTTGCATCCAATACTTTGTTTACCAATTAACATGGGCATTACCAAACGGCCAAGGGACGCTGAAGATTCTCCATTACTAGCTAAACAATTGAAAATAGATGATTTTTATTCAGCCCAAGTGCCCACATCTAATCGTTTTGAGATTTTGGCTAATTTTGATAATAAGGATATTATTGAGTAGCCCACTGTCAGTACCTCGAGTCAAGGAACCATGCAGTCTGAGAATTCAGCAGTTTATTCCATAGGCATCTTAAGGCAGGACACCATCTCTGCTAAGACTCACGTCTTAGCTCAGTGACTCTCTTTTAACCCCTTGCCCCAACTGTTAATTTTCAAGCAAGCGTGGGGATGCAAAGTGCGGAGATAATTTTGGTGGGTCCCCCTCCCACCAACAGTCTTGGAAGTCCAGGTGCATAATCTTTTCTTCTTCAGCATCTGACCTTGGAGGCTGGCAGAGGCGGCTTGAATACTGAGTTCCATAGATAAGCAGTGCGCAAAGAGAGGAAAGTGGGAAAAAGGCAAGCAAGCACATAAGCATAGCAATAGTGACGACACAGAGTGAGTTCATGGCAAGAAGAATACAAATACTGTATTTAAATATATGACTCTTGACATTCTGTCCCCCTTAAGGTCCCCTTCCCCCAGGTTTGTCTGGATATTTGACGTGAAAGTCTTTGATAAGCTTCCAACAGTTATTATCGGATACATTATGCTTGGCTGAGGGGAAAATGGGCCCATTTGATGAGATAGTACAACTCCCCTCGCCTGATTTTGAAATTCAAAATTTCCTGCACCTCCTGATGCCTCTGACCATGAAGCAGGGCTGATGCTGAGGGTGCCGAGGGGAAGGACAGGATAGTGCTTCAGGTAGCTGGCATGGAAAAAAGGATGGAGATGTTTCAGGTTTTTAGGTAACTCAAGCTCCACAGTCACATTATTTATAATCCTTTTGATAGGAAATATTTCATCCCCAGTTTTTTGCAGTTTGGGGTATTTGGGAGGTGCTTGGTGGAGACGTACACAGTATCCCCCACCTTGAGGTCCCACAATTTAGAGTGTTTTTTATCATAGTATTTTTTATAGTCTTCTTTGGCTTTAGCCAATTGTTTTTGGATAGCTCCCCATCCCTGCGAGATCTGAGACCACCACACTGTGAAATCAGCAGGGGCAGTAGGTGGTGATGGGAGTCCCAGGAATGGTTTGCCCTCTGTAATGTTCATGTTCTTTAATTGATTACAGATCAATGCAGTTTTTAAACAGAAATCAGTATATTCACTAATTTAAGAACAGAAAACAGTTTTATAACACTAACTTAAAGGTAACAACATGAAATCAAAATTCCAATACAAAGATACTTCCAAGAAGGCTGGTTGAACTGAGCCCTTGTTGTATCCCCACTAACTTGCAAAGTTGTGCCCAAAAGTTGGCAACGAACTGTGGCCCATGGTTGGAAATCATCTTTCTTGGGAAAGCATGTAGCCGAAAGACATGCTGCACAAACATTTGGGCCAACTTCTTAGCGGTAGGCAGCTGCTTGCATGGAATAAAATGAGCCTGTTTGGAAAAGGTGTCTACCACCACCCACACTACTGTTTTATCTTGGGAGGGGGGCAGGTCGGTTATAAAATCCATGGAAATACATTCCCAGGGCCAGGAGGCTGTGGCGAGTGGTTGCATCTCTCCAGGAGGTAGCCCCCCTTGGTTTTTTTGCCATTATACAAGACAGGTAGCTGGTTATATATTGCAGCATGTCCTTTCACAAACCTGGCCACCAAAATTTTTGTTGCCCCAGATGAATCATTTTTACAAATACAAAATGCCCCCCAACTTGGAATCATGAGCTCGTTGGATGACTTCCGCTCGTAGCGGTTCTGGAATGAACAGTTTGTTGTCCTTGCACCAGAGACCGTCGAGGGAGTGAGTGAGATTGGAATCCTTATCGGGCGGGTGCGTTGCCAAGGCTTGTTTAAGGGAAGTTAGGAATTAGTCTGGAGGACCCGTGCCCTTCTGTTCCTGTGCTCGGGTGGTAACCAAAGTGCTGAGTTGGGCGGGGGTGAACAGTGAGTCTATAATCACTTGCTCTTGCTTTTGTGCTGGGGTAGGCGGGACAATGCGTCAGCTAGGAAGTTCAGCCTCCCTGGGATGTGTCCCAGCGTGAATTTGAATTTGTGGGAAAACCCCACCCATCGGACTTGTTTGGTTGTGAGTTTGTGGGTGGTGACTAGCAAAGTGAAGTTTTTATGGTCCGTCCATAATTCGAATGGTTCCCTTGCTCCCTTTAAGTAGTGGCGCCACTTTTCTAAGGCCAATTTCATGGCAGACGCCTCTTTGTCCCACACTGATCAGTTTCGCTCCTAGGGGGAGAATTTCTGATACAAGTATGTGTATGGGTGGAGTTTCCCATCCTCCCCCTCTTGGATCAGCACGGTGGCTCGGGCCACATCGCTTGCATCACATTGCACCACAATTTTTTTATTTTCACTGGGGTGAATGAGGCAAGGTTCTGAAATGAATCGTTGCTTGAGGTCCTCGAACACCTTTTGGCATTCTGGGGAGCAGTCCAGCTTGGCACTCGCTTTAGTAGCGGCGGCACCCTTCCCCTTGGTTTTTAATAAATCTGTTAAGGGCATGGTGATGGTGGCAAAATTGTTTATAAATCCTCTGTAAAAATTTGCAAACCTGAGGAAGTTTTGAAGTTGCTTTCAGGTTTTGATTGCTGCCCACTCCGCCACCGCTTCTACCTTGGCGGGGTCCATCCCGAGCCCCCCACCCCCACCCTGAAACTCGGTAGCCTAGGAAGTCAAGTTCTGTTTTGTGGTATTCACATTTCGAAAGTTTGGCAAACAGTTTGTTTTCATATAGGGTTTGCAACACTTGGTGTACTAATTGCACATGTGAGGGGAGGTCCTGTGAATAAATTAACATGTCATCCAGATAACAGACCACCTCCTTGTAGAGGAACTTGTGTAAGACCTCATTGATTAAATTCATGAAGACCCCCGGTGCCCCCTTCAACCCGAATGGCATCACCAAATATTCGAATTGTCCCAAGGGGGTGTTGAAGGCGATTTTTCATTCATCCCCTTCCCGAATGCAAACCTGGAAGTATGCATCCCTGAGATCCAATTTAGTAAAAATCTTTCCCTGTGAGACCTCGCTGAGGAGATCTCTGATTAGGGGGATGGGATATGCATTGTTCATCGAGATTGCATTCAGGCCTCAAAAGTCTGTACAGAGCCTCAAACTGCCATCCTTTTTCTTTCAAAATAAGACGGGCTGCGTGTGGGAATAAAACCCCTTTGCAAATTCACATCCAAAAATTTCTTTAGCTCCTCTCTCTCGGCTCTACTTATGGAGTCCAATTTTGCTTTGGGAAGCAGCTCCCTCTCCACCAATTCAATCGCACAGTCTGTGGGGGGAGGTGAGGGGGGAGCTTGTCTGCCTGGGCTGCATCGAACACCCCTTTCAAATCTCAATACTCAGGTGGAATGGAGGAGACCTCTAGCACTGTTAAGCATAGTCTTTTGACCTGGTCTGGTCCCATCTGTGCTTGTCACACTCCCTGTCTTGGAAGCAGATGTCACTCCCACTCCACTGGAGAAAGGGGTCATGGTCTGCCAACCACTCCAAACTGAGGATTGCTTGAAATTTGGCTGATGGGGCGATCATGAAGGTTCTGGGCTCCCAGTGTTCCTCTATTCCCAGGGCACATGTCTCTGTTCCTTCAGTGCATGGCTCCCCCCTCATTGACTCCCCATCCATTTGTTCAAAAAGTAGGGGAGAGGGGAGAGGTTTTTTCTTGAGTCCCAGGGCCTCTACCAGACTGGGGGATAACAGATCCTTTGAGCATCCGGAGTCTAGGAGGGCTCGGACATATGAAAATCGCTTAGTCTCTGGGTTAACTAAAGTGATAGGCACGAGGACTTCCGGGGGAGGAAAATGTCGAGCTGAGCTGTCTCTCATAACGGGAGCAGGCTGGAATTTCTGTTCGGGGTAGTAGAAGGCAAATTAATGCCTACTGCCTACTTTTCTCAGTGAGAGAAGAGTCCAAGACATGCACAGAAAACTTTGAAAAGAGATTTACCTTGGCTTAAAGGGAGCCCTGGAGAAGGTCTTCTTTGAGGCTTTGAGGGGTCTCAAGAAGTTGCATAGTCATCGTCTGCAGAAGTGCCCAGAGTCATTTATTTGACATAAGCTCATCAGGATCCTAACCTTCTTGGACATTTCTAAACATTTAAAGCTTTGAAAGACCAGTGGAAACTTGGTTAATTGGAAGAAAAGGTACAGAAGTTTTGTTTTCATTCCGGAGCTATTTATAGCTTAAAGGGACAAAATTAAAATGTGGGAAAAGGAAATATAGAAAGCTTGGAAGAAGAAGAAGGAAGGGGTGAATTTTGGATTTTATAAATATAAAGGACAGTGCTAAAAACTGCTAAAAAGTGAGAAGGAATTTATTGTTTTGTCTACCTGCGGTTTGGAAGTAAAAGCAGCATCGTCATACTGGAACAGACCTGCAGCACATCTGAGCAAGACAGGAAGTACGTCAAGTATTGTGAGATCTTCATGTGAGTTGATGGTGACAAAACCAGGAAGCAGTAAGAAAAAAACCTACTCTAGCAAAATATACCATTGAGAAACATCGGCGGCCATTGCTGAAAGGCTAAATTTAAAACTGTTTTTAAAAAAATCTGGGACACTAAAAATTGTCAGGATTAACTGAAAAAAGGGTAAGAAGATAAGTACTATTGGTCACATTATTTGTGGGCTCCTAGGGAAGTTTTAAAAGGAAAGAAAAATTTGAAGGAGTAAAAAGTCGTGGCCGCCATTTTGGATATTTTAAAGACTTTTAAAGTAAATATCTGGACTTTGGGGGCTCAGAAACCAGCGAAATTGGGCTTGCCAGAAAGGGCAAGTCCTAATCTCTTGAATCTGACTGTCACATTGAAAATTGGTGAGGTCAAAAATTTCGTCATTTTTTGAAGGTTTAAAAATTTTTTTAAAAATCATATCTTGGCCTAGGAAGCTCAGAGGAAGATGGAATAAAGTTTATTATAAAAAGCAAATTTAAATCTTATGAACTTGATAGCTAAACTTGCAATTTGTGAGACCAAAATTTTTGGTATTTTGTTTTTTTTTCTTTACCTAAATGCCTGAACCCAAGCAGATCCGACAAAAGGTTCTTTCATTAGAGAAAATGCAGGAGCAATTGGATGACATGGAAGCCAGAATAGAATTTCTTATTCAACACATATACCTCAGCTTCTATTATGAGCTAAAGGTTATCTGGCATCTAAGGGAGTCTTCCTATCCCGTGTTTTTAAGAACGAGATGATCTCTCCACTACTACCCAATAAGAAGTGCCCATCCCAACAGAATTATCCCCTGATTACAAAGGTTGACAACAAGAATTCAAATAGGGAAGATCCAACAGACTCAACCAACTGCCCTTTCCCGTCTAATAATTTTGACGAAACTATGGACATAGTAGCAGGAAATAATATTCTGGAAGATAATATCACCTCCAATCACTCCAAGTCAAAGAACAAGAGAATATCCTAAAGGGACTTGGTCTACTGAGGGAAAATCTCATATTAGACTAAATTCCAAAAGAGAATCCATGAGATCCCCAATAACCAAATAGAAATTTCACAAGGCACCCTATGAACAAATCTAGATGAACAAGAATCCTGTACTCCTATAATCTCCAATCAATCTCTTCAGACGAATTTTAACTCTGACAATTTGGCCTCTAATTCTACACCATATGGCTTTCCATCTACCAATGGGTGTATATATTAAGACTCTCAAAAATTGCAAGACCAAATTACAGAGCTGGACTGACTGTCCAAAAAGCCTCCTACCAGAGATCTTCACCTCATATCTTGGAATATTTCTAGCTAGTTGAATAAATCATGTGATCTTGATTTTATCGATTTGCTTACCCATTATGATTGTATTTTACTTCAAGAAACTTGGTCAGAATTAGAAATTAATATTCCTGGATTTCTTCCATTCAACCTTGCTGCTCATAGAAATGTTTCCAGGGGAAGATTTAAAGATGGACTAGCAATTATGATCAGAGCAAATATATGTTCTGACATTACTTGACTTTTCCCCTCCCCTAGCACAAGCTTTATTAATTCTCTTAACCAGTTCCACACTTATTCTGGTCAATGTCTATCTTCCTCCAACTGAGGACGATTTAATGCTTTCGAGTAATTGGAACAAATTATCTGATTTTATTTCTTTGCTTAAACATTTCCTATGTACAAAGAATCTGTGATATAGAGAGACAAACGGATCTAGAACAGGCCCCTTCTTTTTTGGCGTCTACTGAGACCAAATATGTTATGAGGATGGCCAAGTACTTTTCTTATTTGGAGGTATCAGCTCACAGAAGAGCCTTTACATTGGCTCGATGCGCAGCCTTGCCCTCAAAAGTGTTAGAAGGGAAATATAGAAAAGTTCCGTACGAAGATCGACGCTGTTCTTGTGCTATGGGAGAGGTGGAGTCGATGACTCATATGTTTTTTCAATGCCCATTCCACCAAGCATATAGGGACAGGTTTGTTTCCCCGCTTGTAGTCAAACCAATAGCAGATGCGGACAGGGCGTGTTTGGAGAAACGTTTGGTGGATGCAAGTCCATCTATCTCTAGACAGATAGCTAAATTCTGCCATTACCTTGTGAAGTTCCATACTAAGAAACAAGAAATTGTAGGTTTTGTATGATCTGTTTGAATTTTAGGTTATAAACGATTTTATATATTCTGATTTAAAGGATTTTATATTAATTTGAACTGATTCTGGATTTTAAAATTGGTTAAATTATATTTTACTTATCCCTGACCCGTATAGGTGTGGAAAAGTTTTATGTATTTTATTGTATTTTATCTAGTTTAGGAGGGTTTTTTACATTGGACTATGACCGTAATAAAAAGTTCATTCATTCATGTACCCCACTTCTTATAATGGGTGATATGAATGCATGGATAGGACCAAGTAACTAAAATCTTATCTCCCCTTTAGGCTTTGAAGGGTTTGATCACTTATCCCTACCCCTTGCTGACATACAAATTTCTAAAGATACATTATATAATAAGGTGTGTTTACAACTTATGGAATCTTGTATTACTTATGATCTCAATATCCTAAATGGGTTGCCCAGTTTTCCAAATGCAAATGAATTTACCTACTCTTCAATAAGAGGTAGTAAAGTTATCGATTATTGCCTCTGTTCCTCAGATCTACGGCCACTAGTTAGCTCTTTCTCCATCGGAATCCGCACTGAGAGTGACCATTTACCCCTCCTGCTGACACTTCATGGCAACTCTCTTATAACTCATATGCCAGTACCTCTATCCCCTGATAGTGTTTCCCAGAGCTCAGTTAAAAGAATCAAATGGACTACCCAAACTTACAAAGAGTTACTCTGCTTATTTCAATCAGACAGAATGTTGGAGTTTAGAACAATTCTTACTAAAACCTGTTCTATGGAGGAGGCCAACCAAGTTTATGCTCAAATAATTGCTTCCTGTAACTCTGTAGCCAAACCAATTTGTATTCCTAATCCCACCTGTAATCAATGGTTTGACTCAGAATACAGGATTATGAAAAAACTTCTTAGAGATTCTTTTAGAACTTTTAGGCAAGACAATAATTCCTGCAACCTAAAAATTTATTCTGCACATAAGGAGATTTGTCATAGCCTTATTTCCGGAAGTGGGGGGGGCGGGGGGGGTGTGTGGGCTCCCTCTGGGTATCCTACCCCCCCAGGGAAAGTGTATGCGCAATACATAGCCTCTCCTCTCCCGGTGTAGTGAACGCCGCGTGGTCACTGTCTGGCTATGCCTGGCAGATGGTCACTGCAATGGCCTCTCCTGCATTACTGCATCCGTAGCAACATCTTCTCGCTGGTCCCCCCCGTTTTTCACAGAGTTTGCTACGTCATGGTGTGACCGAATTGTCCGGCAGTATAACCGGATGGGCAGGCTGGGCCCACCAACCTCGCCAGCCTAAGAGAAGGAAAACTCTAACATCAAACCCGGGCAGATAGAGCTCGTTAATGTAACACCTACCACCTGGAGGACTCGCTGCCGGCGTCCCGGCTTACTGGGCCATGGCAGATGACCCCCAGGTGAAAGGGTGGAGCCAGTACCGCGCACACTGTGCTTCACCTAAAAAATTCCTCTGCGCAGGCCAGAAGGGCATATCCACATACACAACCCACAACACATCAAGTCCTGCAGCGATGGGCTAGGGGTGAAACGGCAGGTGGAAGGTGCCACTGGAAGCCGCAGTCCCGATCCTGCATGTAGGCGGTTCAGGGTATTGGTCGCCTGATGCTAACCCGGAGTCGAAAGCATTTTTCGGCAGCACCCTGAACGACCAAGCAGCCTTATCTAGGGACAGCACTGCTTGCTCCACACGGAGAGGGGCCTAGAAAAGGTGGCCTAAACAAAGCTCGTCTCCTCCCCCCCAGTTGGCTAGCCGTGGTCAACGGGCATCCTTACTTGCGGTCAAAAAATAACAACAAAGAAAAGGCATGCACCTGCCTCACAAAGTGTGCAAAGACTAAAGCTTGCGTGTTGGAACATCAGAACCATGCTTGACACAGTAGACAGTGGTCGCCCTGAACGACACTCTGCTCTAGTTGCCCACGAACTTCTCAGGTTGAATATCGACATAGCAGCTCTCAGTGAGGTCCGTTTCCCTGAGGAAGGTAGTCTTCAAGAACACGGTGCTGGCTATACCCTCTACTGGTCAGGTAAGACAAAGGCTGAGAGCCGCCTTTCTGGCGTTGGCTTCATGGTCAGGAACTCCATTGCCTCTAAACTCGAAAACCTGCCAACAGGTCACTCAGATCGCATCATGTCCATGCGCCTCCCACTTCAAAACAAGCAGCATGCAACACTCTTCAGTGTGTATGCCCCAACCCTTCAAGCAGATCCTGCAGAAAAGAACAAGTTCGATGCTGATCTACGCAACCTCATACGGAAGACCCCTACAGAGGACAAGGTGATCATCCTTGGCGACTTCAATGCCAGAGTAGGTAAAGACTCGGAAGCCTGGAAAGGAGTACTTGGCAAACACGGCATTGGCAACTGCAATGACAACGGGCGCCTCCTGCTAGAATTCTGCATGGAGCACCAGCTCACCATCACCAACACTATCTTCCAGCAGAAGAACAGTCTGAAGACAACCTGGATGCAGCCACGGTCCAAGCACTGGCACCTTATCGACTACATTCTGGTGCACCAGAGAGACCTTCGAGATGTCTTACACACCCGAGTAATGCCCAGTGCAGAATGTCATACGGATCATCGTCTTGTACGCTGCAATCTCCGTCTTCACTTTAAACCCACGCCCAGGAGAGGAGGTATCCCTCGGAGGAAGTTTCAGGTTGGCAGTCTCCAGTCAGCCGAAGTTAAAGCTGCCTTCCAGGCAAAACTCCAGTCAAGAATTGAGGACCTCAGTTGCCCCACAGAACCTTCTCCAGAAGCACTCTGGGAACACCTAAAAACTACCGTCCTGCAGATCTCTGAAGAAGTCCTCGGGTTCCCCACAAGGAAGAACAAGGACTGGTTTGATGAGAACAATCAAGAGATCCAAGGTTTACTGGCGAAAAAGAGATCTGCCTACCAAGCACATCTTGCTCAGCCCTCCTGTCCTGGGAAAAAAGCAACCTTTCGCGCTGCATGTAGCAAACTCCAGCGCAAGCTTCGAGACATTCAGAACGAGTGGTGGACCAAGCTTGCAGAGAGAACCCAGCTGTGTGCAGACACTGGTGATTTAAGAGGGTTCTATGAAGCCCTGAAGGCAGTATATGGTCCATCATATCACGTTCAGAGTCCCTTGCGTAGTGCAGACGGCCAAGTGCTCCTCACAGACAAGGCATCCATACTGAACCGGTGGTCAGAGTATTTTCAGGTTCTCTTCAGTGCCAACCGCGTAGTTCAAGATTCAGCTATCCACCTCACCCCACTTCAACCAGTGAAAACAGAGTTGGATGAGATCCCCACCCTAGAAGAGACTGTTAAAGCCATCAAGCAATTGAAAAGTGGCAAGGCAGCAGGAGTTGATAGAATTCCACCAGAGATCTGGAAGCATGGGGGCACAGTACTACATAGCTCACTTTACAAAGTACTTATCACCTGCTGGGAACAAGGCAAATTACCACAGGACTTTCGCGATGCAATCATCATCACCCTATACAAGAAGAAAGGGGAAAAGTCAGACTGCTCCAACTACCGGGGGATAACCCTGCTCTCCATTGCAGGCAAAATCCTGGCCAGAATACTCCTGAACAGACTCGTGCCCACCATTGCAGAAGAACTCCTCCCAGAGAGCCCGTGCAGCTTCAGAGCTAACAGGAGCACCACCGACATGGTATTTGTTCTCAGGCAGCTCCAAGAGAAATGCAGGGAACAGAACAAGGCTCTGTATGTGACTTTTGTCGACCTTACCAAAGCTTTCGATACCGTTAGCAGGAAAGGCCCGTGGCAAATCTTGGAACGTTTAGGATGTCCCCCAAGGTTCCTCAGCATGATCATCCAGCTACACGAAGACCAGCGAGGCCAAGTCAGACACTGCAACGACCTCTTGGAGCCCTTCCCAATAGGCACAGGTGTAAAGCAAGGCTGCGTTCTAGCGCCAACTCTCTTTACGATCTTCTTTAGCATGATGCTTCAAAGAGCCGCAGTAGATCTAGATGATGACGATGGTGTCTACATCCGCTATCGCACCGATGGCAGCCTGTTCAACCTGAGGTGACTAAAGGCCCACTCCAAGACAATGGAAAAACTCATCCGAGAGCTACTGTTTGCTGATGATGCTGCACTCGTCTCCCACTCGGTATCAGCTCTGCAGCATATGACGTCCTGCTTTGCAGAGGCTGCCAAGCTATTCGGCCTAGAAGTTAGTCTGAAGAAGACAGAAGTTCTCCACCAGCCTGCACCCCAGGAAGATTATCACCCTCCCTGCATCATTGTGGGTGAATCAGTTCTGAAGACAGTCCAGCAGTTCAGCTACCTGGGGTGCATCATCTCCTCAGATGCCAAGATCGACAAGGATCAAAGGCAAACCGTGCATTTGGCCGACTGCACAAAAGAGTGTGGAGCAACAAGCATCTGAAAAAAGGCACAAAGATCAATGTTTACAAAGCGGTTGTGATGACAACCCTCATCTACGGCTCCGAATCGTGGGTTTTATACCGCCATCACCTGCGACTCCTCGAGCGCTTTCATCAGCGCTGCCTTCGCACCATCCTCAACATCCACTGGAGTGACTTTGTGACCAACACTGAAGTCCTCAAGCGGGCGGAGGTTACCAGCATCGAGGCACTGCTGCTGAAGACGCAGCTGCGCTGGGCAGGGCATATTTCTAGGATGGAAAACCACCGCCTTCCCAAGATTGCCCTGTATGGCGAACTCTCCACCGGCCATCGAAATAGAGGGGCACCAAAGAAGAGGTACAAGGACTCCTTGAAGAAATCCCTTGGCACCTGTCGCATCAACTATCACCAGTGGTCTGACCTAGCCTCAGATCACAAAGCATGGAGGCACACCATCCACCAGGCTGTCTCTTCCTTTGAGAACGCACGCATAGCTGGTCTTGAGGACAAAAGGAGATTGAGGAAGAATCGCACTGCTACAGCACCAACCCTAAATCAGACTTTTCCCTGCAGCCTCTGTGGCCGGACCTGCCTGTCCCGCATTGGTCTTGTCAGCCACCAGCGAGCCTGCAGCAGACGTGGACTATTGCACCCTTCTTAAATCTTCGTTCGCGAAGCCAAGCCGAGAGAGAGATTTCGGGGGGGGGGGGGGTGATGACAGTTTTATAAACAAAAATGGGACCATTTGCTGAATACAATTCTGGCAAATGGTCTATGGTTAAATGAAAAATAATTCAGTCCCAGTTGTGATTACACCTACTTTTCAAAAATGGGTTGATTATTATTTTGAAATATTTAATGACCAAGATATCTCAATAGAGTGCGGAGAAGAATTTACCTCTTCAACCAATTCAGAATTGCCTCCTGTGAGTCCTGAGGAAATAATTGATTTAATCTCTGAAATGAAGACTGGCAAGACCCCTGGTCTAGGTGGGATTCCAGCTGAACTGGACTGGTGGGCTATCCAACTGGCAAACCTATTTACTCTTATTTTTTTCCCCATTTTAACTTCAGTATTTCTTTATTAGAATTAATATTATATTATAAATACATTTCATCTTATAACATGGAAAGAAACATACAACCAACTAAATTAAATGTTTTAGAACATCAATTCTATATGACCATGTTATTTAATTACTTCATTTTTCATCCATACAGAGGTTGGGAAAGCTCATTGTTCATAATAATAATAATAATAATAATAATAATAATAATAATAAATTTTATTTATATCCCACCCTCCCCGCCTAGGCAGGCTCAGGGCGGCTAACAACAAGTTCGATAAAATTATACAATATATAATAAGTTTAAAAACAGCATTTAAATTATACAATAATTTAAAACAACAATATCTAAAACCAGTTCCAATTGTCTAAGCCATTCCATAATTTAACCGCAGCGGTGATGTTCCTGATGTTATTCTGTCCATTTATATAATGGCAGAGATCACTAGATGGAATCATTTGGTGGGTTGAACAGCCATCTTTGTCAGCGGTCTACAAAAGCCTGCCTGAAAAGAATGGTCTTACAGGCCCTGCGGAAATGGTCCAGATTCCGCAGAGCCCGCACCTCCTCCGGGAGCTGGTTCCAGAGGCACGAGGCTGTAACAGAGAAGGCCCGTGCACGGGTGCTCTGTAATTTTGCCTCCTTTGGCCCAGGGATAGTCAGCTTGTTCTTCCCTGCTGACCTCAGTGCTCTTTGAGGCTCATATGGGGAGAGACGGTCCCTCAGGTAGGCAGATCCTCGGCCATATAGGGCTTTAAAAATGATAACCAGCACTTAGTAGTGGACCCGGTATGTAACTGGCAGCCAGTGCAGTTCACGCAGCCCCGGCTGTATATGCTCCCATTTCGGGAGTCCTAATAACAGCCTGGCCGCTGCGTTCTGCACTAGCTGCAGCTTCCGGGTTTGACACAAAGGCAGCCCCATGTAGAGGGCATTACAGTAGTCCAATCTTGAGGTGACCATCGCATGGATCACTGTTGCCAGATCCCGGCGCTCCAGGAAAGGAGCCAACTGCCTTGCCCGCTTCAGGTGGAAAAACGCCGACTTGGCAGTGGCCGCTACCTGGGACTCCATTGATAGTGAAGGCTCCAGTAGGACTCCCAGGCGCTTGACCCGGCCCGCCGCTTTCAGCGGCGCACCGTCAAAAACCGGGAGAGGTATTTCCTTCCCCAGAGTGCCGCGACCCACGCAAAGGACCTCTGTCTTCATCGGGTTCAGCTTCAGCCCACTCAGCCTAAGCCAAGTTGCCACGGCCTGCAATGCCCGGTCTAAATTCACTGGGACGCAGTCAGGCCGGCCATCCATTAGCAGATAGAGCTGGGTGTCATCCGCATATTGATGACAACCCAGTCCAAAACTCCGGGCAATCTGGGCAAGGGGGCGCATGTAGATGTTAAATAACATCGGAGAGAGAACTGCTCCCTGAGGCACCCCACAATCTAGTGTGCGCCTCCGGGAGAGCTCACCCCTGATTGCCACCCTTTGTCCCCGACCTTTGAGGAAGGAGGAAAGCCATTGTAAGGCCAGCCCCCTAACCCCTATGTCGGCGAGGCGGCGGGTCAGTAGCTGATGGTCGACCATGTCGAACGCCGCCGACAGGTCTAACAACATCAGCACCGCCACGCCACCTCGATCCAGTTGCCGCTGGAGGTCATCTGCCAAGGCGACCAGCACTTTCTCCGTCCTGTGGCCCGGGCGAAAGCCGGACTGGCAAGGGTCTAGGACGGAAACGTCATCCAGAAAACCCTGTAGTTGCAGCGCCACTGCCCTCTCAATAATTTTACCTAAAAACGGTAAATTAGAGACCGGTCGGTAATTTGCCAATTCGGCCGGGTCTGCTGTACATTTTTTCAGGAGGGGGCGGACCAAAGCCTCTTTCAGAGGTGATGGAAAACGCCCCTCCGAGAGGGATCTATTTATGATGTCCCATAAAGGACATCTAAGCTCCCTCTGGCAAGATTTAATCAGCCAGGAGGGGCAAGGGTCCAAATCGCAAGTTGTTGGGCGCGGAACAGAGAAAATTCCGTTGACTTCCTCCAGGTTGAGTGGGTCGAACCGACCCAACTCCAAACTAGAAGACAGGCGCGGAGCCTCAAGTTCCTGTACTGCATCCAATGTGATAGGCAGGTCTTGGCGGAGCAACGTGATTTTATCTGCAAAGTGTTTCGCAAAAGCCTCACAGCCTATCTCTAATTCCCTAACATTTGGTTTGCCTTGAGGCAATGTGGTAAGATCTCCAATTATTCTAAATAATTGTGCCAGGCGCGAATTTGCAGATGCAATCTTGGCTGCAAAGTAGTCTTTCTTTGCAGCCTTGACTGCCATCTCATAAGACTTCATAAACGTTATATAAGATGTTCTCGTCGCTTCGTCCCGAGTATGCCGCCACTGCCTCTCTAGTCGTCTGAGCCGCTGTTTCAGCCGGCGTAGCTCCAAGGTATACCATGGAGCCAGCCTCCTGCGAGGGCGCAGAGGACATCGAGGTGCGATCTTGTCGATAGCCCTGGTTAGCCGGCCTTGCCAGGCCTCCACCAGGTCATCAAGGGAATCTCCAGGGGGCCAGGGATCCCCCAGTGCCATTTGGAACCGTTCCGGGTCCATCAGGCTCCGGGGGCGAGCCAAAGTAGGCTCTGTGCCCATATTGCACATTTCAAAAACAGCTGTATTATTACCTTATTATTCTCTAATAACATTTCATTCATTTTATTAGTTACGCTTCCTCATATTTTCAAATATATTTCATTAAAGTTAGCCTTACTTCCTTCCCTGGTATGTTCTTAACCACTCATAAAAATTTTCCTATTTTTTTAATGCTCCCTGCTTAGATTTGCTATTTATTAATGCCATTAAGATATCTAGTTCGGCTGTATCTAGAATTTTTACTATCAATTCATCAAATTCAGGTACTTTACTTTCTTTCCAGTATTTTGCAAAAAGCATTCTGGCTGCCATTATTATATGTATTATTAGATGCCAGTTTTCTTTCCCCATTTCCGGTTGGACCATGTTAAGTAAAAACAATTGGGGAGTAAAAGGAACGCTAACCTTAACTATTTTTTTAATCCCTTCGTGTATTTTTTCCCAGCGTACTCTCATCCTTCTACAATGCCACCACATATGCAAAAAGGTCCCTGGTTTCTCATGACATTTCCAACATAAATTTGAAAACTTAGAACTAATTTTTGCCAATTTACAGGGAGTTAAATACCATTGATAGACCATCTTAAAGATGTTTTTTCTTGCTGCTGTCGATTTTACTATTTTATAGCTAACTTTCCATATTTGCGTCCATTGTTCTAAATTTATATTTACATCAAAGTTTTGGGACCATTTAATCATTGTTTTCTTCGCCACTTCATCTTCACCACTGGAGAGCCAGTTTGGTGTAGTGGTTAAGTGTGCAGACTCTTATCTGGGAGAACCGGGTTTGATTCCCCACTCCTCCACTTGCACCTGCTGGAATGGCCTTGGGTCAGCCATAGCTCTGGCAGAGGTTGTCCTTGAAAGGGCAGCTGCTGTGAGAGCCCTCTCAGCCCCACCCACCTCACAGGGTGTCTGTTGTGGGGGAGGAAGGTAAAGGAGATTGTGAGCCGCTCTGAGACTCTTTGGAGTGGAGGGCGGGATATAAATCCAATATCTTCTTCTTCTTCTTCTTCCATCTTAAATTGGAGCAGGTAAATAAACATTTTTTTAACGGTTTTTACCTCAGATTCTAATAAAAGTTTTTCCACCATACACTTCTGCTGGTGAAAACCTATTAGTCTATCTTTATGAAGCCTTGATTTTAGTTGGGCCAATGGCCACCAATCTGTTACTGAGTTTTGATTTTTTAGTTCTGAATCCTTTTTCAGTTGCCCATCCTCTTTTAAGAGATCTTGATATTGAATCACCTTTTCTGAACTTGATAATTGTGGCTGAGTAAACATTTCTGACAGGGATACCCATCTTGGTATTCTGTTATATGTCTGATCTTTTACCTTAGTCCATATTGTCAAGAGGGATTTCCTAATTAAGTGAGTTTTAAAATATTTATGCCCTTGTATGTTGTACCAAATAAAAGCATGCCACCCTAATTTAAGGTCATGTCCCTCTATTGCCAATAGCCTTCTGTTTTCTAGTAGGATCCAGTCCCGTACCATACTAAAATATTTGCCTTATGGTAGAGTTCCCAGTCTGGTAGGGCTACCCCTCCTCTTTCTTTAACATCTTGAAGAATCTTCCACCTAATTCGTGGTTTTTTACCTTGCCATATAAATTTTGATGTTTTTTTTTTAGAGCTTGAAAAAAACCTTTTTGGGGGATAATTGGTATTCTTGAGAATAAAAAAAATTAATCTTGGCAAGATAGACATTTTTATTGCCGCCACTCTGCCCAATAGAGAGATAATTGCATGTTTGTCCAGGAGTTTAGCTGTTTTTCTGTCTCTTTCAATATTTTAACATAATTGTCCTCATAAAGTGAGCTACATCTGTTTATTAGTTGGACCCCCAGATGTCTTACTTTTCTTGCCACACAAAAGCCCGATTTCTAAGTATCTCCCCTTTTGATCAGTCATGTTTTTGGTCATAATTTTTGGTTTTTGTTGATTAATTTTTAGTCCTGCTACTCTCTTAAACGCTTCTATTTTACTTATCAAGGCTGTAATTGAATTTTTGGGGTTTTCCAAGATGAACACCATATCGTCCGCAAAAGCTTGAATTTTAAATTCTTCACCTTTTATTTTTAATCCTCTAATCCTATTATCATTTCTGATGGCTATATTAAGAACTTCTAAAGAAAGTATAAATAATAAGGGTGACAGCGGGCATCCTTGTTGCATTCCTTTCCTGAGCTCAATTTTCTCAGTTAATTCTCCGTTAATGTTGATTTTTGCATTTTGTTCAAAGTATATAGCTTGGATTACTTTAGTCAATTGGTCTCCAAAATTCATCTCCTTAAGTTGTTCAATTACAAAATTCCAGTTTAAGTTGTCGAATGCCTTTTCCGCATCTACAAATATTAAAGCTGACTCTTTGCCTGGGTTGGCTTCATAATACTCGAGCACATCGTAAATTATTCTTATATTGCTTCGAATCTGTCTTTTGGGGAGAAAACCTGATTGGTCTTGGTGAATAATGTCATTTAAAATCTTTTTTAATTTGTTTGATAATACTGAAGCAAAATTTTTGTAATCAGCGTTCAGAAGTGATATAGGTATATAATTCACCATTTCTTTAGGATCTTATCATACCTATAATTCTGGTTTAGTTTGGGTGAGTAAATGCTTCCACTGGTGAAACCCATCTTGGAATTTTTTGATAAATTTTATGCTTTAACCATGACCAGGTATGATATAAAGATTTCTGAAACCAATGATTCTTAAAATAAGAGTGGCCTTCAAGTCTTTGATACCACAAATAAGCATGCCATCCCATAGTCAAATCATGTCCTTCTAACAACAATTGTCTCTTATCTTTCAACAATATCCAATCTCTTATCCACAAAAGTGCAGATGCTTTATAATACAATTGCCAGTCTTAATTGCTCTTAATTTGGAGTCCTGCAAAATCTTTAATTTAATTCTAGATTTTTTGCCTTGCCACACATATTTGGCAACCAACTTGTTTATTTCTTGAAAAAATCCACTGTTTAAAAATATTGGGATACTTTGAAACAAAGATAGTAGCCTTGGTAAAATATTCATCTTTATTAAGGCTATTCTTCCCATTAAAGATATATTCAAATCATGCCATTTTTCCAAATCTTTTTTAATTTCTTTAAGTAGTTTGTCATAATAGTTTGTCATTTCTTTAAGTAGTTTGTCATAATTATCTGCTTTTAAATTACTACATCTGTTTGAAATCACCACACCTAAATATTTGATTCTTTTTTCATACAAAAATCCTGGTTTTTGCTGGCCTGAATTTGTTCTGTCGTCATGTTCTTTGTCAAAAATTTTGTTTTATAATAATTAATCTTTTATCCTGCTCAATAGCCAAATTGTTTAATCTTATTTATAAAACAATCTATTGAGTCCATTGATTGTTCTAATGTAAAAACTAAGTCATCAGCAAACGCTTTAAGTTTATTAGGGTTTGTAGAATCTTTCGGGATCAAGTGCCGTGTTCTACTGGAGAAAGTTTTCCTTCCAGTAGAACACGGCACTTGATCCCGAAAGATTCTACAGACCCTAATGATGTTACCAGCCGTGAAAACCTGAAAGCTTTAAGTTTATATTGTTCATCTTTTATCACAGCTCCCTTTATGCTTGTATCTTCCCTTATTTGATTGTTCAATACTTCTAAGGATAAAATAAAAAGTAGATGAGACAGTGGACAGCCTTGTCTTGTACCTTTTTGAATGTTGATTATTTCTGTTAATTCACCATTCACTGTCACCCTAGCATCTTGTGAAGATTATATTGCTTCTACCGCTCTCAAAAAATTTTCACCACATTCCATACCTTTCAGTTGCTGTAACATAAAATGCCAACGAACGTTGTCAAATGCCTTCTCAGCATCTAAACAAATTAAAGCCAATTGCTTCTCTGGATGATTCTCAATCAATCAATCAATCAACCTTTAATGGCATGTAAAAACAGGTTAAAAGAACAATGGGTTGAAAAACAGAAAATAGGTTAAAATACTGGACATCAGGATTAAAATACATTTACATAAGATCACAGTTAAATGGGACAACAAGACTGTTCCTTGTCTTGACGAATCAATTTGGCCCAGTACAGAAATAAGGCAGTGTTTACAGTTATGTCAGGAGTAACATCCTTCAAAAGAAACTGAACCTTATCTGGATCAGCCAGACCCATCTTATTTAAAAGAATAGGATCCAAAAATCGACCATGAATACTTAGATAAAAAGGACAATACAGGAGAATATGTGAAATGGTTTCAATAGATCCAGACTTACATGGACATAGTCTGGCCGAGTAGGGTATGTTATGATATCTACCATATAGAACTGCTGATGGCATAACATCAAATCTTGCCAATGAAAAGGCCCTACGCTGTTGAGGACTTTGCAAAGAATAGAGATAGGAAGCCATATGGCCAACATCAAACGAAAACCCTAGACTCACGGGAGAACAAGTTTTATTAGCGGCGCTGTGGAGATTTTGTAATTCAATATCCAGAATTCTGGCTTTAATCATACGAAATGCCTCCGTTTGTGAGAGCATGGATAATGACTCTAAAGATAAACCAACAGTGCTAATCTTTTTCTCGATGGAGTCTAGCCAATTAGAGTAACTAGATTCTGAGAGCATTTGAAAGATAAGACTGGAAGGATCGAAGTTATAGTGTATTCGCAACCAATATTTAACAGTTAAGAGCCATGCCCTAGTTTCAAGTGGGACCTGCCCCGATTCTAGGCATAGGGCTGCATAAGGTACACAACATGGCATTCCCAAAATTTTACGAAGAAATTTGGCTTGGATGCGTTCCAAGGAATAATCAAACGCACCAATCCATAATGGCATACCATATAGTAGTTGCGCATATGTTTTGGCCTTAAAAACTTTCAGAGCAGCCGGCACAAATTGATTTCCCTTATTGTAGAAGAAACGACAGAGAGCCTGGGCACTGGCCTTAGCCATATTAGTTGCAGACCTTCGCTGAACAGTCCAAGATGCATTGATGATTCTCATAATATTCTAAAATATTACAAACCGTTCTGACGTTATCTTTCAGATATCTTTTAGGGAGAAATCCTGCTTGGTCATAATGTATTATAGATTGCAAAACTTTCTTCAAATGTTGCGCCAATATTGCAGCAAAAATTTTATAATCCACATTTTAAAAGGGAAATTGGAAGGTAATTTTTAATGCCTTTCAAATCATTTTCTTTCGGATTCAAAGATATCGTAGCTTCTTCCCATGAGGTTGGAATTTGGCCTTTCTCTTGTATTTTTTCAACGAGGCATTTAAATGGTAAAAGTAAAGATTCTTCATAAACTTTGTAAAATTCTGCAGGTAATCCATCTGTTCCTGGTGATTTGCCATTCTTTTGAGCTGTTAGTGCTTTTTCATTAAATTTTTTTTGTTGTTCTTCTATGAATTTATTAAGATTGTTTTGTTTAACATATTCTTCTAAGTCTGTTTTATGAACTTGCTTGTCTTCATATAATTTTGTATAAAATTGTTCCACAATTTGTCGTATTTCTTGTTTTTGAGATTTCTCTTTATTATTCTCATCTCTCAATGTTGTAATTATTCTTTTAGCCTTCTCTTTTCTCATCCTATAGGCCAACCACCTTCCAGGCTTATTGGCATGTTCAAAAAAAATTTGTTTGGCATATCTTAATTTAATCTCTACCTCTTCCATAAGAATTAAATTCAATTTGTGTTGCATTTCTTACACCTTTTTTTGAAGTTCATATTTTGTTGGTTGTTTTTTAAGATTCTTCTCAGCTTCCCCAGCTTGTGTCATTAAATTTTGAAAATGTTCAGTTCTTTCTTTTTTTTTAATGCTGTATCTAATTGCAAGATACAATATCCTTTTTGAGGTGTGGTGACCAAAATTGTACACAGTATTCCAAATGAGACCTCACCATCAATTTATACAGGGACATTATGATACTGGCTGATTTGTTTTCAATTCCCTTCCTAATAATTCCCAGCATGTTGTTGGCCTTTTTTATTGCAACCACATGTCAAGTCGGCTGATTCAATAACGAGACCTTCTTGATAAAAAGTTTCTAGTTTATTGATATCATTGTTCTCAACTACTCAGAGAGATTGAAAGACTGGAGACCATACAGTAAAGTGTAATCATATAAGGTATACTTCAAAGGGATTCTTTAGGGAGGGGGTACTATGCAGGGCACATTCACACATTGATGTTACAATTTCGTTCTCAGGCCTGTTGGCCTTGGGTGAGAAACCTTCCCCAGTGCCCAGCCTGAGAAGGCACCATAATCTCTTTCACATATTCCCACTTCAAAGCAAAACTACCCAACAAAGGAAGGGAGGGGGGAAAGGAGAGCTCAAGCTAGCAGCATTGGTATACAGTGTGGCTTTTACCCAGAATGCTTCCCCCTGAACCAAAGATGGAATACAGACTTGACCAGAGTTGAAGCAGACTTGACACCACACACTGTCTTGACATTTTCAGTGAGTTATCTACCATGACCCCAAGATCTCTCTCTTGGTCAGTCTGCCAGTTCACACCCCATCAATTTGTAGCTGGGATTTTTGGCCCCAATAATTCTCAATAATAAAGTCCTTTGTTTTGTTTCAAATAGACTAGTTTATTAAAGAACTTGAAGGTGCCCAAGGAACAGGTCCTTGGAAAGACTGAGATACCAGAGGTTACAAGATGCTATATAGGGTATCATAAACCATTACAAAAAAGTGCTCTATTCAAATATAAAGTTCAAAGGTTACAGCAGTACATTTTCCTTTATTCTACAAAAGCATTCTATCAGCAACCTGTGAACTGATAAGAGCCTGTGAATGTTGGGGAGTATTTGTTTTAGACATAGCAGGCCATTCACCGTTACATAAACATCCTTGGCCAGATGGCAAAGTGGATGTGGAGAGGGGGTTGTAAATAATGGAGGAAAACCAGAGACTGGGTTTGACACTTGCTCACCCATCTTATTCTGAAATAACCAGCCTTGACATACTACCCCCCCCCCCCTTAAGCCCGTCCCCGGGGTTTGAGTGGATATTTGACATAGCACTGTTTGATCAGGGTTGGGGCTTCTACATCAGGTTGAGCTACCCACTCATCATGAGATCGCGGGAAATGCTCCCATCTAATTAGAAAATATAACACCCCCTATTTCATTTTGGCATCTAGAATTTCTTCAACTTCATGGTGATTCTGATTCCCCACGGGGATCGGGTCCAGCGTGGCCAGTCTAGGGTGCCAATGCATTGCACCAGGGTCTTTCCGGAGTAAACTGGAATGCAAAACAGGGTGAATTTTACTAAGCATCTTAGGCAAGTCAAATTCTACCATCACTTTATTTATAATCCTTTTGATGCGGAAAGGACCCACAAATTTATATGCCAGTTTCTTGGATGGCTGTGTCATTGGCAAGTTCTTAGTAGAAAGGAATACAGTGTCTCTCACTTTAGAATCCCAAGTCATAGTGCTTTTTATATGAGTTCTTGGCAGTGTTTAGATTCTCTTGGATATTTCCCCAGACCCTCGGGTTTGGCATCTCCTTCCTTCTCCACCTTGGTTTTGAGTCTGGCCCCCCATTGATTCTCTGTGTCTTGTCAGAGTTCTTGTGACCTGGTGGTAACTGCCCCCCACAAATGCGAGGGGGATCAAAGAGTTGCTTATTTCCTCTTTCTGACTGTTGTGTTGCAGGAGGTGAGATAATGCATCCACCAAGAAATTTTTTGACCCCGGGATATGCTTGAATTTGAAATCAAATTTGGCAAAAAACTCTACCCACTGGATTTGCTTTTCTGTTAATTTTTGGCAGCCCGTGAGGGCTTCTAGATTTTTGTGATCAGTCCATATTTCAAATGGGACTCGGGCTCCCTCTAACCATGACCTCCAAGTCTCTAAAGTAAATTTGACTGCAAATGCTTCTTTGTCCCATACTAACCAATTCCTCTGTTTGGAGGAGAATTTCTTGGAAATGTATGCGCATGGTCTGAGGGTCCCCTCCTCATCAGGTTGCATTAAAATCCCCCCCACAGTGACGTCATTGGCATCACATTGCACCACGAATTGTTTTAGTTCATTGGGATGGATTAGTATGGGTTCACTAGTGAACAGTCTTTTTTTGGCGGTTGATGGCTTCTTTGCACTTATCTGTCCATGTTAGCCTCATGCTGGGGAGTTTTGCCTCTGGTCCCTTCACTTTTATTTTTAATAGGTCAGTCAGGGGAAGCATAATTTGGGCGAATCCTTGGATAAAATTTCTGTAAAAGTTTGAAAATCTGATAAAGGATTGTAGCTGTTTGCATGTTTTGGGGGCTTCCCAGGTAACACCGCTTGGATGTTTTGGGGGCTTCCCAGGTAACACCGCTTGGATTTTGGCTGGATCCATCGCTAAACCCTTCCCCGACACTGTGTAACCCAGGTAATCAAGTTCCATCTTGTGAAACTTGCACTTCAGCAGTTTGGCAAACAGTCTATGTTCATATAAAGTCTTTAGCACCTCCTGGAGTAATTTGATGTGTGTGGGTGTCAAGCATCGGTATTTCTAATAACCAAGCAATTGTTTGATAATCCGGAACTTGCTCCAAGGTGTGATACCTTGGAAGTGAAACAAAATTTCACATGGTATAGATTCTTAAAGGCTACTTCAAAGGCCAACAGCAAAGATAGCATACAGATGTAAATTGCAACAAAGGTTCAAAGAGTACTATCAACTACCATTATGTTACTACAACTTCTCCCGGTTCCCAGACATTCCTGTCTTTCTGATAAGATGTATGGATGGGAATTGGTCGGGTGATGCTTCCAACATCAAGGTTATTTGCATATTTAAATCTTCTATCAAGAGGTGAGAAAGGAAGGAGAGAAAAGGGGGGGGAGGAGGAAGCAAGCTTTGAAATGCAACTATGAGAGAGAAGAAATCTGAGGCAGCTAGGAAATGGCTTCCAATACCCATATTGATTCAATACACAGAAATATCATGTTTGACGTACTGCCCCCCCTAAGACTTTTTCCGGGGCTTATTCAGATTCAATTTTTAAAATTTCTTTATTAACTCTGCAGCTCTTACATTTGAAGCCTCCACCCATTCATCGTGACTTGGTGGGAAATGTTTCCATCTGATTAAAAAATACAACACCCCTCTCTTTAACTTTGCATCTAAAATCTCTTTGACTTCATGGTGACTCTGACTCCCAATCTGGATAGGTTGTGGAGCTGGAGGTCGAGGGTGCCAAGACGTCGTTCCAGGATCCCGGCATATTAGACTGCAATGAAAAACAGGGTGGATTTTATTGAACATTTTTGGCAATTCAAGTTCCACTGTTACTTTATTGATGACTTTCTTTATCTTGAACAGACCCAGGAATTTGTAAGCTAACTTCCTGGAAGGTTGAGACATAGGTAAGCTCTTAGTTGAAAGGAAAACTGTTCCCCCCACTTTAAAGTCCCACACTGGAACATGACTTTTGTCATAATGTCTTTTGTAAGTGTCTTTAGCCGCTTCCAAGTTCTCTTGTATTATTTTCCATAACTTTCCCAAATTCCCCCACCAATGTTCAAAGGAAGAGGGTAATTCGGGGGTAGTACCTCCCGGTAATAGTGGAAAGGGCTTCCCTTCATAACCATTTACCACCCTGAAAGGAGAAGTTTTGTTGGAGCTATGAGCGCTATTGTTATAGCCATACTCCACAAACGGTAGCAGATCTACCCAATTGGATTGTTGGTAATTTATGTAGCACCGTAAATACTGTTCTAGGAGCGCATTCAATCTTTCCGTTTGTCCATCAGTCTGAGGGTGGTATGCTGAACTCAGACCCTGCTCAATGCCTATTAGTTTGCAAAACTCCTGCCATAGGTTGGCAAGGAACTGAGGCCCTCTGTTGCTAATGACTTTGTCTGGGAATGTGTGTAGTTTAACCACATGCTGGAAAAATAAGTATGCTAGCTTTTTCGCAGGAGGTAACTGGGCACATGGAATGAAGTGCACCTGTTTTGATTATTGGTAATTTGCGTAGCACCGTAAATACTGTTCTAGGAGTTCATTCAATCTTTCCGTTTGTCTGTCAGTCTGAGGGTGGTACGCTGAACTCAGACCCTGCTCCATGTCTAAAAGGCATTCTAAAAGATAGCTTTAAACCATAACATACAGATGTAAATTGCAAGGTTCAAAGGGTACTATCAACTACCATTATGTTACTACAACTTCTCCCAGTTCCCAGACATTCCTGTCTTTCTGATAAGATGTAAGGATGGGAACTGGTCAGGGGAGGCGCCTTGCTTCCAGCATCAAGGTTACTTGCATATTCTAAATCTTCTATCAAGAGGTGAGAAAGGAAGGAGAGAAAAAGGGGGGAGGAAGCAAGCTTTGAAATGTAACTATGAGAGAGGAGAATTTAGAGGCAGAGAAGAAATGACTTCCAATACATACATTGATTCAATACACAGAAATATCATGCTTGACAGTGGGGAGGTCTTCTAAGTAGATTATGTTGTCATCCAGGTACACCACCACCCTTTGATATCAATACTTTCTGAGTACTTCATTGATAAAGTTCATAAACACCCTGGGTGCTCCTTGTAATCCAAACGGCATTACCAAGTTCTCAAACTGCTCCATGGGAGTGTTGAACGTGTTTTCCACTCATCCCCTTCTTTGATGCGTACTCTAAAGTAGGAATCTCTCAGGTCTAACTTTGTAAAGATTTTGCCTCTCGATACTGTGCTTAAGAGGTCTTTAATGAGGGGGATGGGGTATGCATTCGACAAGGAAATGGTGTTTATTCTGCGAAAATCCATACAAAACCTGAACCACCCGTCCTTCTTCTTGCGAAATAGTACTAGTGCGGCATGGGGTGCCATGGCGGGGCGTATGAACCCTTGCTCTAAGTTCTTGTCTAGCAATCTCTGGAGCTCGGCCTTTTCAGCCCACCCCATAGAATAAATCTTGGCTTTGGGTAGGCTTTGCCCAGGTATCAATTCTATTGCACAGTCAGTGTTTCTATGGAGTGGGGGGGGGGGAGTTCACTGGTTTCTTCTTCACTGAACACCCACCTTCAGGTCTCTATATACCCGGGGGATCGATCCCACTTCCTCTATGGTGAGGCATAGTTTTTCGTTAAGCAGTGACCCCAAGATCTCTCTCTTGGTCAGTCTGCCAGTTCACACCCCATCAATTTGTAGCTGGGATTTTTGGCCCCAATAATTCTCAATAATAAAGTCCTTTGTTTTGTTTCAAATAGACTAGTTTATTAAAGAACTTGAAGGTGCCCAAGGAACATGGTCCTTGGAAAGACTGAGGTACCAGAGGTTACAATATGCTATATAGGGTATCATAAACCATTACAAAAAAGTGCTCTTATTCAAATCTAAGGGTCAAAGGTTACAGCAGTACATTTTCCTTTATTCTATCAGCAACCCGTGAACTGATAAGAGCCTGTGAATGTTGGGGAGTATTCATTTTAGACATAGCAGGCCATTCACCGTTACATAAACACCCTTGGCCAGATGGCAGAGTGGACGTGGAGAGGGGGTTGTAAATAATGGATGAAAACCAGAGACTGGGTTTGACACTTGCTCACCCATCTAATAATAATAATAATAATAATAATAATAATAATAATTTTTAATTTATATCCCACCCTCCCCGCCAAAGCAGGCTCAGGATCTTATACTGAAATAGCCAGGCTTGACAGACACTCTTTTCTTATGTGATGAATTATATATTTTAAGAATAATCCAACTAAGGTTTATGGATCATGAATACTAAAACGTGTTCCCCTCACATCCCCCTGTTTGCTCTGCAGCCAATCTAGGTATACTCATGGGAAATACCCCATTATTTTTTTTTACTTTAGATTCTCCCATTTCCATTATTGAACTTTTACCCTGGCACATTTAAATGCCTTTGGTAGGTTTAGACAGATACCATTCCAAAATAGATTACATCCAAGTGAATTAGGAATCCTTGATTCTATATCCTATATTATTTTAGAATGTCCTCTCTTGGCCTCACAACATAGATAATTTTTAGCTGAATACCTCCAACACAATGTATTTACTTAAAGGAAAACTCTAACTTACTTTTTAGAAGATGTATTTACTTAAAAGAAAACTCTAACTTACTTTTTAGAAGATGTTTATTCCCACATTATTACATGTGTTGTGAATTTCTTAGTAGAAGCCTATAAAATTAAATCTAGGCATACTACTATATTTTAATTGCTGGGTGTCTACTATTGATTTGTATCATTGGCTGCTATTTTAATTGATTGTTTTATGTACTGTTCTTACTATACTTCAGGCCTTTGTATCTACTTTTGATTGTGAATCATGATTGCTTTTATGCCAATAAAGGTCTGAATGAAGACTCCAGGTAGTAATATAGCAGGGAATGGCTTTTGCCTGACATAAAGGGGAAATGCCAATTAGGGGTGACCAATTAGGCTAAATGGAACATTTGTGTTAGTCACTTGTGTGATGGCCATATTGTCAGGTGGAATTTCTGAAAGCTCCAGTGACTACTGAATACAGAATATCTCTATGGCCTCTGACATTCTTGATGACCAGCTACCATTAGTGTTACACTTTATCATTGCTATTTTTCCTGCTGATTATCTTGGTACCTTGGTCATCTCTATGTCATGGCTTGAATGAGCATTGGAGGATGCAAGAGGCTGGGTGGTGGTCCCTTATCTATGGCCCTGCATTACTGCTTGGAAGAATACTTGGACTCTTCTAGAGGTCCAATACAAGCTTCCCTTTACTTTGCAGTTTCCCTGATACAGCCATCCTTTGTGGAAAAGGCTGGAAAGTTTCCTCACATCCCATGGCTAAGCTTTCTTCCTCCAGCTCCCCTTTCCATTGCCTACCTCAGGCTTTCTCAAGGTGGCATCTCTTGAGGAACTGGACATCCTCTTAGTTTCTGGTCCTGTCTCTCTCCCTGCCAATACACTGCCCCAGTTGTATCCTCTTGCCAGTTTGGTGTAGTGGTTAAGTGCACAGACTCTTATATGTGAGAACTGGATTTGATTCCCCATTCCTCTTCATGCACCTGCTGATGTGACCTTGAGCCAGTCACAAGTTCTCACAGAGCTGTTCCTCTCAAGAGCAGTTTCTGTTAGAGCTCTCTCAGCTCCACCTACCTCACTGGGTGTCTGTTGTAGGGAGGCTAAGGAAAAGGAGATTGTAAGCTTGCTGTGAGACTCTTTCTGGTGGTGAAGGGTGGGATATAAATCCAATCTCCTCCTCCTCTTCTTCTCTCTCATCACAGCTCTAAAGATTGGCTCTCTGTGGCCAGCTGATTGGAACCTGGTCACACCTGGACTATAGCCCCCCAGGAAAGCTCCTGTTGAGGCTTCTTAGTCATGAGCAGCTTTCCCCTAGAATTGGTTCCCATTGCTTTCCTTCGGCATGTCTGGCCAGCCTTGTCAGTTTGTCAGTAGAAATGCTGCCCTGGTTCCTTTGAAGTGTTACAGTTAAATTCATTTAAATTCCTGTGTTTATGTTCTCTTACTATAGCTTCTTTCAGTTACCCTCTACTGAACAGAAACAGTACATTTCATTGTAGAGACCTGAATCACCTCGAGATTGGACTACTGTAATGCCCTCTACTTGGGATTGCCGTTGTCGCGAACCTTCAGCTAGTGCAGAACACAGCTGCTAGGCTACTAATGGGGCAGCCCCAGTGGAAGCACATACAGCCAGTGCTGCAGGAACTGCATTGGCTACCAATAGTGTACCGGATTCATTACAAGGTGCTGATTATTACCTTTAAAGCCTTAAGTGGCTGAGGACCTGTTTATCTGAGGGACCGTCTGTCCCCACACGTTCCCCAGAGAGTACTAAGATCTGGATCTCAACATCTCCTAAAAGAGACGAGACTGTTGACCACCAGGGATCAGGCCTTTTCAGTAGTACCCCCTCCTGGTGGAATCAATTGCTGAAAGAGGTTAGGGCCTTGCGGGACCTTGCTCAGTTCTGCAAGGCCTGTAAGCCCACTCTCTTCCAGCAAGCCTTCAGTCAACTAGAATTCTGGAACAACTGTCGTTCTGAGAATATGCATAACATCTGAATTGTTAGCACCAACTGTAGATTGTTTCAACTTGTACTGTTTAAAGGTTTTATTGATTTTTATGACTGCAATTACAGTTTACTATGATTTGATGTAAGCCGCCCTGAGCCCGCCTCAGCGGGGAGGGCAGAGTATAAATTGAATTAAACATAAACATTGTTACATCAGAAGCTAACCCAGTTAATTGTGCAAATTGTTTTGCAAGAGTGAGCCTACAGAGAAACGAATACACACCTTGACATTCTGAGGTGAAAAGTATCTCCTTGGTGCTGCTGACTCTCCCCCTCTAGCACTATAGCTACAAGCACTATTCTCACTTATTGCCCCAATGAAATGCTGACAGTTGCTTTGGCTTTGGTCTCATAGGGATGCTGCAATGGACCTTGCACAAGAAAATTGACAGGAATCTGAACAATGGAGTCCTCTTGGTCAAAATCTTGGTGAAAGAATTGGAAAGGGTAAGAATGAGCAACAAAGAGAAAGAAGAGTTTGGAGTACTCTTGGCAGCACAGACTCTTTCATAAAAGAAGGAATTTATTTATTTATTTATTTAGTGGACTTATATCCTGCCCTTCTCACCGAAGTGTCTCAGGGCGGCTCACCCTTTTCCTGCATGTTTCAAATAGGGCATTGAACAGATTTTCTACACATTATTTAAAAAGGTAATTTTTAATAAAAAAAAAATTTAAAAGGTAAATTTAACAAAGAATCCCGACAACTGTGCCTTTTATTGCAATCCCTGAACAGTCTTTCTGCCTGCTCCCATCCACTTTCAGAAAAATGCCTAATCACATCTCTTGACTTTAACAGCAATGACTTTTGATGTCAAAAGCAGGCCTCAGTTCCATCAGGAGTGCACTGGAGTGGTGATCCAGGAGCTCTGGCATCCCCCCCTCCCAATATCACTTTTGCTTTGCCCCCCCCAGGCCGTGTCCTCCCCACTTAGCCCAACTGGCCACCTCCACCTCCATTTTAAAGACTGGTGAGGGAGAGCAGCCAGCCAGCCAGAAGCAGCTTAGCCTTGTCCCTAGCAGCCCTCAGTAAGACCAGGACAAGCTGGGGGTTAAACATGCTGGCTTGCTACCTTCACTCCACCACCTCCAGCCAGCCCAGAAGGGTGAGGGTGGCAGGTGGCTCCTTGACCTTGCAGGGGCAGGGGTGGCCAGAGAGTGCCTGGGCTGTGCGAGGCCTGCCCTGGCTGTCCATGGGGAGATTATCCCTGGGCAGCCTGGGGAAGCCTCAACATGGCCCAACCTCTCTGGAGGGGAGCAGCAAGTGGCTCCTTGGCCTGGCAGGGTGGGGGGCAGTCAGAGAGTGCCCAGGCCACATGATGCCTGTCTCAGGCCACTGGGTGGGTGGGTGGCTGGGAGTCTTCTGTTTGGGGAGGGGGTTTCCATGTTTTCTTTTCTCACCTCTCTCTCTCCCTCACCCACCCCTTTCTTACATCCCTCATTTTTTGGAGGGGAGAGGGGTGAGTGTCCTTCCTTCCTTCCTTCCTTCCTTCCTTCCTTCCTTCCTTCCTTCCTTCCTTCCTTCCTTCCTTCCTTCCTTCCTTCCTTCCTTCCTTCCTTCCTTCCTTTGCCTTTTCATCCCTGGGAAAGCGTTTGGGTTCCCAGCTTTGGGTTGGGAAAGACCTAGAGGTCCCTGTATTAGCTTAAGGTGAAGGGGTTGATTTTTGCCTGGTTCTTCATCCTCATGTTATGCTTAAGCTGCTCTGTTTGTGCAAAAGCAAGGAGGAGCAAACAGCATCAACTTTAAACAAATTTTCAAGGATTGCTAGAGGAAGGGAGAGGCAATCAGTGAGGAACAAGATGGAACAATAGAATTGGCATTGATCTTTGTAGCCAACTGCTGTATCATCAGACAAAATGACTCATCAAATTAAGTTTACAGACGGAACCTATCACTATTGTTTACAGTTTGTTCCTGACCTGGTAGATCTCATATTCCATAGAATGGGGAGGGAGGGGGGGCTCACAGTGTTCAGCTTCCCCAAAATCTCAGTTTTTATTTTAAAGCCCTTAGAATTGCAGATATATCTTTGTACCCCACATTTGATAAAATCCCCAAAGCCAGAGGAGTAATTGAGTTAGCTTGCCAATGCACTATGGTGGTTGCAGACTTCTAATATTTGAATGCATTATTCAATAACCAATGTCTTCTTTTGTTGACTGTATTGACTAACTGTGTAATTTGCCTTGAGTTTCTGTGAGAAAGGCAGACTATAAGTAACATAAATATTAGTGAAGGTGCATTTAAGAGGCCTTCATAAATCTTTTTATGGCATTTGTTGCTGGCTTTCTGGGAACTCTGGCCATTGGTGCAGCAGCCTGAGCCATGGGCAGGGTAGGGGTGTGCAGCACCCTGGGGGGTGGTTGGGACTTCATACTGCTCTCCACTTCCTAAGAACTTTTCCAACACTCAAAGAACAGTCAACAGTTCTTTATTTGCATCTTGCTTACAAGCCATTTTCCATTTCCTGTGGTTGAGGGCAATTCTTGTCACTCCATCCTGCCCAGGTGGACATTCTTCGTTTTCTTTCCTTCTCTGCCCACTCCACTCTTCTCCACACTATGGCCTTTAAAGCTTCCCTCAGCAGCCAGGCCCTAGCCCTTCCCAGGCACTGCATAATCCCAAAGGCAGTGAGTTTCCAGCCACATCCTGCCAACTGGTTTGTCCACTTGTCTTCTCTGACCCAGGAGACAGCTCACTATACTCTTCACACTGGCACTGTTATCCTCCCTCCAGAAGCTCTTGCCAAGAGAATGGCATTTGTGACTTCTTCTGGCTTTTGGAACTCACTCATATGTTTCACAAACACCAATAACCTTTTATATTGTCATCTGAAGGCAGCACTGGCAACAGGACATTGCAGGTGAAATGATATTTGATCATACTTAATGGTTTGGTAATGCTTTTCAAGAGTTCACATACATGGTCAGTAGCAAATGGCACTTCTCCAAAGTGAGAACGCTTGCAAGTTCATCTGCCTTGTCAAACCACTCCTGGCAGCAGAGCCTGGCGGCAAGAATACAAGCACACAGAAAGCATGTTGATTATTAAAGGTGCAGTGGCTTTGCTTCCTGACACACTTCTGGAGATGTTAGGGGGTGTGTGGCATATGCAAATGAGCTCTGGCACCTTTTCCCCCTACAAAATAACCCTGGTCAAAAGATCTGAAATAGTATCATGTGTCTGAACATCACAGGCTTCAGAGAGAAAATTTGATAAACAGCCAACTAAGTGCCTGTATCAAGGTTCACTATCTCAAACAACCAGCCAGGGAACAATAGTTTCCCCCCTCCCTCCTCTGCCTTGATTTCTGTGGAGATGAGGCTACAGACTTCCTGCCTAGTACTGAGTCTTGTATTGATATATATCCAACCTTTTTGGTCTGTACAAAAGCCCCTCTGAACAGTGAATAACCTCCAAAAATCACAAGGGGAAAAGTTCAGGGACTTCAGAGTGTAGAACTCCATACAAGAAACAGCCTTAGTTAAGAGCATGCCTGATAAGGTGACAAGCAGAGCCCATTCTTGGCACAGCCTGCCTTTGGTGTTATTCAGAATCTCTGCGATGTTTACTGGGAACCAGCTGGTCTTGCAACCAGGAAGTGTTCATTAATGTTGTAACCCACTCTGAGCTACTTTGGCAGGATGGACAGGATAGAAATCCATAAAATAAAATAAAATAAATAAAATAATGTTTATTGTGCATCTTCCTGCTGCTCAGGCCCTTTAATCATCTCAGAAGAGGCACAATTTGACTTGTCTTGCTGACAACTTCATTTTCCAGAAAGTGAAGAAGGAAACAAGGGGATCTGCTATCTTGGATTTCATTCTCACCAACAAGGAAGAATTGATTGAAGTGGAAATAGTGGGCACCCTGAATTTACAGTCTTAGGGAAGGGAAAAGCTATACGTAGTCAGGCTTATAGGCTGGACTTCAGAAAGGCAAACTTCTATAAACTTAGAACTATGCTGTGTCAAATCCCATGGTCAGAAATACTTAGGAAAAAGGGGGTTCAGGAGGGGTGGGAGTTTCTTAAACTGAAAGTGCAATCACAGACCATTCCTATGAGAAGGAAAAATGGAAAAAGCCTAAAGAAGCTGAGTTGGCTCCATAAACAGCTCTCTAAAGATTTGAGAAATAAAAAAGATTCCTTTAGGAACTGAAAGGAGCGCCTTATAACCAAGGATGAATATAAACAAATCACCAGTGCTTGTAGAGAAAAGGTTAGGAAAGCTAAAGCTCAGTATGAGCTTAGGCTGGAAAAAGATGCTAAAAACAACAAAAAATGTTCTTATGTTCAGAGTAGGAAAAGAAGGGGGGGGGGGAGACGATCTGGGTAACTACCAACCTGTCAGCTTGACATCTATACCGGAAAAAGTTTTAGAACAAATCATCAGTCAGTCCTAGAACATTCAGAAAGAATGGATGTGTTTACTAAGAGGCAGCATGGGTTTCTCAAGAACAAGTCATGTCAAACTAACCTGATCTCTTTTTTTGAGAAAGTGACTACCTTGCTGGATCAGGGGAATGCTGTAGACATCGTTTATCTTGATTTCAGTATCTTGATTTCAGATAAGGTTTCACATCTTATCCTTGTTGACAAGTTGGTAAAATGTGGTTTGGATCCTGTTACCGTTAGGTGGATCTGTAACTGGTTGACAGATCTCACCCAAAGAGTGCTTGAGAATGGTTCCTCATCCTCTTGGAGAGGAGTGACAAGTGGAGTGCCTCAAGGATCTGTCCTGGGGCCTGTTTTGTTCAACATCTGTTTTGTTCAACATCTTTGGATGAAGGAATAGAGGGAATGCTTATTAAATTTGCCAATTATACTAAATGGGGAGGGGTTGCAAATACAGTAGAAGACAGAAACAGGATACAGGATGACCTTGACAGGCTGGAAAACTGGGATAAAATCAATCAAATGAATTTTAACAGGGATAAATGTAAAGTTCTGCATTTAGGTAGGAAAAATCCAATGCAAGGCTATAGGATGGGGGAGACTTGTCTTAGCAATAGTATGTGTGAAAAGGACTTAAGTGCCAACACGGCAATTTAACCTGAATACTGAGGTTTTAGTTTAGAAAAAACTAAATTGAAATTAACAAACTGAAAGAACATTTGGTCTGGATAGCATTTGCTTAGGAAACCAACACAATAGTAACATGTCAGTACGGGAGAATGATGGTGAGAGTGTCATAAGGCAATAAATGGAGGCTGTTCATTGCTCTGTTACTTGCAGGTCTGGGTTAAACTGAGAACATGCCTTTCCCAGAGGTGTTCCTGTCCACCTGATTTACTTTTGAACGTGTAACATACATTATAAACATCATTCTAGTTTGCCATTAGGAAAAAAGAATACATTAAAATATAGTGGAGCTGGTGGTTAGGGTGTCCAAATCAGATCTGAGAGGTCCTGATTCATACGCCCGCTCTGCCCTTGCAGCTTGCTGAGAAATCTTGGACCAATAATATACTCTGAGTTAACCCACCTCATAGGTTCATTGTGAGGATAAAAGAGAAGGGGAGAATGTGTCAAACCACTTCAGTGTCCTTTTGGGAGAGGAAAGCAGGGGATACATGATGTTAATTAATAAATTAAGTTGATGAAAGGAGTCCACTGATTTATATAGCTAAATCGGAGTCCAGCAGCACCTTAAGAGAACAAGATTTTTGAGAGTCAAAGCTCTTTTTATCTAATCGAGGGAGCTCTAATGCTGGAAAGCTTGTGCCCCCTCCCCCAAATCTTGTTGGTCTCTAAGGTGCTCCTGGGCTCAAATCTAGTTGTTCTGCTATGGACCAGCACGGCTACCCTTGGAAACTTCGGGGATAGTCTGAATTGTATTAACTAGAAAGTCTGATGTGAGAAAGGAGGGCAATTTTGGTGTAGAGGTTAAGTGTGTGGATTCTTATCTGGGAGAACCGGGTTTGATTCCCCACTCCTCCATTTTCAGCTGCTAGAATGGCCTTGGGTCAGCCAAAGCTATCAAAGAACTGTCCTTGAAAGGGCAGCTTCTGGGAGAGCTTCTCTCAGCACTACCAACCTATTGTGGGGGAAGAAGATAAAGAAGATTGTGAGCTGCTCTGAGGCCCTGAGATTCAGAGTGAAGGGCGGGATATAAATCCAATATCTTCTTCTTTCTTTAAACTAAAAATGCAATCCTGTGCATTAGTAGAGAGTAGGTGCCACAGTGTTTATTGTAGATTACTTCTGAGTAACCATGGAGAGCAAGCCCAATGAGGAAAGGCTGAGGGACTTGGGGATATTCAATCTGAAGAAGAGGAGGTTGAGGGGGGGGGGGAGACATGATTGCTCTTTTGAAGTATTAGAAGGGCTGCCAATTAGAGGAGGGCAGGGAGCTGTTCCTGCTGGCAGCAGAGGAGAGGACTGGCATGGGAAAAACTTTTTAACAGTAAGAGTTGCTCAACAGTGCAATCAACCCCCTCACTGGCAGTCTTTAAGCAGCAGCTAGACAAACACTTGTAAGGGATGCTCTGGAAAACCAGAACAGCAGTGCAACAGTTCAAAAACAGCTTATCAACAATTTGCCTTATGGTCCCTATAGCTTGAAAGAGCTCTGCTCAGATACTGCTATCAGAAGCATTGTATTTGAAAGCAAGAAAGCCTGCAGTTCCTCCCTTTCCACTCCTAAACCAGAGGCAATCCCGGCCACTGTTTCTGCCAGATTATGGGATCCAACATTTCCTGTAATAAACCCAAATCCCTTAAAAAAAAACCCGTGCTTAGAAGGCACGCCAGCCGCATCGCAGCTGGTAGGATCCAGCTGTGGTGCAGCGCGCCTCTGAGGAGGAGGGGGGCCATGGAGCACAGCTGCATTGCAGCTCTGGGGATGGAGGGAAGGCGGGGGGTGGCAGTGGGGGAGCTGAGCCTTGTGCGGGGGGGGGAGGGAGCATGCATGCCCACAGAGAGGGCTCCGAGTGCTGCCTTGTGCACAGGGGGGGAGGGAGTGCGCATGCCCACAGAGAGGGCTCCAAGTGCCACCTCTGGCACCCATGCCATAGGTTCGCCATCACTCTCTTGGGGATGGCCTCCTGTTCCTGTGGCAGAATCAGTTTTTCTACGTGTTTCTATCTCTACCACTCATCACCAAAGTGATCAACAAACTTCTAAGGAAGTGCCCTCGGTGCATTCTGATAATGCCATGGTGGCCATGCCAGCATTGGTTCCCTTTCTACTTCAACTTGGCCATGTGACGTTCCACCACTTTCCTCCTGTACTGGACCTCCTATTGACACAAGGAGGTTGGATCCTACACCACAATGTGCCTTACCTCAAACTCATGACTTGGAGGATAACCTCCTGTCCTTCTCAGCTAGAGTGCAACATGTGTTCTTGAACAGCAGGAAGCCTTCCACTCGTAAATCGTACAACTACAGATGGTCCAGATTTCTGCACTTTGTGAACCCACTTCAGATACCCCCATCTCAAGTGTGGCTTTCAATTGTCTTTGATTTTTTACTGTCCCTTGTAGCCTCTGGCCTAAACCATTTTTCTGTTAGAGCAGGGGTATCAAACATGTGGCCCGAGGGCTGGATCAGGCCCCCAGAGGGCTCATATCAGACCCACAATGAACTCATTGTCATTTGCTTCTCCTTTTTCTTTTGTTTTCTTCTGCATCACACCTTGCTCTGCCAGACTTGCTGAATTGCACAGGAGCTACAGAGCAAAGCCTCTATTTTCTTCATTGGCTGACCAGCACATGAAGCAACTTATGTACAAAAGCTCACAGTGCTCAGCCATTTCATGTTTTCCTCTAGGTCTTAGGCTCATGAGATTTCTGTAATGAATGTCAATAAATCAAAAGTTGGTTTTCAACTTACACACAGCTGAACAGCATATACAAGTTTGCTACAGCACAGACATTGTCTCCAGATTTTGTTGCAATAATTCAGAGCGAGCGGTGTCAACTATCAAAAACTGTTAAATAAACAAAATATTGCAAGGGTGCTAATCTTTTAAGCATGTTTTGTTTTAAATTCTTAAGATTTTTTTTATTGCTATTGATATTGAAGATATTGGATTTATATCCCGCCCTATACTCTGAATCTCAGAGTGGTTATAATCTCCTTTACCTCCCCCCCACACACAACAGACACCCTGTGAGGTAGGTGGGGCTGAGAGAGCTTTTACAGCAGGTGGCCTTTCAAGGACTACTTCTGTGAGAGCAATGGCTGACCCAAGACCATTAATATGTAGGTATTCAGAGCCAGTTTGGTGTAGTGGTTAAGTGTGCAGACTCTTATCTGGGAGAACTGGGTTTGATTCCCCACTCCTCCACTTGCACCTGCTAGAATGGCCTTGGGTCAGCCATAGCTCTGGCAGAGGTTGTCCTTGAAAGGGCAGCTGCTGTGAGAGCCCTCTCCAGCCCCACCCACCTCACAGGGTGTTTGTTGTGAGGGAGGAAGATAAAGGAGATTATGAGCCACTCTGAGATTCAGAGTGGAGGGCAGGATATAAATCCAATATCATCATCTTCTTCTTCTAGCAGCTGCAAGTGGAGAAGTGGGGAATCAAACCCGGTTCTCCCAGATAAGAGTCCACGCACTTAACCACTGCACCAAACTGGCTCTCAGTTATGTCCTATAATTGTGTTTGTCTGTGTCCTTTACAAAGTTTATATCTCTGCTAGCTGGCATTACATTTTATGACACACATGGCCTGGCCCAACAAGGTGTTATTTATGTCAGTTCCAGCCCTCATAAAAAATGAGCATACCTGGTGTGAATTTTTACCCAGAGTCTATCACAAGACTTCTTGAATAATTGCAGAAAAAGCTTTAATGAAGAAACATATTGGAAACATTTGTTCATGTTTGTGCAAGGCTGACCTTGTCAGACTTTCCTGAAATTTACAGTCCAAAGATAGATTATAGGTTAATGGCCCATCACTCTTCCTGCATAAACGTCTCCCACTCAAAAGTCTTTGAATTAATTCCCAGACCTACAGTGTTACTCTTCTCCAAGGTCACATTTCAGCTTACCAGACGTCTTTCGTTGGTACCTATCTTCTGTTAGTAGATTAGGCCCTTACTTCTCACATTTGCTCACCCTCCATCATGGCCTCCTTTGTTACCAATGCTATTCCACTTTAAAAGAATACATGAATGTATGTGAGGGTTAGTGAATTCTGTAATGCATAGTTAGTACAGTCATTAATATATAGGTATAGGCATATGAATACTTAAAACAATGTTTTTATGGTCATATACATTGGATAATTATTCATCAGCAATGACAACACTATTAGGAAAAGTAATAGTTTCTGAACTCCAAGTTTGAGACAAATTCTTGTCAGGGACTTACTTGTACCTGACACCTGGCTGCCATTTTGGCAAACCATGTTCCTGTGAATGGATACTCTGTATTTGCTCATCCTGACATTTAACAATTTCTTAAGGGCCTTCTCCATTTGCATCCCCTAATAAAGTATCCCATCTTGCCATGGGATCTCCCTCTAGTACTAACCAAAGTAACCAGAGTAACAAGGAAATCCTTAGAACCTATGGCCACTTGTTCTCTTTGTCTTTTATCAAGAAAATCAGTATTCCTAGTAGCCATCACCTCTGCCAGGTGGGTAGGAGAACTCATCTCTCTGCGTTGCAATGCTCCTTTCCTTTGCTTTCATGATGCGCGTGTTTCTCTCACTCCAGATGTCTCTTTTCTTCCAAAAGTAGTCTCAGAATTCCACCTTCGTTCAGACATTTCTCTTCCATTCTTCTTTTCCTGCACCAGCAAATGAGATCGAGAAACACTTTATGCTCTCTGGATGTTAAAAGAGCTCTCCTTTTCTTCCTACAGAGGATGAAAGCTCACAGGAGAGAGCCCAACCTGGTTCCTATGCCTCACAGAAACTGGGAGTTAAAGTCTTCTCTTAGAGACCTTCCAAATGGCTGTCTGAGATAAACTATGCTTCCTATTGGCCAAAAAACATTGCCTGGCCCAATTCGGAGACACTCTACCAGAGCTTTGGCCGCATCAACTGCATTTTTCAAGGGTGTGCTGTTATATGAAATCTGCAGGGCTGCAAATTGGGTACCTTAGCATACTTCCATCAAGCACTATGCCTTGGATATCCATGTCAGACTAACCTTATCTCTTATTTTGAGAAAGTTACTACTTTGACATAGACGTAGGAATGCTATAGACGAGGGAATGCTGTAGACATAGTTTATCTTGATTTCAGTAAGGCTTTTGATAAGGTCCCATATAATATCTTTGTTGACATATTCCTAAAATGTAGTTTGGATCCTGTTACTGTTATGTGGATCTGCAACTGGTTGACAAATCACACCCAATGAGTGCTTGTGAATGGTTCCTCATCCTCTTGGAGAGGAGTGACAAGTGGAGTGCCTCAAGGATCTGTCCTGGGACCTGTTTTGTTCAACATCTTTATAAGTGATTTGGATGAAGGAATAGATGGTATGCTTCTTAAATTTACAGGTGATACTTAATTGATTGGGAGGGGTTGCAAATTCAGTAGAAGACAGAAACAAGATACAGGATTGTCTTGGCAGGCTGGAAAACTGGGCTGAAACCAATAAAATGAATTTTAACTAGGATAAATATAAGGTTCTGCATTTAGGTAGGAAAAATCCAATGCATAGTTACAGGATGGGAGAGACTTGTCTTAGCAGTAGTATGTGTGAAAAGGATTTAGGGCAGAGGTGTCAAACACCCAGTCCGTGGGCTGAATTTGTCCCGCACAAGGCTTTGATCAGGCCCGTGGGACTCTTTTCTCCCCCTCCTCCCCCTCCTGTCCTTATTCTTTGAAGCTCCCAGGGTCTTACAGCTCCCAAGGGCTTTGAAGCTTCCAGGCTGAGACTCTTTCAGTTTCAGCTTGGGAGCTTCAAAGGCTCTTTAAAGCACCCTTTGAAGCTTGCAGGCTGAGTTCCAGGTTCTTCCTGGTTGCTGCAAGGAAAACAGGTGGATTTTAAGATCATTCCACATTTTCCTTGCGGCTTTGTCTGTACTCTGCAATGGTTTCAAATGGAGTGGAGATGGTAACATTTTCAGCTTTCCTGTAGCTAGCTGAAACTCATGCTTCCTGGAGTTGTGTCCTTGCAAATAAAGGTTGGTGCTTTCAGCCAGTTTATCTCTCCTGAATGGACCTAACCTAGTGAGTACTTTAATGTGGGAACCCACAGCCAAGGGGGGATATTATACTGGTAAGGCTTTGACAATCTGAGTAGACTGATGGGGAGAAGTTTACAATGCCATTTCATTGTTTCCACAGAGTCAGAGCCTTGTGCTTTTTCTTGATGTTTTATTTTAAAAATTGCATTGCCAAATTCCACTAGCCTCCCACCTTTCCAACTTAAACCATTGGAAGAGTTTTAAGCATGTTTGTATTTTAAGTTTAAAAAAATATCTTTAATTGGGTTTGTCTGTGTCCATTATAAAGTTTGCATCTCCACTACCTGGCGTATTTTATGACACTCATGGCCCCGCCCAACAAAGTCCCATTTGTGTCAGATCCGGCCCTCCTAACAAATGAGTTTGACACCCGTGATCTAGGGGTCTTAGTGGAACATACGCTGAACATGAGTCAACAGTGTGATGCGGTGGCTAAAAAAGCAAATGCAATTTTGGGCTGTACAACAGAAGTATAGTGTCCAGATCACGTGATGTGATGGTATCGCTTTTCTCTGCTCTGGTAAGACCTCACCTGGAGTATTTTGTTCAGTGTTGGGCACCACATTTTAAGAAGGATATAGACAAGCTGGAATGGGTCCAGAGGAGGGCGACGAAGATGGTGAGGGGTCTGGAGACCTAGTCCAACTTCCTGACAGTTAGAGCAATTCCTCAGTGGAACAGGCTTCCTCGGGAGGTGGTAGGCTCTCCTTCCTTGGAGGTTTTTAAACAGAGGCTAGATGGCCATCTGACAGCAATGAAGATCCTGTGAATTTAGAGGGAGGGGTTTGTGAGTTTCCTGCATTGCGCAGGGGGTTGGACTAGATGACCCTGAAGGTCCCTTCCAACTCTATGATTCTATGATTCTATTATCATTACCTATGGTGTGCATGCTTATTTCCAGTTAGAGAATTCATGGAAAATGAACATATTGGGGAGGGTAGTCTCAAGCCCTGCAGACTCTTCCAAAGATCTGAATAGCCCTCATGTGCTCATAAAGGCTAGATGTGAGAACAAGGTCCAGATCCTGTGGAGAGTGACTGCATGCACAGGCTTTGTTCAGACCTTTGGGTGAATGTGTGCAGGCTGGAGCAGGAGGCAGTGGGCACAATCACCCCAGCGTATTCATCATTCTTTATTGTGTGGATGGAATCAGTGCTGAAAATAAATGGCAATGTTTTATAGCAGAGGTGTCGAACTCATTTGTTATCAGGGCCAGATCTTATGTAGATGTCACTTTGTTGGGCTGAGCCATGTATGCCATAAAATGTAACACAAGGTACTAGAGTTACAAATTTTATAAAGGTGATTTCAGATGTTGAATAGAATAGCAGGTGAATGACAACAGCAGGATTGATTGGACTAGATCAGGGTTTCCCAAACTTTTCTTTCCTGTGGCCCAGTTATTTTTACACTTCTCCTTCATGGCCCACTAAAATTTGGGGGTGGAGCTAAGAGACTTTAGGGGTGGAGCCGGAAGACAGGAATTATGTCATTTCCTGTGGTGTCAAGGGCCAAGTGATGTCACTTCCATGGCACACTGAACCAAAACTCCATCTTTTCCTGTGATGTCACTTCCAGGGCACTCCCCCAAACCTGCCTCTTTTTCTGAAGTAACTTCATTTTCAGAAAAATCTATCTGAAACTCATGCTGAGCCAAAATGGGGGTGGAAAGTGGGCAGTCCTCTCTTTCCACTCCCACACCTGCATGCACCTATCTGTGTGTTCTTCTCCAGCTTGCAAGCACTCCTAATGCCCATGTTCAATTGCCTTCACCACCTACACACCCCTTCCTCAACAGCACTGGCCAGTGTATGCAGTTGGGAGTGCTGTCACCATTGCCATCAGGAATGACATCATTGTGTATCACCCACACTGGGCCCTGGCAGCTGCTCTACCTCAAAATATGCTGAAACATTTAGTAGGCCCTTCCTTCAGCTGCTGCTACTGGAACCCTGACTCAAGCTATAACCAAGCTTGCTTGGTTTCAAGAAAATCTTTCGAAGGGACTTCCGGAGTTGGAACATGGAAAGTTAAGCCGCTTCTCTCAAGAGGAGCAGAAGAGAGCCTCTGTTCTGGGTAGAGAAGGCAACCTCAATGCCTGCTGCCTACTTTTCTCAGTGAGGGAAAAGGCCAAGACGTGTTCAGGAAAATTCTAAGGGGATTTACTTTGGCTGACGAGGAGTCCCAGTGGGGTTCCTTGTAGGCTTTGAAGAGTCCCCGGCGAAGAATTGCATTCCAGTGTCTACAGAGGATTTCCATGGTCATTAACTTGACTTAAATTCATCATGTTTCAAGCTTTCCTAATATCTATACATTTATCTCTGGCAAGAATGGTGTTAAGAAGGATATATTGGGTTGCAAGGTAAGAAGATCTTTATCTATCATTCCGGGACTAAAATCAATTTTATTTGAGATAAAAATTAAGATTTGGACTTAAGTACAATATTCTAAAGTTGTAAAGAAGAGAAGGGGGTAATTTTGGGACTTTTGGAATTTAAAAAGCAAAGTTAAAAGACAAAAAAACCCCCTATGGTTTGGAATACTTGCGATTTCTGCAAAAAAACCCATTGTCACTGAGTTGCTGAACTGGAAGACATCACAGAAAGTGGCATCATACAAGTATTACGAGATCTCTCAACCATTGAGAATATGACTTCGTGGCAAGAAAAGCAGAAAGGAGCCATTAGAAGAAAAGAACTTTTAATCCTCCTGGGCTTCACTAGGTCTTGAAAACAATAGAGAAATTGTGGTGGCCATTAAAGGAAGGTAAAAAAATTTAAATATTCAAGAAAAAAGAATGAGACTTTGAAAATTAGTGGAGCCGGCAGATATCAAGATTACAAAGTGAAACATATTGGATTATAATATTGGAACTAATTTTAGTGGCTTTTTGGTGAAAAAGGAAAAAACTTTTAAAGGGTCTGAAAAATCACGGACTCCATTTTATGCATTTTTAAAACTTTAAAAAATAATATCTTGAGTTAGGAAGCCCTGAGAATGGCGATTTTGGGCTTATTGTTAAAGGGCTTATTGTTAAAGGGCTTATTAAAGGGCATCTCCTAATCTATAAAATCACATGGTTTCATTTGAATTTCATTGGTGAGATCAACTTAAGAGCCTATTTTGGTAGTGGGAAAACAGCAATGTCTGATCACACGCCGGCACCAAAACAGACACTTGCAAGGACTGGTTCACTTGAAGGCATAATGCCTAAAATACAAGACCAATTGGATGCTATGGAGGCAAGATTGGTTAAAGTGATAAAAGATCTAATAATGGACAAAAAGAAGCAGTTAAAAAAAGAAATTGAAACAAGTGCAGAAATGGTGAAGACAGAAATTAAAAAAGAAATTGAGGATTTCAGAAAGGATTCACAAGCAACATTAAATAAAGTACATGTGGTTGAAAATAAGGTGAAGGATCAAGATTCCATGATTAACAAATTGCAGGAGAAAGTAGTTCTGCAAGATTGTAAGTTAATGGAAAATCAGATATGGCTGAGAGAGAGTACCTGAGAATGAAGGAGTTGACTTAAAGACATATATAATAAGAACTATTGCTGAGTTTTTGGAGATAGAACCTGATGAATCTAGCTATCTTTATGATAACATATACAGTGTCAATTCATCGTTTGCCAAGAAAAACAAATTACCAAGAGATGTGGTAATAAAATTTATTTCAAGAGACATGGTGGAAAAGATCTTAAGAAAACAATTTGAAAAAATATTGGAAATTGATGGAAGCAGAGTAAGAATTATGAAAGAGCTGCCAAGAAAGATTATAAATGACAGAAGATTGTACAAAAAATTAACTGACAAGCTGCAGGAGAATGAAGTAAGATACAGATGGATATTGCCTGAAGGTCTAAGTTTTGAATATGGAAGAAAGAGGATTACAATTACAAATGTACAGGAATTGAGGAGATTTTTTGAAAAAATGTGGGATTTGGGGATACAGAATAAAAGAAGAATCGTTATGGATTACAAATTAATATCTTGGAATGTAAATTGACTAAATTCATCGCAAAAAAGAAAGGCTACATTTCATTGGATCAAGAAACAAAAATGTAATATAATCTGTTTATAAGAAGTACATATTAAACAATTGGATTATAAATTTTTATGGAATAAACAACTGGGTAAGGAATTTTTTTCCATGGCTAAGAAGAAAAAAAGGGGAGTGATTTTTTATGTTAAACAGGATCTGGATCCAAAATTGATTTCTAAGGACAATGAAGGAAGATATCTAGCTGTGGAAGTGATGATGAATGATAAAAGGACATTGTTGTTGGGATTGTATGCCTCAAATGGGGCGAAAGACTCCTTCTTTAATAATATTGTGCAGCAATTAGACCAAGTTACTTATGAACAAATAATGGTAATGGGAGACTTCAATGGAACAATTATTAATGATTTGGACAGATCAGGGGGGGGGAATGAGAGGGAGTTACCAAAGTCATTTTTTGATTTAGTGAAACAAGAAAGCTTGGAAGATATATGGAGGAAATTTAATCCTAAAGTGCGTGATTACACCTTTTTTTCAGCTAGGCATAACTCTTTCTCAAGAATTGATATGTTATGGACTACAAAGATCTTGGATTTATGACAAAAAAATAGAGATTCTTCCTAAAGTTGGGGCTGATCACAATCCATTGATGTGGTCGGCAAAGAGTGTGAAAAAGATTAGGAGATGGAGAATAAATGAAGATTTGCTACGGAAAACTGAGATAAGGAAACTAAAGCTTTCTTCCAAATAAATGAAAAGGAGGACATTCAATTCCAAACTGTGTGGGACGCGTGCAAAGCAGCAATGAGAGGTATTTTAATTACAATGAATAATAAAGATAAAAGGGCCAAAGAGAAACAAATGTTGGACATTCAAAAAGAGATTGGGAAAAATAAAAGGAACTTAAAAAAAGACCGGGGAAAAAGAAAATAATAAGTGAAATTACAATATTGCAGAACCAATGGAGACAAATGAAGAGGTAGAATGGAACCTTAAGAGACTTCAACAGAAATCTTTTGAAGGAGCAAATAAGCCTGGAAAATACTTGGCTTGGCAAATGAAAAAAAAAGGGGGGGAAACAAATTTGTGACCAGAATTGTATCGGGAGGTAAAGACCAAGCAGGAATAAAAAGGGAATTTAATAAATATTATGCCAAGTTATTTCAAGCTCAAAAGGTGGAGAAAAGAAAAATAGATGCTTATCTACAGAAAATTCAAGGAAATCCCTTAACAAGAAAATATGGAATGAACCAATTGAAAAAATTGAAGTTGAAGCAGCTATAAATTCAATGAAAATGGGAAAGGCACCGGGTCCAAATGGTTTTACAGCAAAATTCTACAAAGTCTTTGTAGAGATATTAATACTGAAACTTAAGAAGTTGATGAATATTGTAAAGATTGACGGGATAATGCCAAATACATGAAAGGAAACAACAATTTCGCTGATACCAAAAGAAGATAGAGATACAAAAAATGTAAAAAATTATAGACCAATTTCATTATTTAACAATGACTACAAAATATATGCTAGGATACTAGCAGAACGACTCAAAAAGCATTTGAATAATTTTATCAAAGGGAAACAAGCAGGATTTCTTCCCAGGAGACAAATTAGAGATGATATCAGAACTGTTATAGATATTGTTGAATATTATGAGTGTCAGCAAAGGGTTCATTGAAGTTTCAAAATGATCAGACTTGTCTTTGTTCAAAAACTAAGTTTCATTTATTGATTACAACAATGTTACTCTCTACATGGATTCACTGAAACTGGCAATGAGAAGCATCCTGAAAAAGAAGTGGCACTAATTTTTGCAGATGCAGAGAAGGCCTTTGACAATCTGAATTGGGATTTTATGTTTGCAGTGATGGAGAAATTGGGATTAGGAGGAGATTAGGAGAAGATTTTATCAGAATGGTTAAGGCAATATATACTGAGTGACAAGCAAGACTCTGTATAAATGCAGATTTGACGGAGAAAATTATAATTGGTAAAGGAACAAGGCAAGGCTGCCCTTTATCTCCATTGATATTTATAATGACATTAGAGATTTTGCTTAGGCAAATACAAGATGATAAAGAAATAGAGGGGTTGAAATTGAAAGGTTTTTCTTATAAATACAGAGCGTTCGCTGATGATGTAATGTTTATCAATGAAAATCCCTTATCTGTGACACCATTGCTGCTTCGTAAAATACAGGAGTATGGAGAATTGGCTTTTATATAAATAAAGAAAAATTGAAATTTTTTTTGCAAAAATATGACAAAGAGTCAACAGGAAGAATTGCAAAGTGTAACAGAGTGTGAGATCACTTCAAAAGTAAAATATTTAGGTGTTGAAGTTACCATGAAAAATATAGATTTGTATAAAAATAGTTATGAAAAGCTTTGGCAGAAAATTGATGAAGATTTGATAAAATGGAATAAATTGAACTTGTCTATGCTGGGCAGAATCGCTGCAATTAAAATGAATGTTTTATCAAGAATTTTGTTTTTATTTTAAACAATTCCAATTGTGAAAGATAATAAAAAATTTAGTAAATGGCAAAGAAAAGTTTCAGAATTTGTATGGGCTGGGAGAAAACCAAGGATCAAAATGAAAATCTTAACCAATGCAAAAGAAAGGGGAGGTTTCCAGTTACCGGATCTGAAATTGTATCATGATGCAGTGTGTTTGGTATGGATTAAAGAATGGATGACGTTATTAAATAAGAAACTGTTGGTTTTAGAAGGCCATGGAAATATTTTTGGTTGGCATGCTTATATGTTGTATGGGAAAAATAAGATGGATGGTTTTTTTCTCACACCATTATATAAGAAGAAATCTGCTAAGTACTTGGTCAAAATATAAAAAAATATGGAGATGAGAGAAAGCCGCTATGCATTGTGCCAACTGAAGTAATAAAATTATCCTCAGAAACAGACGAAGGGATATGGTTAATGGATAATCAACTATTAAAAATACATGGAGGAAAGGTGGAACTAAAAACAGCTGAAGAATTACAGTATAAATATAATTGGTTTCAACTACAACAAATTAAGAGCTTGTTGGAACAGGATGTTAAAAATGAAGGTATAAGACAAGAGCAAACAGAATTGGAAAAAATACTGTTGGGCGATAATGAAAAGTTGATTTCAAGGACTTATAAATTACTGTTGAAGTGGTCTACAGAAGATGAAGTAGTTAAATCTCAAATGATAAAATGGGCAATCAATTTTAACAAAGAAATACAAATGTAATCTTGGGAGTATTTATGGAAGAACTCTATGAAGATATCAACATGTTACAACATTAAAGAACATTATTTTAAAATGCTGTATAGATGGTACATGACACCTAAGAAACTGGCAAAAATGAATAATCAGGTGTCAGACAGATGTTGGAAATGTAAAAAACATGAAGGATCTTTCTACCATATGTGGTGGACTTATGAAAAAGCAAAACAATTTTGGCAAATGATTCAGAAAGAAATGTCAAAAATTTTAGGTTATGACATCAAGAGGTCTCCAGACTCTTTTTTGTTGGGATTACAAATGGAAAGTTTTCCAAAACAAGACAGAACGATGGTGTGGTATCTGCTTTCAGCTGCAAGGACATTGTATGCACAGTTATGGAAGCAAGATAAAATACCAGAAAAATGGGACTGGATTTTAAAAGTTATGTCATGGAGTGAAATGGACAAACTTACAAAAATCTTAAAAGACTATGATTTGGAGAAGTTCAGAAAGGAATGGGAGAAATTTCAAAATTATGTTGAAAAACAATGGAAAGTAAAGGGACATTTAATGATTTTTTTATAATAGCTGGAGTGGAATAATGGACCAAGTCTATGAAGGGAAAATGAAGATGAACTTATAGAGCTAAGCTTTCTTATTTCTTGTTTTTATTTCTTCCTTATTTTAAAATGGAGATACTTTATTTGTTAAGTTACCTTGGGTTTTTTTTTTTGCAATTTTAAGTAAACATCGGCAGGGGTCAAGAAAAGGGGAGGTGAGGAGAAGGGGGGGAAAGTGATGTATTGTTTTCAATTTGTATATATTTTTTAATTTTTTCAAAGAATACAATAACAATATATTGCAAATTAATAAAATTGTTTTAAACCCAAGAAAATCTTTCGACAGCTATTTTTTAAACCTTTCTTTGGCTGAAACACTGGGAAATTGCTATGAAAGGTAGCAGAGAATTGTACTGTAATTAATGAATTAATTTCCAGTTATATGAAGTTCATACAAGCTTTTCTGTAGTTATCCCAAAAAGGATATTTATGAGGGGCCTACAGCTTTTTACTGGCTGTGTTTCCCATGCCTTTAAAAGAAACCTGTTTTGCAGATATTTAGCTAGTGAACTTCTTTCATCCTTTTTAATATCTACAAGAGGAGTTTAATTTTGGTGTCAGACAGCTGTTAAAAGCAAGACCAGTTAAATGGTGCCAAGTTCATAGTACCATCACTTCCAGTGCTGTTGAGATATACAGCAGAAATCTCCAATAATCTGTTTCTGCCCCACACCTCTCACTGTCACTCACTCACACAGAAATCTCATAGAAAGGCCAGCTGGCTACAACTGGGGGTGCCAACTTTTCATTGGTAAAGCTCCTATGTCTGCAACAACAGTATGATGAACAGAAAAGTTTCATCCAGTAAAAATGGAAGGAAAGAAAGGGAAAGAATGAAATGGAAGTAGAGGAAAAGAAAACATGGAAAGAAAGGACATAAGAACATAAGAGGAGCTATGTTGGATCAGGACAGTGGACTATCCAGTCCAAAATTCTCTCATGCAATGCCCAAAAAGCACCAGAAAGTCCACTAGTGGGGCCAGGGCACTGGAAGCCCTCCCACTGTTGCTTCCCCCTCCCTCCCAGCACCAAGAATACAGACACAGCATCACTTGTAGGGAAAGAAAGAAGGGGGAGGGAAGGGGGAAAAAGCCTTTCTCACCATCAGATGACCCCAGCCAGCAACAATTCTGCCCAGGGGTCGTTTGGTAAAAAAAATAGCTACTGGAATGCCCACTCCCCGCCCCTCCCAGCTGAAAAAAAACCACACACCCTTCTTTGCCGCCCAGCCTCACAGGGAAATCTCCCCAAAAGAGCATACTCCAAGGCACATGAAAGCTCATACCTGACTCTGTATGTCAGAGAGGGTATACAGTCCAGTAAGACTGAGGTCAGAGAGTTAGATTCTAGAAATGTTTTCGGTTGATATAGAGGGCCCAAAAAGAAATTTAACTATGGGAGTTTGTAATCGCCCTCCAAATCAAAAGATAGAGGACCATTATAATATGATGGAAGGATTAAAAATAGTGGCTAAACATAAAAACTGTGTCGTAATAGGTGATTTTAACTGCCCACAGATTGATTAGGTCAATATGTGTTCTGGTCGAAAGAAAGAGATTGAGTATCTTGATGCTCTCAGTGACTGTACTATGGAGCAGATGGTCTCAGAACCTACCAGGGATGAGGCGATCCTGAATTTGGTCCTAAGTAAGGCCCAAGACTTAGTGAGAGATGTAAAAGTGATCGCACCGCTTGGGAGCAGTGACCATAACGTTATTGATTTCACCATTTGTATAAATAGGGAGTTGCCTCAAAAGACCAGCACAATGACGTTTAACTTTAAAAGGGGTAAATTCTCTGAGATGAGGGGGCATGTGAAGAGGAAACTAAAAGGAAAGGTAAATACAGTCCAAACCCATGGGGAAGCTTGGAGGCTATTTAAAACTACAACCCTAGAAGCTCAGATAAAATATATACCACAAGTTAGGAAAACCACAAACAGGTATAAGAAAAGGCCTGCACGGTTAACAAACAAAGTAATGGAAGCTGTAAAAGGTAAGAAGGACTCCTTTAAACGGTGGAAAACCAGTCCAAGTGAGATTAATAAAAGGGAACACAGGCTGTGGCAAATCAAATGCAAGACTGATCAGGCAGGCAAAAAGGGACTATGAGGAGCATATTGCAAAAAACATAAAGACCAACAATAAAAAATTCTTCAAATATATTAGAAGCAGGAAACCAGCCAGGAAGGCAGTGGGGCCCTTGGATGACCAAAAGGTAAAAGGATTACTGAAGGAGGATAGAGAAATGGCTGAGAAGCTGAATGCATTTTTTTCCTCCGTCTTCACTGTGGAAGACGAGAAGTGCTTGACCGCTCCAGAACCACTAATTTTGGAAGGGGAGTTGAAAGAACTGAGTCAGCTTGAGGTGAGAAGAGAGGAGGTCCTACAACTGATTGATTAATTAAAAACTAATAAGTCACCAGGTCCGGATGGCATACATCCAAGACTTCTGAAAGAACTCAAAGTTGAACTTGTGGCTCTTCTGACAAAAATATGTAATCTTTCATTAAAATCTGCCTCCATTCCTGAGGACTGGAAGGTAGCAAATGCCACCCCCATCTTTAAAAAGGGTTCCAGAGGAGATCCGGGAAATTACAGGCCAGTCAGTCTGACTTCAATACCAGGAAAGTTGGTAGAAACCATTTTCAAGGACAGAATAAATAGGCACATTGATGAACACGGGTTATTGAGGAAGACTCAGCATGGGTTCTGTAAGGGAAGATCTTGCCTCACTAACCTGTTACAGTTCTTTGAGGGGGTGAACAAACATGTGGACGAAGGATACCCAATAGATGTTGTTTACCTTGACTTCCAGAAAGCTTTTGATAAAGTTTCTCATCAAAGGCTCCTTAGAAAGCTCGAGAGTCATGGAGTAAAAGCACAGGTCCTCTTGTGGATCAAAAGCTGGCTAATTAATATGAAGCAGAGAGTGAGTATAAATGGGCAGTCTTCACAGTGGAAGACGGTAAGCAGTGGGGTGCCGCAGGGCTCAGTACTAGGTCCCATGCTCTTTAACTTGTTCATAAATGATTTGGAGTTGGGAGTGAGCAGTGAAGTGACCAAGTTTGCTGATGACACTAAATTGTTCAGGGTGGTGAGAACCAGAGAGGATTGTGGACTTCCAGGATTTGGAGACTGCTGAGCTGACCTGCCTCTCTAAGGGGGGCAGACTGGAGCTTCTGTTTGGGGTAGTAAAGGGCAATTTTTTGCCTTCTACCTACTTTTCTCAGTGAGAGATTAGTCCAAGATATGCACAGGAAACTTTGAGGTGATTTACCTTGGCTAAAAGGGAGTCTTGGGGGGGGGGGCAGGCTCCTTTGAGGCTTTGAGGGATCCCCGGAGAAGAGTTGCATATTCATCATCTGCAGAAGCTTACAGAGTCATTTATTTGACATAAGCTTGACAAGATCCTAATCTTCTTTGAGACTGCTAAACTTCTGATGCTGTACGAGACCAGTGTTGATTTGGATAACCTTAGAAAAAGGTACTGATTGCTATCTACCATTCCGGGACTGTTTTAAAGCAAACAAAATAATATTAGAAGGTGGGAAGGAGAAAGTTTGAAAGCTTGGAAGAAGAAGAGGAGAAGGGGTGAATTTTGGACTTTGTTAAATTAAGGACAGTGTTAAAAATTGGAAAGGAATTTATTGTTTTGTCTACCTGCGGTCGTGGAGTGAAAGCACCATCGTCAGAGATCTGCAGTTTCTACAGTCAACACAGGAAGTATGTCGAGTATCGTGAAGAAGTGGACCTACTCTAGGATTGTATTACCATAGAAAAACATCGGCAGCCATTACTGGGAGGCTAAATTAAAAAAAAATTAATATCTGAGCCTGGGAAGGTCAGAGGATGGCAGAATTAGGCTCATTTGAAAGGGCAAGTTCTAATCTATCAAACCTGATAGTTGAAATTTAATTTGGTGATATCAAATTTTTCGCTGTTTTTTTTTAATGTCAAAGGTAACCTGTGCAAGGGCTGCCTCATTGGAGAAGATGCAAGATTAGTTGGAAGCAATGGAAGCTAGGATGATGAAAGGGGTGGAAAAGATGATAAATGCTTGCAAAAAAGAACTTAAAAAAGATATTGAGGACTTTAAAAAAGAAATGGAAGAGCTTAGAAATGAAACAGTGGTGGTGTCAAAAAAAGTGCAGGAGGTAGAAGGGAAAGTTAAACTCCAGGATTCCACCTTATTAAAAATGCAAGAAAAATAACAATCCATGACTGTAAATTGATGGAGACACAAATATGTCTGAGAGGGGTACCTGAAGAAGAAGGGACAGACTTAAAAGAACATGTAATAAAAATAATTCCTGATTTCTTGGAGGAAGATCCTGAAGGGACTAGAAATATGTATGATTATATGTATAGAGTGAATTCATCATATGCCAAGAAAAATAACTTACCAAGAATGTGGTTATAAGATATATGACAAAAGAAATGGTGGAGAAAATCTTGAATAAAAATTTTGAAAAGACATTGATAGTGGGAGGAAGCAGAGTAAGAATAATGAAAGAATTGCCAAGACAAGTGATAAATGACAGGAGAACATATAAGAAATTAACAGAAAAACTACGTGACAATGGAATGAGGTATAGATGGATAATACCTGGAGGTCTGAGCTTTGAGCTACAAGGAAGAAGGATTACAATTTCAAATACACAGGAGCTGCATAAATTTTATGAAGAGAATAAAGAATTTGCACCATGATGGATGATAAATTATTATCTTGGAATGTAAAAAAGAAAGGCAATACTTCATTGGATTAAAAAACAAAACTGTAATATAATTTGCTTACAAGAAGTTCATATTAAACAAAAGAATTATAAATTTTTATGGAATAAATAATTGGGATTGGAATTTTTTTCATTGGCTGAACAGATGAAAAGGGGTGTGATTTTTTATATTAAACAAGAATTGGACCCCAAAATAATATTTAAAGATAAAGATGGAAGATTTGTGGCAGTAGAAATAATAATAAATGCGAAAAAACCTTATTATTGGGACTGTATACACCAAATGGTGCAAAAGATGTTTTTTTTTTTTTTTTTTTTTTAAAACATTATAAAACAACTTGATGAAGTGACATACGACCAGGTCATGATTATGGGAGACTTTAATGGAACAATTAAGAATACATTGGACAGATCTGGGGAAAAAAATAACAATAAAGAAGGAAACTTGCCAAAATCCTTCTTTGAACTGGTTAAACAAGAAAACTTGGAAGACATATGGAGAAAATTTAATCCTGAATTATACATTTTTTTCAGCAAGACATAATACTTTTTTCAGAATTGACATTTTATGAGGTACAAAAGGACTTAGGCCTTATAACTAAGAAAATAGAGATATTACTGAAGATAGGTGCAGATCATAACCCAATATTATGGATTACAAAATTGTCTAAAAAAGTGAGAAGATGATTAAATGACGATTTACTACAAAATAAAGAATTAGTGACATCTCTAGAAAATGAAACTAAAGCTTTCTTCCAAATAAATGATAAAGATATAGAATTTCAGATAATGCGGGTTGCTTATAAAGCCATAATGAGAAAAATATTGATTACATTAAACAATAAGGACAAAAGGGCAAAAGAAAAACAGATGTTGGACATTCAAAATGAAATAAAGAAAAAAGAAGGGGAACTGAAGAAAAGGCCAGGGGAAAAGAAAATTATAAGGGAGCTTACAATACTGCAAGCACAAATGAGACATTTGTTAAATAAGGAATTGGAATGGAATTTGAAAAAATTACAACAGAAGTCCTTTGAGGGAGCAAATAAACCTGGAAAGTATTTGGCCTGGCAACTGAAGAAAAAGAGAGGAAGTAAAATTATTAATAAAATTGTGGTTGATGGAAGAGAGATGGTAGATGAAGAAGGAATAAAGAGAGAATTTTTCAAGTACTATGCTAAATTATTTAAAGGTGTTAAAATAAAGAAGGAAAGGATGGAAGCGTATTTGCAAAAGATTAAGATTGCATCCTTAACTGAATATATGAAAAAAAATTGAATGATCCAATTGAAATAATAGAAATTGAAGCAGCAATTAATGCAATGAAAATTGGAAAAACACCTGGGCCAGATGGATATACAGCAAAAAAAATTAAAATTTTTAAAGAAGAATTAGTACCAAAACTTCAAAAATTGATGAATATGATAAGAATAAAAGGGAAAATACCAAATACATGGAAGGAAGCTGTAATTTCTTAGATTCCTAAGGAAGATAGGGATGTCACAAATTTAAAGAACTTTAGACCAATTTCATTACTAAATAATGACTATAAGATATATACAAGAATTTTGGCAGAACGACTTAAACAATATTTTATAAATTTCATAAAGGAAGACCAAGCGGGATTTCTTCCTAAAAGACAAATGAGACAATATTAGAACTGTTGTAATTATTGTAGAATATTATGAAAGACATCCAGAGAAGGAAGTTGCATTATTCTTTGTGGATGCGGAGAAAGCTTTTGACAATTTGAACTAGGACTTTATGTTTGTAGTAATGGAGAAAATAGAGTTGGGGGAAAACTTTATAAGAATGATAAAGGCAATATATACTGAACAACGTGCAAGGTTATGTATAAATGCAGATCTTACAGATGAAATGATCATCAGCAAAGGTACAAGACAAGGTTGTCTGCTTTCACCTTTGTTGTTTATAATGACTCTTGAAATTTTATTGATGCAAATACAAGATGATAAAGAAATAGAAGGGTTGAGAGTTAAAGGATTTATTTACAAATATAGAGCATTTGAGATGATATAATTTTTATAAATGAAAATCCTACACAAGTATCACCTTTGTTGTTAGCTAAAATACAAGAATATGGAGAACTGGCGGGAGTTTATGTTAATAAAGAAAAAGCAAATTTTTTATGTAAAAATATGCAAGTAAATAAACAAAAGGGGTTGCAGAGACTAACAAGATGTGAAGTAAAATAAAGTAAAATATTTGGGTGTGGAAATAACAATGAAGAATATTGACCTGTTCAAAAATAACTATGAAAAGCTATGGCGTAAAATGGATGAAGATATGATAAAATGGAATAAGCTTAACTTGTCATTGCTTGGAAGAATGGCTGCAATTAAGATGAATATTTTGCCGGGAATAATGTATTTGTTTCAAACTATTCCGATTGTGAAAGACAGTAAACAATTTAACAAATTGTAAAGGAAGATTTCCGAATTTGTATGGGCTGGGAAGAAACCAAGGATTAAAATGAAAGTTTTAATAGATGCTGAAAAAAGAGGAGGATTCCAATTACCAGATTTAAGATTATATCATGAAGCAGTTTGTTCAGTGTGGATAAAAGATTGGGTGATGCTGTTGAATAAAAAACTTTTAGTGTTGGAAGGTCATGGAAATAAATTCGGCTGGCACGCTTATATATATTATGGGAAGAAAAAGATGGATAGTTTTTTCTCTCACCATTATATAAGAAATAATTTGTTGAATACCTGGATGAAATATAAGAAATATGGTGATGAAAAAAAACCATTATGGATAGTGCCAGCAGAAGTGGTAAAAAATAACAGCTGAGACAGGTGAGGAAAAATGGATGTCATACAATCAACTATTAAAAATACAAAGTGTCAAAATAGAATTGAAAACTGCTGTGGAGTTGAATAACAAATACGATTGGTTTCAAATGCAACAAATAAAAGAGTTTGGTGGAAAGTGATATTAAAACTGAAGGAATAAGACGAGAGCAATCAGAAATGGAAAAAGTTCTGCTTGGAGATAATGAAAAATTAATTTCAAAAACTTATAAGTTACTTTTAAAATGGTCTACAGAAGATGAAGTAGTGAAATCTCAAATGATTAAATGGGCAATAAATGTAAATAAAGAAATACAGCTGGATACATGGGAATATTTATGGAAGAACTCTATGAAACTTTCAACACGTCAGAGTATTAAAGAGAACGGTTTTAAAATGATGTATAGATGGTATATGACTCCTAAAAAATTGGCAAAGATGAATAACAAGATGCCAGACAGATGTTGGAAATGCAAAAAACATGAAGGTTCTTTCTACCATATGTGGTGGACTTGTGAAAGAGCGAAAAAGTATTGGCAGATGATCCACCAAAAAATTTCTAGGATCTTGGGATATGAATTCAAGAAAGCTGCAGAGACTTTTCTGTTGGGATTACAAATGGAAAAATTTCCAAAAGAGGATAGAACTATAATTTGGTACCTGCTTTCAGCTGCTAGGACACTATATGCGCAGTTATGGAAGCAAGAAAAAATACCAGAAAAATGGGATTGGATTGTAAAAGTTATGACATGGAGTGAGATGGACAAATTAACAAGAACTTTAAGAGACTATGATTTAGAAGATTTTAAAAAGAAGTAGAAAAAATTTAGAAGTTATGTAGAAGACGAGTGGAAAGTAAAAGGACTTTGGACAATTTTTGATAATGATTAAACATTAAAAGAAAAAAAGAATATTAATTTTAGTTCTTAGTAAGTAAGGGTACCTTTTAATGTTAGTATTTTGAGTAAATAACACTGGCGGAGGTCAAGTAATGGGGGGAGGGGTGATTAGAAAGAAGCATATGGGATAGATGAAAAGAAATTATTAACGGAAATTGTTACCATATGTTATCAATAAAATTGTTTAAAACAAGAACCAGAGAGGATTGTGAGGCACTCCAAAGGGATCTGTTGAGGCTAGGTGAGTGGGCGTCAACGTGGCAGATGAGGTTCAATGTGGCCAAGTGCAAAGTAATGCACATTGGGGCCTAGAATCCCAGCTACAAATACAAGTTGATGGGGTGTGAACTGGCAGAGACTGACCAAGAGAGAGATCTTGGGGTTGTGGTAGATAACTCACTGAAAATGTCAAGACAGTGTGTGATTGCAATAAAAAAGGCCAACGCCATGCTGGGAATTGCAATAAAAAAGGCCAACGCCATCCTGGGAATTATTAGGAAAGGAACTGAAAACAAATCAGCCAGTATCATAATGCCCCTGTATAAATCGATGGTGCGGTCTCATTTGGAATACTGTGTACAATTCTGGTCACTGCACATTAAAAAGGATATTATAGCATTGGAAAAAGTCCAGAAAAGGCTTGGGGCTCTTTAGCTTGGAGAAGCGTCGACTGCAGGGTGACATGATAGAGGTTTGCAAGATAATGCATGGGATGGAGAAAGTAGAGAAAGAAGTACTTTTCTCCCTTTACAAGAACTTGTGGGCATTCAATGAAATTGCTGTGCAGTCGGGTTAGAATGGATAAAAGGACGTACTTCTTCACCCAAAGGGTGATTAACATGTGGAATTCACTGCCACAGGAGGTGGTGGCAGCTAAAGCATAGACAACTTCAAGAGGGGGTTAGATAAAAATATGGAGCAGAGGTCCATCAGTGGCTATTAGCCACAGTGTGTGTGTATATATATATATATATAATTTTTTTGGCCACTGTGTGACACAGAGTGTTGGACTGGATGGGCCATTGGCCTGATCCAACATGGCTTCTCTTATGTTCTTATGTTACCTTGAAGAACACTTCATGGGTCTAAAGTGCCAGTGGACTCCAGCTTTTCTCTTAAACCCTTGGAGGGGTGGGGGAAGGAAGGAGAGGCAGCCCAGCTCCTCTCTGCACAACATAGAGATGGGGGAAGGAAGGAAGCCAAACAGAGCTCGAGCTAGCTTCAAGGCTAGCTTTTCTCTGCACAACAGAGAGACGGGGGAAGGAAGGAAGCAGAGCAGAGGTCATGCTTTGCTGGGGGTGGGGCTAGCTTTGCTGGGGGCGGGGTTACCTTTGGCTTTTCTTGTGACCCGGTAGTGAGGCTTTAGTGACCCTGTACTGGGTCACAACCCTGTAAATGGGAAACACTGGACTAGATGTTATATGCAGAGGGGTAGTAGGCATGGAGATACCAGCATTGCTAATGAGACAGGAAAACTAGGTCACAATTCCATCAAGGTGGATGCAAAGAATAAATGGACAAAAGTCTGACATTAGAAACCACAACATTAAGTTGCTGATCTAAGAGTAGCAGTGTTCTTACAAAGGAATTTCATAGGGAGATTAGAAAGAGAGACTGTTGAGTTGCAACTAATAATGAAGCTCAGGACAATGTATTCTCCTTGACTGAATTGAGACCTAGTTTTCCTGTCTTCATTCCAATGCTAATGGTATCTGTGGCGGAACCGGCCCGATTCTGCCTTCAGACCCGGTCCCGTCAGCTCCCTATGGAGTCGCCAACTCCTGGAGGGAGCTATCTCTCCTCCTGCCCCTTGGGCTCGCTGCCACCACCTGCTCAGTCCCGGGGTTCAGATTGAGAGGAACAGGACTCCCAATCCCCCTCTACGGCTGTGAGGCTAGGCCTCAAGGTCCTCTGCCACCCTGCACTTGGGTTTCACAGAGACCTCAGCGCTTCTTTGGGGCACCCCTGGAGGATTGGCACCTTATCCAACTGCATGCCTTCCCCCTTCCCCGGGGCCCCCTTCTCAAAACAGCGTGGCCTAAAGCGGTTTGGGGATCTATGTGGTACAGAGATTGCCAGTATTTAAAACAGAAAAAACATTTATTTAAAAGAGAAAAATATAGGAAAAGAAAAACACCAAAACAAAAGCAGTTGCATCTACAAAATTAGCACAGCACAGCCCAGCACAGCAAAGCCCAGCACAGCAAACAGCATAACAAAATAAAGTTGATTATAAACGCATCCGGCTGGCCCTGATCTAAACTTGCCCTGTCTTGTGAAGTACTTACTTAGTCTGCCTGCCTGGAGGCCTCATTTTCCTGAGCAGGCCTCCCCCAGGCCGGAGCTCAGAGGCAAGCAGCCTCTCTTCCCGAGCCTCTGCTGCAAACTGAGAAACTCTTCCTGCCTAGCACATGGCAAGAACAACAGCCCTTCCTGCCTCTCTAGGAGACTTTCCCCCTAGCGTTGTTGGTTTGGCTCAGGAAGGGAGGGGGGGAGTGAGGGGAAGGCTACAAAGCCTGCTGAATGGATTTACTGATCCCTGCCTTTTTGGATGAAGCACCAACACTCTCAGATGGCGTTTCTCCACACTTCCCCCTCCTTAAATTCTGAGCCGGAGGGGTTGCCTCCTACAGAGGTGACCCCGTAGCAGAATCCAAACAAACAATGAGAAACCCGTTAACCAAAACATTACACAAACATTCAGGTATTTCTCCAATAATACACAAAGTCCAGCACCCTAGGTGCCCATGTCCTTTCTGGACAAAACGTTGCATGGCTGCATGCGGCAGGAATGTCCAGTCTTTAAGATGTACTCCTCCGTCTCCCAGGACCACCTCTGGAGTCTGGTGCTCTCCCTCCGTTGCCGCTGTTGCTGGGGTGAGGGGTCCATCAAAGGAGGAAATCCCTGGCCCCACATATGGGGTTGGAAACTGCCCAGTTCCCACACAGTTGCTTCTTCTTTATCCCTCATTGGTGGAATGTTCCCTCTATCCACTCTGTCCTCCCAGAAAACCACCTCTGGGGCTCCAAACAATTGCTGTCCCAGCTTCTTTTTGTCTCCTTCCTTCCTACCTATATGCACCACCATGGACCTCTCAGAGAATGGCTGTGGTATATTCACCTGCACCACTTGAACTGCCTTTCCCATTTTCTCCATAGCCACCACATAAGTAGCCTCGTCTAGGTCATCCACAATCATATGGGGTCCCTCCCATTCCACTTTCCGTTCACCAGTATGAAGTGGCAGGGAAACCATCACCCTATCCCCTGTCTCAACTTCTGAGAACTCCACTTCCTGGTCCCTTGCCAACTCACACAGTGGTTCCAGCCTAGGGTCACTTTGAACCTCAGACAGGAACATTTCTGGCTGCCCCAGACTTCCTATCCTCTGTTCCTTCAAGCCACCCCTAGTCCCACTGTTTCCAGAACACTCAGCCAAAGTTTGATCTGGGTTCTCCGCCCCCTCAGTTGGTTTTTCGGTGTCAGCCAACTGAGCTCCTTCCTGCCTGGAAGGGTCCACAGCATGCTGCTGCCCTTGTGGAAATTGGCACCCCTCTTCCCATTGGGCACACCCTCCTGCAGGGTTTGAAACAGGCTGGTCCTCCCCCTCCCTGGTTAGTGGTGAGGTGGCTTCCCTAAAGTTGCCTTCCTCCCCCCACCTTCCCCTGAGGGTTTGGCTTGGGTTCTCAGTCCCCTCGGTTGGTTTTTCAGTACTACCCAACTGACCCCCCTCTTGCCTGGAAGGTTCCACAGCTTCCCAGGATTCCTGTCTGCCCTGCTTCAAGACGACCTGTTTTGAGAGCCTCTCGGACGATCCCACTTCCTGATCCACAGCTACTTGGTGAACCGGTTCCAACTTAAGGCCGCTCAGGACCCCCTTCTGGAACCGCTCCCGTTCCCCCAAGCCTTCAGCTATGTGCTCCTCTGAGCCCACATTAGCCTTGCTGCTCTCAGAACCTCCTGTGAAATCTCCACTCTCCACCTCGGTCTCTTCAGCTTGCACATCCTTTACGCTAGACAGGTTCCCTTCCTCGCTAGGAACATCCACAGCCTCTTGCTGCACTTGGGGAAAGCTACACCCCTCTTCCCCTTGGGAACACCCTACTCCAGGGCTTGAGATAGGCTGGCCCTCCCCCTCCTGGGTGACTGCCCTCTCTTCATCCTCAGTAACCTGGGCTATTTCCCCCTCCCTGGTTGGTGGTGAGGTGGCTTCCTTAAAGTTGCCTTCCTCCTCCCACTTTCCCCTGGGGGTTTGGCTGCGGGTTACAGCACTGATAGCGTACTGGCCAACCACCAAATCCCGGCCCAATAACACTGGAACTGTTTGTTCCTTCATTACCCCACATTCAGAATAGGATTTACCTTCTTGTGGAGCCAAACCCCTGAACTGCTTTCGGGAGTGGTCTGGCCCCAGTTTAAACCTTTTAAATACAGTGGCTTTATAGGCCGCAAAAGTTATCCCCCCATCTTCCATAGGCATGCTGTAATAGATGGCTGAAAGCTCTCCAGTCAGGTTGCTACAAAGGTAAGACATATAGTCCTCCTCTGCAATCCCCCACTGTTTGGCTGCCCTCTCAAAGTTGGAGAGGTATGTGGAGGGGTCTTCTCCCTCCTTGTACACTGCAAAGTCTTTGGGGGTGACTTGGATCTCTTTGCTTAGTTCAGCTTCCAGACGTAGCACCTCAAGCTCATGGCGACGTTGCTCTTCCTGTTCCCGTCTGCGGATCTCTGCTTGTCTTTCCTCTCTCTCTCGTTCCTCCCGTCTGCGGACTGCATCCCTCTCTGCTTGTCGTTCCTCTCTCTCTCGTTCCTCCTGTCTGCGCTCTTGGTACGCCTTGGTACGTATTCTTGCCAGTTCCAACCGTAGCCGCAAGAGTTCTTCTGACTGGGTGGGGAACGCTTTTGCAAGTGCCCCTGCATGCTGATGATACTCCAAAAGGAGGTCTTTCATATCTACTACAGTCATGTTGTCACACTCCAGCTTGTGCCTTGCACACTCTTCCTGGAGCTGTGGCTTTGTCATCTTCAGGATTTCCAGCATCTTAGCACGCTCCATCCTAACTAGCTAAACTTTCCCTACTCCAGTTGACCCGAAAATAAAACAAAACCGCTGTTGCTTCCTCTGGGTGTTTGCACGCATCAAAAACCAAAAATGCCTGGCCAATCAAGTTCTCTGTTTGTTCTTATCCCACCGCTGCCACCAAGTGTGGCGGAACCGGCCCGATTCTGCCTTCAGACCCGGTCCCGTCAGCTCCCTATGGAGTCGCCAACTCCTGGAGGGAGCTATCTCTCCTCCTGCCCCTTGGGCTCGCTGCCACCACCTGCTCAGTCCCGGGGTTCAGATTGAGAGGAACAGGACTCCCAATCCCCCTCTACGGCTGTGAGGCTAGGCCTCAAGGTCCTCTGCCACCCTGCACTTGGGTTTCACAGAGACCTCAGCGCTTCTTTGGGGCACCCCTGGAGGATTGGCACCTTATCCAACTGCATGCCTTCCCCCTTCCCCGGGGCCCCCTTCTCAAAACAGCGTGGCCTAAAGCGGTTTGGGGATCTATGTGGTACAGAGATTGCCAGTATTTAAAACAGAAAAAACATTTATTTAAAAGAGAAAAATATAGGAAAAGAAAAACACCAAAACAAAAGCAGTTGCATCTACAAAATTAGCACAGCACAGCCCAGCACAGCAAAGCCCAGCACAGCAAACAGCATAACAAAATAAAGTTGATTATAAACGCATCCGGCTGGCCCTGATCTAAACTTGCCCTGTCTTGTGAAGTACTTACTTAGTCTGCCTGCCTGGAGGCCTCATTTTCCTGAGCAGGCCTCCCCCAGGCCGGAGCTCAGAGGCAAGCAGCCTCTCTTCCCGAGCCTCTGCTGCAAACTGAGAAACTCTTCCTGCCTAGCACATGGCAAGAACAACAGCCCTTCCTGCCTCTCTAGGAGACTTTCCCCCTAGCGTTGTTGGTTTGGCTCAGGAAGGGAGGGGGGGAGTGAGGGGAAGGCTACAAAGCCTGCTGAATGGATTTACTGATCCCTGCCTTTTTGGATGAAGCACCAACACTCTCAGATGGCGTTTCTCCACAGTATCAAATATTATCATTTGGAATCTGAAATCACTCCACTGTCCAAGATATAAGAACCAATCCAAGTGTTCTTTTCCTAATCAGGGTATTTTTGAAATGAAATAAATCCAGATAGGAACAGAGTAATCCAATCTTTAAAACACGCACACACACACAGAGCATCAACTTTTCAGAACAAGCTGAAATAACTTCCTCAGTGTACATTATGCTTGTTAGAAGAATTCATTCACTCAACCACCCACCCACCCTCTGAAGAAGTGTGCTTCCACACAAAAGCTTATACCTGAAATAAAATGTTGGACATGAAGCCGCCATGGGACTCTCTTTCCTCTCCCTCCCTTCCTTCCCAAAAGAGGAGGAACATCTCTGGAGAAAGAAGCAGAATCTGTGTGTGTGTGAGAGAGGGGGGGGGGGCTGATCTTTATGCCTCTCCCGAACAAAGCAGGAAGCAGCAACAGAGCTATCTCTGTGTGTAAGAGAGAGAGAAAGAGAGGGAAGAGGGAGGCAGGAAATGGGAAGCCACTTAGGGAGCTTGAAAAAAAGCAAGCTGCTAGTACAGCTGCAGTAGCAGCCCTAGGAAAGGAAGCAGAAGAAAGTTGCTCGGGGGCTGGATTTTATAGTGTGTCAAAATGTTTCTTTTGTATTCCTTTCGAGGCACTTGCTTATTCCCAACTACAAAGAAAACCAAGTATGACATATTTGCTAACAATTAATTTTCTTTTACAAGAATTGTCAAACAGTTACACCACACATTGCACAAGGTGTTTTGCAATATTTTGCTCATTTATCTCTAAAACAACTTGTCAGTGGTAGTTGTTATTCCTATTGTATAACTGGGAAGACATAATGACTCGCCCAAGGGCAATTAATGACCTTGTAGGAATCTGAATGTAGATCTCAGTGGAACTCTCAGTTTGGACTCTTCTAGTGTGTGTTAGCCCCCACCCCCACCCCTGCACTCATTGTCATAGGCTCAGTTCTCCACACCTTTTGTCCTTTTTCTTCACATTTAACAACTTTCCAGTTTAGAATCATAGAATCATAGCTTGGAAGGGACCTCCAGGGTCATCTAGTCCAACCCCCTGCACAATGCAGGAAACTCACAAATACCTCCCCCTAAATTCTCAGGATCTTCATTGCTGTCAGATGGCCATCTAGCCTCTGTTTAAAAACCTCCAAGGAAGGAGAGCTCACCACCTCCCGAGGAAGCCTGTTTCACTGATGAATTGTTCTGTCAGGAAGTTCTTCCTAATGTTGAGTCAGAAACTTTTTTGATTTAATTTCAACCCACATCATCATGTAATCTGGACACTATACTTCTGTTGATACAGCCCAAAATTGCATTTGCCTTTTTAGCCACCGCATCACACTGTTGACTCATGTTCAGCATATTATCCACTAAGACCCCTAGATCCTTTTCGCACATACTACTGCTAAGACAAGTCTCCCCCATCCTATTGTTAACCGCTGTGGTTAAGAGTTTTTAAGCCCAAATTTGTGAAAGGATATCATTAACTAAGCCTCCGGGAACACCCCTTAGAGACAAAGAACAGACTCAGGAGTCCTTAAATACATGGCCATTTATTCAGAAGTACTTGCTAATATATAGTTCTAAGATCAGAATCCAATTACAATTCAGGAATTTCATGAAACAGATACACGGAACACATAGCTATTAATCTAAGGTCCCATAATGTCTTGCCTGTTGTCTTTAGCAAAGCAAAGCTTAAGCAAAGTTTATTTAGTTCATTTCTTGCAAAGCATGGTAGAATGGTAGCATCTCACTGTGTGATGTCTGCCTTCAAAGGATGAGGTGGGAATCAAGACCTCGGTCACGCTTGTTCCGATTTTCTGGTCTGCTACCCCCCTTTTATCCAAATATCTGAGTGGTCAGACCAAGCAATTCAGCCAATCTCATGTGAGGGGTCAACTCTTTGGCTCTGAAATTCATTATTTTTCACACCAAAAGTCCCCTCCACATCAAAACTAGATGGTAAACGTAATCCTGACTTTCCCTTCCAAATATCATCATATCCTTTTGGCAGTAAACTTCCACTCTTTCCCCATTCTTACTTTGGCATGTCTCCATATTGCTAGAGACTCCATTTTGTATCAAAGAATTCATTTTGAACATGACAATACTGGCCTATTTCTAAGCCTAGAAGGCACTCATCTACCAGAAATACAACTACCCATGAATGAACAAGATGTTCTCATTTCTATTAGAAGCTTAAGATCCTTTTCCTGACTTAAACAGATAAGGTGAGATAGAAAGTGTGATTTAAGTACCAGAAAATAGTGAACCAATGTTATATTTATACATGAATGTGTATAAACTCTTCTTAATACTCAAGAATCTACCATTGAAATGTGTTAGAACTAAGGGTTCTCCGTAAAAATCTCACCCTCAATGCTTTGGCATCACACCCAATCCTTCTAATCCCCTCCTGAAGAAGAAGAAGAAGAATTGCAGATTTTTACCCCGCCCTTCTCTCTGAATCAGAGACTCAGAGCGGCTTACAATCTCCTGTATCTTCTCCCCCCACAACAGTCACCCTGTGAGGTGGGTGGGGCTCGAGAGGGCTCTCACAGCAGCTGCCCTTTCAAGGACAACCTCTGCCAGAGCTATGGCTGACCCAAGGCCATTCCAGCAGGTGCAAGTGGAGGAGTGGGGAATCAAACCCGGTTCTCCCAGATAAGAGTCCACACACTTAACCACTACACCAAACTGGCTCTCCCTCTGAGCAATCACATCATTCTATGGAACATCTCCATAATAATTTCCTTAATAATGAACATCTTTATATGATTAAAATAATTTTTATATTAATTCTATATGGTTTATACTTCTGTATTGGTTCTCTATATAGATCCAAAACTTGCTGTGTGTTTTTCAACCAAAACCATGTTTTGACCTGTGTCACTCAGGCAGCTTCTAGCTAAACTCCTCTTGCCCCCTCCCATCTAGAGAGGGACTTTTCGACCCAAGCTATGTTGGCTTTCTGCCCTTCCTCTGGTTTCTTCTCAATATGTACATTAGAACATAAGAACATAAGAGAAGCCATGTTGGATCAGGCCAATGGCCCATCCAGTCCAACACTCTGTATCATATATATATATATATATATATATATATATATATATATGTATGTATGTATGTATGTATGTATACATATATAAACACACTGTGGCTAATACCTACTGATGAACCTCTGCTCCATATTTTTATCTAACCCCCTCTTGAAGCTGGCTATGCTTGTAGCCGCCACCACCTCCTGTGGCTGTGAATTCCACATGTTAATCACCCTTTGGGTGAAGAAGTACCTCCTTTTTATCTGTTCTAACCCAACTGCTCAGCAATTTCATTGAATGCCCACGCGTTCTTGTATTGTGAGAAAGGGACAAAAGTACTTCTTTCTCTACTTTCTCCATCCCATGCATAATCTTGTAAACCTCTATCATGTCACCCCACAGGCAACGTTTCTCCAAGCTAAAGAGCCCCAAGTGTTTTTACCTTTCTTCATAGGGAAAGCGTTCCAAACCTGTAATCATTCTAGTTGCCCTTTTCTGCACTTTTTCCAATGCTATAATATCCTTCTTGAGGTGCGGTGACCAGAATTGCACACAGTATTCCAAATGAGACCGCACCATCGATTTATACAGGGGCATTATGATACTGGCTGATTTGTTTTCAATTCCCTTCCTAATAATACCCAGCATGGCGTTGGCCTTTTTTATTGCAATCGCACACTGTCTTGACATTTTCAGTGAGTTATCTACCACGACCCCAAGATCTCTCTCTTGGTCAGTCTCTGCCAGTTCACACCCCATCAACTTGTATTTGTAGCTGGGATTCTTGGCCCCAGTGTACATTCATGTTAAAGCATTTCAACGTGACATATTCCTTTTCCAGTCTTCCCTCACAATCAGCAGTGCTATCAGGGCATCTAATTAAGAGTCTTAAGACCCTTAAAAGAGATGTTAATTCCTTTTATCTGTTAATTCTCATTATCAGGCTCCCCCCCTTCCTGTCTCCATTAGACGAGTTTATAAAATGCTCTGGCATTCGTTCCAACAATGAATCAATATTTTTGCATGTTTACTTTTAGTCTTCTATTGACTGAAAGTCTTGGTTACATTTTAACAGGGTTCTGTCTCTTGCTGAGATCAGGTCTGAACTGAGATACCAGCTTGAAGCACGCAGGTTTAAAGTATGGGCCCATGAAAATGAAGGATCAGGAATATATATGTCTTCACAGCAAGATAGGCATGGCTAACAGATTCCTCCCCTTCATACCTGGCGGAACTGCTCCCACCAGGTATGACCAGGTTGAGTACTGTCTGTGCCGTCTGGTCGAGAGATTGATCTTCAGGCCTTTTCAGAGTTCCTGGAGCTGGTTGATCCTTGCACGAACCCAAACTACGGTCATTAAGAGGAGAGGTATGGCTTGAACAATGATGATCACAGTTATAGGGTAAGTTATCAATTTAATAAATCCCACTGCTGTTGGACTGGGGTTATGGAAAAAGAATGAAAAACACCTAATGTTTCTATATCATCTGCAAAATTTTCTGGTTATTATGCTGCACACTGATGGCTACTCCGTCTCCTGTTTCTTTTTATTTCTTCAATCATTTCTGCATTTCTGGATGACTTATCAATTCCCCTAACATATCCATGTTCATTCCTAAAATTACTGGTTTGACATGGTCAAATAATTAGGGTTGTCTTTTCATGAATTCACTGTCAAATGAAAAGCGTGATATTCAAAATGACAACCACTAACTTGCTTAACCTGACAATAGCATCTATTGATTTGTGTTGGTACATAGAACAATTTAACAATTTTCCAGAGGATCAGAGTTATCTTCTTCTGAACCATGTTTCTTCAATCTAAATCTTCTACATAACTTTTTATCACTCAATTGACCTGAAGTTTTGTTCCCCATTTTGAATCTCAAATCTGATGTTCACTGTTTCTATAAAAGGGTTTTCCCAGACAGTCAGAGCTGCCCACATTCTCCACCAATCTGTTAACTGCTGTGGTTAAGAGTTTTTAGCCCAAATTTGCGAGAGGGTATCATTAACTAAGCCTCTGGGAACACTCCTTGCAGACAGAGAAACAACAGATTTTTGTTTCTGATGGAACATATCCCTTTATGATATTGAAAAGTCGCTTCCACCTTACCCTTTACAAGTCTCCATGATCCACAATTTATATTACTTATGTATGGTTCAAGTGTAATGCGTCCTATACTTGCTCTGTTCCAAACACAGTCCCATGCATTGGATTTTCCCTACCTAAATGCAGAACAGGTTGCTCAAATACTCCTAAAATCATGTTAATTGGTAGTATTGCAAACTCTGGGTTGGGAATTTTTTTGAGATCTTAGCGTGGAGCCTGTGGAGGGAAGGGACCTCATTGGGGTATAACACCATAGAATTCTTCCTTCAAAGCAACCATTTTCTCTATGGGGCCTGATCTCTGTATCTTGGAGATTACTTGTAATTCTGGAAGATTTCCAGGCCTCACCTGGAGGTTAGTGACCTTAGAGGAAGGTGACCTTGTTCTGTACATATACCTCAGCAAAGATCTGACCAGTTTCATGGTAGTTTCTCACACATAACTGCCACTACTTGAGGTTCTCCTGTGTTTTTAAATAGCTATTGCTTTAGTGATCTGGTTGCTTGCTCTCCTTCAGTTTATTAGATGTGTTATAAACATAATCATATGTTTTCTCCAGGCAGAAAGATGTGGCTATCGACAATATATCATCCCCTTGCTTCATACGCTGATGTACACAGTGGTGAAGGTGAGAACCACGTTCATGGGCTATAACATCTGGGGAATTCAGTGTTGGACTCCACTGAAATTCATGTAATGTGCCACATTATGATATGGCCATTTTCTCCCATGGAGCACTATGGAATGTGTGTCAAACTCATTAGTTATCTGACATAAATGTGGGGGCCAGGCCATGCATGTCATAAAATGTAATGCTGGGTAGTGGAAATATAAGCTTTATAAAGGATACAGACAAACATAATAGAATAAATAAATAAATAAATAAACAAGTAATTGACTGTCAGTCGCTCTGAGTCTGCTTGCAGAGAGAGCGAGATATAAGACTGAAGTAATAAATAAAGATTTTTTAAAACTTAAAATACAAACATGTTTAAGCTCTTGCAATATTTTGCTTAAATAGGAAAGGTGAGGGTTTAGCAAAGTAATTTTTAAAATGAAACATCAAGAAAAATCACAAGGATCACAGCAGAAACTAAAAATATAAACTAAAAATATAAAATGCTCTGAGCCTGGGAAAAACATGAAATGGCTGGTCATTGCAAGCTTCTCCCCCAGCCCCAACCCCATCTACTCAGATTGGCAATGGCTCTCCAGTGTAATATCCCCCTTTGGCTGTGGGTTCCCAAGTTAAAGTACTCACTAGGCACCAGTTCTCAGGTTCATTCAGCACAGACAAACTGGGTCAAAGCATCAACCCTTTATTTGTAAGGAGAAAACTCCAACAAGCAACATCTATTTAGGGGGAGGTGTTTGTGAGTTTCCTGCATTGTGCAGGGGGTTGGACTGGATGACCCTAAAGGTCCTTTCCAACTCTATGATTCTATGATTCTTTGATCTTCAACTGGCCATACAAATGCTGGAAAGTGAAACTCCATTGAAATACATTGTAGCACAAAGTTGCAAGGAAAACATGAAATGGATTTTCCATTAAGGTCTCTGGGCCAAGATAGATAACCCTCAGGGTAGTCTGTCTGAGTGCAGAGACCTTAATGGAAAATCCATTCTGCATTTTCTTTGCAGCATTGCAAGCCCAGAAGAGCTTCCTACTGAAGCCAGTGAAGACAAGGCAGGAGGAGCTGGCAACTTCAGCAGCCTTGGAGCTTCAAAGGACAGGACGGGTGGGGTGGGGAGAGAGCCATGGACCTGATTAAAGCACTGGGTGGGCCAGTTGCAGCCTATGGGGTGCTTTCAGAGCTCAGCCCAGGAATCTATTTTGAATGCCAGGATTAGGTAAAGTCAAGAGTGGCTCTAACTTAAGTATGAGTGGTATGTATTTCTGTCACCATTGAGAAACACAACTATTGTTTTCAAGTCAGAATTAGAAATAATTAAACATTGGATGCTGACACAATGTGCTTGTGTTTATACATGCAGACAAGAGGGTGAAATGGATTTATGAATTCTTTTTTTCTTCTGCTGTTCCATTTATACTTCTAAAAGAATCAATTCACAATGTCTTTAATAATCAATAGTACAAAACCCCTGTGTTTGAATCCAGATGATTAATGACCCTTGTGTAACCAAACTTTTGTAATAATTGCATGTCTATGTGCTTACAATATCCATAATTCACTTGTTAATTCTATAAAGGCATACTCAATATCCTCTGTGGAGAAACGCCATTTTAGTCAGTGGTGGTGCTTCATTTGGCAGGGGTCAGTAACTCCCTCAGCAAGCTTTGTAGCCTTCCCCTCACTCCCCCCTCCCTTCCAGAGCCAAACCAACAACGCTAGGGGGAAAATCTCCTAGAGAGGCAGGAAGTGCTTTTGTTCTTGCCATGTGTTAGGCAGGAAGAGAGTTCAGTTCTCAGCTGCAGCTCGAAGGAAGAGGTTGCCAGTGGGAGAGCTCCTGCCTGTGCATGCGGCCTATTCAAAACAGAATGAGGCCTCCAGGCAGTAAGACAAAGTAAGTAATTCACAAGACAGGGCAAGTTTAGATCAGGGCCAGCAGGACGCGTTTATAACACATTTTGTTTGTCAGGCTGTTTGCTGTGCGTGTGCTGTGCTGTGCTAACTTTTTAAATGCAACTGTTTTTGTTTTGTTTTTCTTTTCCTATCTGTTTCTCTTTTTAAATAAATATATTTTTACTGTTTAAATGCTGGCAGTCAATCTCTGTACCACATAGATCCCCAGACCGCTTTAGACCACGCTGTTTTTAGGAAGGGGGCCCCAGGGAAGGGGGAAGGCATGCAGTTGGATAAGGTGCCAATCCTCCAGGGGTGCCCCAAAGAAGTGCTGAGGTCTCTGTGAAACCCAAGTACAGGGTGGCAGAGGACCTGGAGGCCTAGCCTCACAGCTGGAGAGGGGGATTGGGAGTCCTGTTCCTCTCAATCTGAACCCCGGGACTGAGCAGGTGGTGGCAGCGAGCCCAAGGGGCAGGAGGAGAAATAGCTCCCTCCAGGAGTTGGCGACTCAATAGGGAGCTGACGGGACCGGGTCTGAAGGCAGAATCGGGCCAGTTCCGCCACATCCTCTTTCTGCATTTGTATTAAGGCACCTTAGAAGAAGTGAATTTAAATTTTCTCTTGGGGTAAGATGATAAATAAGATAAAGAAACACAACACATATGGATGCATAACAGCAAGAGAAATAAATGATGGTCTAGAACAGTGTTTCCCAACCCCCCCCCCCCCCCATGGCCCGGTTATTTTTACACTTCTCCTTTGTGGTCCACTAAAATTCAGGAGTGGAGCTAGGAGATTTTGGGGGTGGAGCTGAGAGACAGGAATTATGTCATTTCCTGTGGTGTCACTTCCAGGTCAAGTGCCAAGTCATTTCTGGGGCACACTGAACCAAAACTCCAACTCTTCCTGTGATGTCACATCCAGGGCACTCCCCGAAACCTGCCTCTTCTTTTGAAGTAACTTCATTTTCAGAAAAATCTCTCTGAACCTCATGCTGAGCTGAAATGGGGGTGGAAAGTGGGCGGTCTGCAACTTTTTCATACATTCTCAGGGTCTTCTCTTTCCACCCCCACAACTGCATGCACCTATCTGTTTGTGTGTTCTTCTCCAGTTTGCAAGCACTCCTAATGCCCATGTTCAATTGCCTTCCCCACCTACACACCCCTTCAACAGCACTGGCCAGTGTATGCAGTTGGGAGTGCTATTGCCCTTGCCATCAGGAATGCCAGCACTGTGTATCACCCACACTGGGCCCTGGCAGCTGCTCCACCTCAAAATATGCTGACACATTTAGTAGGCCCTTCCTTCAGCTGCTACTACTGGAACCCTGCCTTAAGCTACAACCAAGCTTGCTTGATTTCAAGAAAATCTTTTGACAGCTATTTTTCATACTTTTCCTTGGCAGAAACACTGGGAAATTGCTGTGGAAAATAGCAGAGAATTGTACTGCAATTAATGAATTAATTTCAAGTTATATGAAGTTCATACAAGCTTTTCTGCAGTTATCCCAAAAAGGATATTTATGAGGAGCTTGCAGCTGTTCACTGGCTGTGTTTCCCATGCCTTTAAAAGCAGCCTGTTGTGCAGATATTTAGCCAGTGAACTTCTTCCATCCTTTTCCATCTACAGGAGGAGTTTAATTTTGGTGTCAGGCAGCTGTTAAAAGCAGGACCAGTTAAATAGTGCCAAGTTCATTGTACCATCACTTCCAGTACTGTTGAGATATACAGCAGTAATCTCCAATAAACTCTTTCTGCTCCACACCTCTCATTCTCACTCACTCACACAGAAATCTCATAGAAAAACCAGCTGGCTACAGCTGGGGGTGCCAACTTTTCATTGATAGAGCTCCTATGTCTGCAACATGATGAACAGAAAAGTTTCACCCAGTAAAAATGGAATTAAAGGAAAAGAAAGAGAAAGGGAAAGAATGAAATGGAAGGAAAGGAAAGGAAAGGAAAAGAAAGCCATGGGAAGAAGACGTGGAAAGAAAGAACATAAGAGAAGTCATGTTGGATTAGGCCAGTGGACCATCCAGTCCAAAATTCTCTCATGCAATGCCCAAAAAGCACCAGAAGGTCCACCAGTGGGCCCAGGGCACTAGAAGCCCTCCCACTGTTGCTTCCCCCTCCCCCCCCCCCCAGCACCAAGAATACAGACAAAGCATCACTTGCAGGGAAAGAAAGAAAGAAGGGGGGACAAAGGTGGGGGAGGAAGCCTTACTCACCGTCAGATGACCCCAGCAAGCAACAATTCTGCCCAGGGATTGTTTGGTTAAAAAAAAAAAAAGCTACTGGACTGCCCACTCCCTGCCCCTTCCAGCTGAAAAAAGCATCCCCCCTTTCTTTGCCATCGAGGCCTCCCAGGGAAATTTCTACAAAAGAACATACTGCAAGGCACATGAAAGCTCATACCTTTTGGTAAAACAATTTTTATTGGTAACATATGGCAGTTATATCTAATACTAATAAAATATTAATAATCACTGAATGCCTTCCCCATACATTACCCTTTTCCCTCCCCCCTCCCCCCAGTCTTTATAAACATTGGTAACATAAGGTAACAATTTCTATTTCTACATCCTTAACCATTTTTCACCACCATCCCCTATATTACTTTCTAATTACCCTCCCCTCGTTACTTGGCTCCCGCTGATGATAATAATTCAAAATAATAATATTTAAAGGTACTGTATTCTAATCAAGAACCAATATTTATACTCCATCTTCTTCTAAAACTTAATCTTAATCATTATCAAAAACTACTAACATTTAAAGATATACTTAACTACTAAAACAAAAAATTAATATTCTTCTTTCTTCTAATACTTAATCATTATCAAAAATTGTCCAATGTCCTTTTACTTTCCACTCTTTTTCTGCATATCTTCTAAATTTTTTCCACTCCATCTTAAAAACCTCCAAATCATAGTCTCTTAAAGTTCTTGTTAATTTGTCCATTTCACTCCATGTTATAACTTTAACTATCCAATCCCATTTTTCTGGTATTTTTTCTTGCTTCCACAACTGCGCATACAATGTTCTAGCAGCTGAGAGCATATACCATATTATAGTTTTATCTTCTTTTGGAAATTTTTCCATTTGTAATCCCAAGAGAAAAATCTCTGGCAGTTTCTTGAATTCGTACCCCAAGATCCTATTTCTTTTTGAATCATCTGCCAATACTGTTTTGCTCTTTCACAAGTCCACCACATATGGTAAAAAGAACCTTCATGTTTTTACATTTCCAACATCTATCTGACATCTTATTGTTCATCTTTGCCAATTTTTTAGGAGTCATATACCACCTGTACATCATCTTGTAACAATTTTCTTTTATACTCTGACATGTTGAAATTTTCATAGAGTTTTTCCATAAATACTCCCAAGTATCCATCTGTATTTCTCTATTTACATTAACTGCCCATTTAATCATTTGAGACTTCACTACTTCATCTTCTGTAGACCATTTTAACAATAATTTATATACTTTTGAGATTAATTTTTCATTATCTCCAAGCAAGACATTCTCCATTTCAGTTCGTTCTCGTCTAATTCCTACAGTTTTAATATCACTTTCCACCAAACTTTTTATTTGCTGCATCTGGAACCAATCGTATTTATTATTCAGCTCTTCAGCAGTTTTTAATTCTATTTTGCCACTTTGTATTTTAAATAGTTGATTGTACGACAGCCGCTTTCCTTCATCCGTCTCAACTGTTATTTTTATCACTTCTGCTAGTACATGAAAGCTCATACCCTGAAGGGTCTAAAGTGCCAGTGGACTTCATGGGTCTAAAGTGCCAGTGGACTCCGGCTAATTAACGAATTAATTTCAAGTTATATGACGTTCATACAGGCTTTTCTGCAGTTATCCCAAAAAGGATAAAGTGCCAGTGGACTTCATGGGTCTAAAGTGCCAGTGGACTTCATGGGTCTAAAGTGCCAGTGGACTCCGGCTTATCTTTCAAACACTGGGATGGGGGGGGGGAGAGAAGGAAGGAGAGGCAGCCCAGCTCCTCTCTGCACAACACAGAGATGTTGGGGGATGAAAGGAAGCAAACGGGGCTCAGGTTTTGCAGTGGTCTCTTCTGTAGACCACTTCAATAGCAATTTATAAATCCTTGAAATCAACTTTTCATTATTGCCCAACAGCACTTTTTCCAATTCTGTTTGCTCTTGTCTTATACCTTCATTTTTATTGTCCTGTTCCACCAAGCTCTTAATTTGTAGTTGAAACCAATTATATTTATATTGTAATTCTTCAGCTGATTTTAGTTCCACCTTTCCTCCATGTATTTTTAGTAGTTGATTAAACGTTAACCACATCCCTTCACTTGTTTATGAGGATAATTTTATTACTTCAGTTGACACAATCCATAGCGGCTTTCTCTCACCATATATTTTATATTTTGACCAAGTACTTAGCAAATTTCTTCTTATATAATGGTGTGAGAAAAAACATCCATCTTATTTTTCCCATACAACATATAAGCATGCCAACCAAAAATATTTCCATGGCCTTCTAAAACCAACAGTTTCTTACGTAATAATGTCATACATTCTTTAATCTATATCAAACACACTGCATCATGATACAATTTTAGATCCGGTAACTGAAAACCTCCCCTTTCTTTTGCATCGATTAAAATTTTCATCTTGATCCTTAGTTTTTTTTCCAGCCCATACAAATTCTGAAATTTTTCTTTGCCATTTACTAAATTGTTTATCATCCTTCACAATTGGAATTGTTTGAAATAAAAACAAAATTCTGAGTAAAACATTCATTTTAATTGCAGCGATTCTGCCCAGCATAGACAAGTTCAATTTATTCTATTTTATCAAATCTTCATCAATTTTCCGCCAAAGCTTTTCATAATTATTTTTATACAAATCTATATTTTTCATGGTAACTTCAACACCTAAATATTTTACTTTTGAAGTGACCTCACACTCTGTTACACTTTGCAGTTTCTCCTGTTGACTCTTTGTCATATTTTTGCACAATATTTTCGATTTTTCTTTATTTATATAAAAGCCTGCCAATTCTCCATACTCCTGTATTTTACGAAGCAGCAATGGTGTCACAGATAAGGGATTTTCATTGATAAACATTACATCAATTTCAGCCCCTCTATCTCTTTGTCATCTTGTATTTGCCTAAGCAAAATCTCTAGTGTCATTATAAATATCAATGGAGATAGAGGGCACGCTTGACTTGTTCCTTTACCAACCATCATTTTCTCCGTTATATCTGCATTTATACAGAGTCTTTCTTGTTGTTCAGTATATATCGCCTTAACCATTCTTATAAAATCCTCTCCTCATCCCAATTTCTCCATCACTGCAAACATAAAGTCCCAATTCAGATTGTCAAAGGCCTTCTCTGCATCTGCAAAAAATAGTGCCACTTCTTTTTCAGGATGTTTCTCATAATATTCAACAACGTCTATAACAGTTCTGATATCATCTCTAATTTGTCTCCTGGGAAGAAATCCTGCTTGTTTCCCTTTGATAAAATTATTCAAATGCTGTTTGAGTCGTTCTGCTAGTATCCTAGCATATATTTTGTAGTCATTGTTAAGTAATGAAATTGGTCTATAATTTTTTACATTTTTTGTATCTCTATCTTCTTTTGGTATCAGCGAAATTGTTGTTTCCTTTCATGTATTTGGCATTACCCCGTCAATCTTTACAATATTCATCAACTTATTAAGTTTCAGTATTAATATCTCTACAAAGACTTTGTAGAATTTTGCTGTAAAACCATCTGGACCCGGTGCCTTTCCCATTTTCATTGAATTTATAGCTGCTTCAACTTCAATTTTTTCAATTGGTTCATTCTATATTTTCTTGTTAAGGGATTTCCTTGAATTTTCTGTAGATAAGCATCTATTTTTCTTTTCTCCACCTTTTGAGCTTGAAATAACTTGACATAATATTTATAAAATTCCCTTTTTATTCCTGCTTGGTCTTTACCTCCCGATACAATTCTGGTCACAAATTTGTTTCTCCCTTTTTTTTTCATTTGCCAAGCCAAGTATTTTCCAGGCTTATTTGCTCCTTCAAAAGATTTCTGTTGAAGTCTCTTAAGGTTCCATTCTACCTCTTCATTTGTCTCCATTGGTTCTGCAATATTGTAATTTCACTTATTATTTTCTTTTTCCCTGGTCTTTTTTAAAGTTCCTTTTATTTTTTCCAATCTCTTTTTGAATGTCCAACATTTGTTTCTCTTTGGCCCTTTTATTTTTATTATTCATTGTAATTAAAATACCTCTCATTGCTGCTTTATACACATCCCACACAGTTTGGAATTGAATGTCCTCCTTTTCATTTATTTGGAAGAAGGCTTTCTGGAGACACCACTGTCTCGATTTTCTGTAGCAAATCTTCATTTATTCTCCATCTCCTAACCTTTTTCACACACTTTGCCGACCACATCCAAGGATTGTGGTCAGTCCCAACTTTAGGAAGAATCTCTATTTTTTTTTTTTGTCATAAATCTAAGATCTTTTGTAGTCCATAACATATCAATTCTTGAGAAAGAGTTATGCCTAGCTGAAGAAAAGGTGTAATCATGCGCCCTAGGATTAAACTTCCTCCATATATCTTCCAAACTTTCTTGTTTCAAAAAACAGCTTTGGTAGCTTCCCCTCATATTTTTCCCTGATCTGTCCAGATCGTTAGTAATTGTTCCATTAAAATCTTCCATTACCATTATTTGTTAATAAGCCACTTGGTCTAATTGTTGCACAATATATTTTAAAAAGGAGTCTTTTGCCCCATTTGGGGCATACAGTCCCAACATCAATGTCTTTTTATCATTCATTGTCACTTCCACAGCTAAATATCTCCCTTCATTGTCCTTAAAAATCAATTTTGGATCCAGATCCTGTTTAACATAAAAAATCATTCCCCTTTTTTTCTCCTTAGCCAAGGAAAAAAATTCCTTACCCAATTGTTTATTCCATAAAAATTTGTAATCCAATTATTTAATATGTACTTCTTGTAAACAAATTATATTATATTTTTGTTTCTTAATCCAATGAATTTAGTCCATTTACGTTCCAAGATATTAATTTGTATTCCATAACGATTCTTCTTTTATTCTGTATCCCCAAATCCCTCATTTTCTTCAAAAAATCTCCTCATTTCTTGCACATTTGTAATTGTAATCCTCTTCCCTCCATATTCAAAATTTAGACCTTCAGGCAATATCCATCTGTATCGCACTTCATTCTCCCGCAGCTTATCAGTTAATTTTTTGTACAATCTTCTGTCATTTATAACCTTTCTTGGCAACTCTTTCATAATTCTTACTCTGCTTCCATCAATTTCCAATGTTTTTTCAAATTGTTTTCTTAAGATCTTTTCCACCATGTCTCTTGAAATAAATTTTACTACCACGTCTCTTGGTAATTTATTTTTCTTGGCAAACGATGAATTGACCCTGTATATGTAGTCATAAAGATAGCTAGATTCATCAGGTTCTATTTCCAAAAACTCAGCAATAGTGTTTATTATATATGTCTTTAAGTCATCTCCTTCATTCTTAGACGTATCTGGTTTTCCATTAACTTGCAGTCTTGCAGAACTACTTTCTCCTGCAATTTATTAATCATGGAATCTTGATCCTTCACCTTGTTCTCAACCACATGTACTTTATTTAGTGTTGCTTGTGAGTCCTTTCTGAGATTCTCAATTTCTTTTTTAATTTCCAACTTCACCATTTCTGCACTTGTTTCAATTTCTTTTTTTAATTGCTTCTTATTGTTTGTTATTAGATCTTTCATCACTTTAACCACTCTTGCCTCCATAGCATCCAATTGATCTTGTATTTTAGGCATTATACCTTCCTCAAGTGAACCAGTCCCTGCGCGTGTCTGTTTTGGTGCCTGCTTATGATCAGACATTGCTATTTCTCCACTCACAAAATAGGCTCTTAAGTTGATCTCCCCAAAATCAAATTGAACCAAAGGATCTTATAGATTAGGAGATGCCCTTTCCAATAAGCCCAAAATTGCCGTTCTCAGGGCTTCCTAACTCAAGATATGATTTTTTAAAGTTTTAAAAATGCACAAAATGGTGTCCGCGATTTTTCACACCTTTTTCGAAGTCTTTTTTCCTTTTTCACCAAAAAGCCACCAAAATCAGTTCTAATATTATAATCCAATCCAATATGTTTCACTTTGTAACCTTAATATCTGCTGGCTCCACTAATTTTCAGTCTTATTCTCTTTTCTTGAGTATTTACGGTAATTTTTTTTTACCTTCCTTTAATGGCCGCCACAATTTCTCTATGGTTTTCAAATCCTAGTGAAAGCCAGGAGGTTTAAAAGTTCCCTTCTTCTAATGGCTCCTTCCTGCTTTTCTTGCCACAAAGTCATGTTTCAATGGTTGAGAGATCTCACGATGCTTGTATGATGCCACTTCCTGTAACGTCTTCCAGCTCAGTGACAGGTTTTTTTTACAGAAACCGCAAGTATGCTGAACAGTAGTTTTTCGTATTTTAACTTTGCTTCTCAAATGCCAAAATTCCCGAAATTGCCCCTTCTCTTCTTTACAACTTTACAACTTTAGAGTAATATAGTTAAGTCCAAATCTTTATCTCAGAGTTGATTTTAGTCCCGGAATGATAGATAAAGATATTAAGAACATAAGAGAAGCCATGTTGGATCAGGCCAATGGCCCATCCAGTCCAACACTCTGTGTCACACAGTGGCCAATATATATATATATATATATATATATATATATATATATATATATATATATATATATATATATATATATATATATATATATATACACACACACACATACACACACTGTGGCTAATATATATATATATATATATATATATATATATATATATAAATAATTTTATTGTTATATATTCCAACACCACTACACCTCTGTGAGAGTCCCAGGCCATAGATACATTATAATATTCCATATATTTATAATTATTAACATTTCATCCAAATACAACTCCATCCCTCTATTTAAACTTCTTATCCATTCATTTCCTTATTAACCAACCAATCATCTTAAATTGTTTAAACTTTTCCAGATACCTCACCATCTTTCTAAGCCAGCCCTTCTTTTGTTCCCTAAACATTCATTCTTCGTATCTTCATAGTTAAATACTCCAATATTATTATATTATTTATTTTATCCCTCCAGTGATTAATTGTCAGTTCCTCAGCTTCTTTCCAATTCCTTGCTATCACTTGTCTTGCTGCTACTAACAACAAATTAATCCATTTACTATCCTCTTTTGACACTGTGGCTAATAGCCAATGATGGACCTCTCCTCCATATTGTTATCTAATCCCCTCTTGAAGCTGGCTATACTTGTAGCCGCCACCACCTCCTGTGGCAGTGAATTCCACATGTTAATCACCCTGTGGGTGAAGAAGTACTTCCTTTTATCCGTTTTACCCTGACTGCTCAGCAATTTCATCGAATGTCCACGAGTTCTTGTATTGTGAGAAAGGGAGAAAAGTACTTCTATCTCTACTTTCTCCATCCCATACATTATCTTGTAAACCTCTATCATGTCACCCCGCAGGCGACGTTTCTCCAAGCTAAAGAGCCCCAAGCATTTCAGCCTTTCTTCAAAGGGAAAGTGTTCCAAACCTTTAATCTTTCTAGTTGCCCTTTTCTGGACTTTCTCCAATATCCTTTTTGAGGTGCGGCAACCAGAACTGCACACAGTACTCCAAATGAGACCACACCAACGATTTATACAGGGGCATTATGATACTGGCTGATTTGTTTTCAATTCCCTTCCTAATAATTTCCAGTATGGCGTTGGCCTTTTTTATTGCAATCGCACATTGTCTTGACATTTTCAGTGAGTTATCTACCACGACCCCGAGAACTCTCTATTGGTCAGTCTCTGCCAGTTCACACCCCATCAATTTGTATTTGTAGCTGGGATTCTTGGCCCCAATGTGCATTACTTTGCACTTGGCCACATTGAACATCATCTGCCACGTTGACACCCACTCACCCAGCCTAAACAAATCACTTTGGAGTGCCACACAATCCTCTCTGGTTCTCACCACTCTGAACAATTTAGTGTCATCTGCAAACTTGGCCACTTCACTGCTCACTCCCAACTCCAAATCATTTATGAACAAGTTAAAGAGAATGGGACCCAGTACTGAGCCCTGCGGCACCCCACTGCTTACCGTCCTCCACTGCGAAGACACCCCATTTATACTCTCTGCTTCCTATTAATCAGCCAATTTTTGATCCACAAGAGGACCTGTCCTTTCACTCCATGACTCTTGAGCTTTCTAAGGAGCCTTTGATGAGGAACTTTATCAAAAGCTTTCTGGAAGTCAAGGTAAATAGCATCTATTGGGTCCCCTTTGTCCACATGTTTGTTCACCCCCTTAAAGAACTGTAACAGGTTAGTGAGGCAAGATCTTCCCTTACAGAACCCATGCTGAGTCTTCCTTAATAACCCATGTTCATCAATGTGCCTACTCATTCTGTCCTTGATAATGGTTTCTACCACTTTCCCGGTATTGAAGTCAGACTGACTGGCCTGTAGTTTCCTGGATCTCCTCTGGAACCCTTTTAAATATGTGGGTGACATTTGCTACCTTCCAGTCCTCAGGAACGGAGGCAGATTTCAATGAAAGATTACATATTTTTGTCAGAAGATCCACAAGTTCAACTTTGAGTTCTTTCAGAACTCTTGGATGTATGCCATCCGGACCTGGTGACTTATTAGTTTTTAATTTGTCTATCAGTTGTAGGACCTCCTCTATTCTCACCTCAAACTGACTTAGTTCTTTCAACACCCCTTCCAAAATTAGTGGTTCTGGAGCAGGCAAGCACTTCTCGTCTTCCACAGTGAAGATGGAGGGAAAAAATGCATTCAGCTTCTCAGCCATTTCTCTATCCTCCTTCAGTAATCCTTTTACCCCTTGGTCATCCAAGGGCCCCACTTCCTCCCTGGCTGGTTTCCTACTTCTAATATATTTGAAGAATTTTTTATTGTTGGTCTTTATGTTTTTTGCAATATGCTCCTCATAGTCCCTTTTTGCCTGCCTGATCACAGTCTTGTATTTGATTTGCCACAGCCTTTGTTCCCTTTTATTAATCTCACTTTGACTGGTTTTCTACCGCTTAAAGGAGTCCTTCTTATCTTTTACCACTTTCATTACTTTGTTTGTTAACCATGCAGGCCTTTTCTTATACCTGTTTGTGTCTTTCCTAACTTATGGTATATATTTTATCTGAGCTTCTAGGATTGTAGTTTTAAATAGTCTCCAAGCTTCCCCAAGGGTTTTGACCATATTTACCTTTCCTTTCAATTTCCTCTTCACATGCCTCCTCGTCTCAGAGAATTTACCCCTTTTAAAGTTAAACGTGGTTGTGCTGGTCTTTTGAGGCAACTCCCTATTTATACAAATGGTGAAATCAATAACGTTATGGTCACTGCTGCCAAGCGGTACGATCACTTTTACATTTCTCACCAAGTCTTGGGCATTACTTAGGACCAAATCCAGGATCGCCCCACCCCTGGTAGGTTCTGTGACCATCTGCTCCATAGCACAATCATTGAGAGCATTAAGAAACTCAGTCTCTTTCTCTCAATCAGAACACATTGTCAAGCATGAGATTTCGAAATAACCAGTCCTTGGGTTTTGAAACAAAGTTTGGTTTATTGATAATCCATGTGGCTCAGTTGAGCTAGGTATTGGAACTGATACTTAGTAACAACAGAATACATGCTTTAAACTGTCACATCTAAGGTTCTATAAACAATTCTACATTCACGTGTGAAATTCACACTCTAACTGACTTATCTCTATTGCGGTTGGCACATCCTGGGTCCAGGCCTCGCCAGGCCTGGGAATGAGTCCCAGGAGGTCTTATCTTCAAAGAGGACATTCCTGCATTTGTTAGTAAAAGCGAAAGAAGCAATGGAGGGGGTTTGCTACTTTGATGTGCCTGAATATAATTCATGGTTAGTAACAATTCTATGATCTGACAATTATAACAAATAGAAAATTTGCAATGCTTGACACACATATTGACTCAATCAATCTTTGGGTAGTTAAAATCATCTATTATGACACATTTTACGTTTAGCCGCTATCTTTAATCCTTCCATCATATTATAATCGTCCTCTATCTTTTTATTTGGTGGGTGATGATAAACTCCCATAGTTAAATTTCCTTTTGGGCCCTCTATTTCAACCCAAAGCATTTCTAGAAGGGAATCTAATTCTGTGACCTTAGTCTTACTGGACCATATATTCTCTCTGACATACAGAGCCACCCCACCTCCAACCCTTCCCTCCCTATCCTTCTAATATAACTTATATCCAGGAATCACCGTGTCCCACTGATTCTCCTCATTCCACCAAGTTTCTGAAATTCCCACAATATCTATGTTTTCTCCCAACACTAAACATTCCAATTCACCAATTTTACTTAGAACACTTCTAGCATTTGCATATAAACATCTATAATTTCCCAGGCAAGCTAGGCCTGCAACCTTCCTTCTGCCGCCTCGAGACTTTGGCTGACAGTCCATACTGTTTGTCACCATCTTCTTACCTTGCAGCCCAATTTATCCTTGTTAACCCCGTTTTTGTCAGTGGTAAATGTTTAGATATTAGAATAGTCCTCAGAAAGCTTGAAACATGGTGAATTTAAGTCAAATTAATGACCACGGATGTTCTCTGTAGACGTTGGAATGCAATTCTTCGGCGGGGACCCTTCAAAGCCCATAAGGAACCCCAATGGGACTCCTCCCAAGCCAAAGTAAATCCCCTCAGAATTTTACTGAGCACGTCTTGGCCTTTTCGCTTGCTGAGAAAAGTAGGCAGCAGGTAATGGAGTCGCCTTCTCTGCCCAGAACAGAGGCTCCGGTCCGCTTCACTTTATGAGAAGCATCTCAACTCGCCATGTTCTAACTCCGGAAGTCTAAGCTGTGGAATCTTGTGAGTGAAAATTCTACTTTGTGAGCTACTGCCATTGAAGTTGTGAACTACTGTATAAATTAGTTTGCTCTAGGGCCATTTTTCCTGAGCTAAGACAAAAATTTGTGAGCCAGAGTCTAAAAACCTGTGAGCTAACTCACACTCTCAGCTTAGACAGAACACGGGCCCAAACTATGGTGCCATGTCAACATGCAATCAGTATACTCACATTTCTGCTTATTTACACTTGATCAGCAACATTTCTCAGATAGTAAAATCCACCAGTTTCCTCTGCTATTTTATCACTGTCTTCAGGATGAAAAATACTGCAAATATTGTCCTCAACGATTAAATAATTCCTTTGTCATACAATCTTATTAACTGGCAGCAAATTTTGGTCAGCCAGATGAGATTAGACATAGTTTTTCAACAATATTTCAATAACCTCCCCTCTTGTGTTGGAAACTCTCAGTTTTACAACACCATTCCTAGAATTGGCAAGTGGCTCCCATCTGCTTGAGCTATTGAGTGTTTTTTTAATCTTTATCTGACTCCACAAAACAATTTTCATCATGGCAGTCATGACAATCAGCCCCAGAGTAAAGTAACCATTTACATTTTCTCCAGCAACAATATAGGCATAACATTTCTTAGTTTTCCTTTCCTTTTGACTCTCAGCTCTCTGCCTGTTTGAAGTAGCCACTTTGATCACAGGAACTCCCCTCCCTCAGTTTTTCTTTGATCTGTAGAATTTTGCAATATGCCCTTTCTTTTCCCATTGAAAACACATAACACTTTTTCTTTCATTTTTCAATCTTAAAGCCAACATTTCACTTTTCCCCTTCTCAACTATCTGTCTCACACCTTCATCTCTTAAATAATGTATCATATATTCAATGTCTAATGTTACTTTTTCTTGCAAAACAGCAGCCTGGTTTCCAAAAGATCTTGCAAAGCTATTCAAAATTGCGGCATTAATCTCCCCTGTGTCAAGCCCGGCTATTTCAGTATAAGATGGGTGAGGAAGCGGCAAACCCAGTCTCTGGTTTTCCTCCATTATTTAAAACCCCCTCTCCACGTCTGCTCTGCCATCTGGCCAAGGATGTTTATGTCACGGTAAATGGCCTGCTATGTCTAAAATGAATACTCCCCAACATTCACAGGCTCTTATCTCATCGGATGGTATCGCTTTACTCTGCTCAGGTAAGACTTCACCTGGAGTATTGTGTTCAGTTTTGGGCACCACATTTTAAGAAGGATATAGACAAGCTGGGATGGGTCCAGAGGAGAGTGACGAAGATGGTGGGGGGTCTGGAGACCAAGTCCTATGAGGAAAGGTTGAAGGAGCTGCAGCCTGGAGAGGGGACTGAGAGGTGATATGATCAACATCTTCAAGTACTTAAAGAACTGTCATAAAGAGGATGGTGTGGAATTGTTTTCTGTGGCCCCGGAAGGTAGGATCAGAACCAATGGGTGGAAATTAAATCAAAAGAGTTTCCAGCTCAACATTAGGAAGAACTTCCTGACTATTAGAGCGATTCCTCAATGGAACAGGCTTCCTCAGGAGGTGGTGAGCTCTCCTTCCTTCGAGGTTTTTAAACAGAGGCTAGATGGCCATCTGACAGCAATGAAGATCCTGTGAATTTCGGGGGAGGTGTTTGTGAGTTTCCTGCGTTGTGCAGGGGGTTGGACTAGATGACCCTAAAGGCAGTGGTGGGATTCAGCAGGTTCGCACCAGTTCTATGGAACCGTTACCTAATGCGCTATCGGTTCTATAGAACCGTTTGTTGGTCGGGCACCCTCGGATCAACAGGGACTTTCCCCTCTAAGTGCCTAAAACTCACCAGTTTCTTTTCCCCACCAGACTGCAAAAAAGCCCAAGCGAACAAGTTAGACGCACGCCCTGCCAGGAATTGCGTCTCACTCCCTCCAGCCTCTTCCAGCTTCACCACTCCCACGTGTGATTAAAACCCAGGCGCCGAGGAAAAAGCAGCTCAAGCTAACCACCGCGGTGCCTTCTGGGACTCGTAGTCCTTGCGCTCGGGAGCGCAGCAGGCAGGAGGCTCGAAAGACTACCAGACCCGGCATGCCCCTCGGCAAAGAAGGGCTCCAAGCCCTGCTTCCCAGGCATAGAGGAGAGCAGGCTTGCTCCACCACCCCTTTTGCCCACCCACACAGCCTCACTCCAAACACGGTGGTGGACGAAAGAGGCAGTGTGGCCTCTCTCTGAGGCTGCCTCCCCTTCCAGGGGAGGTGGCCAGAAGCAGCCCCAGTCTCCCCCGTATTTAAAGACCCCCATGGGGGCAGGGACATGGGAGCAGGGTGGCCTGGGGCAGCAAGAACCCCTGCACCACCCCCCACAGTCCGTGGAAAAATTGTCTGCTACAAAACTGGTCCCTGGTGCCAAAAAGGTTGGGAGCCACTGATTGAAAGGACAGGCACCAGCAGCTTCCCTGCGATTGTGGTGCTTGTGCCTCTAAAAGCCAGTTTGGTGTAGTGGTTAAGTGTGCGGACTCTTATCTGGGAGAACCGGGTTTGATTCCCCACTCCTCCACTTGCACCTGCTGAAATGGTCTTCGGTCAGCCATAGCTCTGGCAGAGGTTGTCCTTGAAAGGGCAGCTGCTGGGAGAGCCCTCTCCAGCCCCACCCACCTCGCAGGGTGTTTTTTGTGGGGGAGGAAGGGAAAGGAGATTGTGAGCCCCTCTGAGACTCTTCGGAGTGGAGGGCGGGATATAAATCCAATATCTTCTTCTTCTTCTAAAAACAACTCCCCTGGCCACCTGGAAATCTTTCAAAACAACTGTTCCATTTCCCCAGCCATTCCCCATACAGAATAATGGTCCTGAAAAAACTGGAAATGGGGGGGGACCCTCCACATCCAATTACCATACAGGTATCTGGAATTCAGGAATATTGGAATTACCAATATATTCCCAGTCCAATATACCTGAACCTGAAAAGGTACTTTTTTGGCACGTCCCACCCAGGACCCTGGGAATTATATTGTTATGGACAGTTGTTGGTATTTATGGCTAGAAAATGGTTGGATCCAACACTGAAGAGGGAAAAAATCAAACATTAGTAAGGACATAGGTGTATTAACAGCAGTTAGTGACTAGTTTACCAGGTTTCTATCCTGTTTATCCTTTCTATCAAGAGCCAGTTTGTTGTGGTGGTGAAGTGTGCGGACTCTTGTCTGGAAGAACTGGGTTTTATTCCCCACTCCTCCACTTGCAGCTGCTGGAATGGCCTTGGATCAGCTATAGTTCTTGCAGAGGTTGTCTTTGAAAGAGCAGCTTCTGGAAGAGCTCTCTCAGCTCCACCTACCTCACAGGGAGTCAGTTGTGGGGGAAGAAGATAATGGAAATTGTAAGCCACTCTGAGACTGATTCAGAGAGAAGAGTGGGGTATAAATCTATGGTCTTCTTTTTCTTCTTCTTCTTCTTCTTCTTCTTCTCTTCCTCAAAATTGTTCAAAGCAATTGTTCAAATTGTTCAAAGTTAGGAGCAATCGTGTTTTATTTAATTGGCCAGAAGAAGAAGCCAAGATTTGTTGCAATCAGAATTCTGGACTGGGAAGACTGAAGGTCAAATTCCTGCAAAACTCACAGGCTGATTTCAATCAGTCACTATCAGCGCAATCCTAAAGCCATTTCCCTATGCAGCCCAGTTGCATAGACCTGCGTGAGTCTGAGTTAGATCTCCTAAGGATGGTGCTGTGTCTGTCAGCCCCACCTACTGCACAAGGTTGTGCGGATTTAAAGGGGAAGGCTAGTAAACCATGTATAACATCATGAGTACCTTAATACAAAGATGGGCTACATCAGGGGTAGGGAAATGGCTGAGAAGTTGAATGCATTTTTTGCCTTCACTGTGGAAGACGAGAAGTGTTTGCCCGCTCCAGAACCACTAATTTTGGAAAGGGTGTTGAAAGACCTGAGTCAGATTGAGGTGACAAGAGAGGAGGTCCTACAACTGATAGACAAATTAAAAACTAATAAGTCACCAGGTCCGGATGGCATACATCCGAGAGTTCTGAAAGAACTCAAAGTTGAACTTGTTGATCTTCTGACAAAAATATGTAATCTTTCATTGAAATCTGCCTCCGTTCCTGAAAACTGGAAGGTAGCAAATGTCACCCCCATCTTTAAAAAGGGTTCCAGAGGATTTCCGGGAAATTCCAGACCAGTCAGTCTGACTTCAATACCGGGAAAGTTGTTAGAAACCATTATCAAGGACAGAATGAGCAGGCACATTGATGAACACGGGTTATTGAGGAAGACTCAGGATGGGTTCTGTAAGGGAAGATCTTGCCTCACTAACCTGTTACAGTTCTTTGAGGGGGTGGACAAAGGGGACCCAATAGATGTTGTTTACCTTGACTTCCAGAAAGCTTTTGATAAAGTTCCTCATCAAAGGCTCCTTAGAAAGCTTGAGAGTCATGGAGTAAAAGGACAGGTCCTCTTGTGGATCAAAAACTGGCTGAGTAATAGGAAACAGAGAGTGAGTATAAATGGGCAGTCTTCAGTGTGGAGGACGGTAGTGCCTCTCCCCAAAATACCCTCCCAGTTTCAAAAAGATTGGACCAGGGGGTCCAATTCTATGAGCCCCAAAAGAAGGTGCCCTTATCCTTCATTATTTCCTATGAAAGGAAGGCATTGAAAAGGTGTGCCATCCCTTTAAATGTGAGGGCCAGAACTCCCAATATGGAAATATCTTCAATGAATCTTTCTTTAAACATAATCTAGTTGTCTTTACCCCTTTTACTGTTCTTATTGCAGTATTTAATGCGTGAATTATTAAACTACCTTTCGGTATATCTTTTGATATAGTTAAAATGGTCATTAGGACATAGAACCTGTTGTTAATTTATTTGAATCCCACCACTGCCTAAAGGTCTCTTCCAACTCTATGATTTTATGATTCTATGAGTTTTGTAGAATAAAGGAAAATGTACTGCTGTAATCTTTGAACCTTAGGTTTGAATAGAGCACTTTTTTGTAACAGTTTATTATACCCTATATAGCATCTTGTAACCTCTGGTATATCAGTCTTTCCAAGGACCATGTTCCTTGGGCACCTTGAGTTCTTTAATAAACTAGTCTATTTGAAACAAAACAAAGGACTTCATTATTGAGAATATCAAGGTCCCAGATAACGGAGAAACCCCCGCAGGACCAGGCATTCCGGCAAATGAAGGTTGAAATACAGGAGCAATCCCAAGGCCCCTTCTGTGGCACGTACTGGATGCCCAGAGGCAAGTGAGGAAAGGGTCACAGCTGCACACAGAGAATTCATTCATCACCCCGAAGGACTGCGGTCCACGCAGGTCGACCACCCTAATGGACGAGAGACCCGACCGCAGAGAGGTGATCCTGGAACTCCCACCCCTACGCATCAGACCAGGGGAAGAGGAAAATCCGGGGACCTCGGAGGCGAGCGGGAGTGATGGTAGAGAAGACCGGGACACCGACCCAGTCCCCAATGAGGAAGAAGAGGATCAGGAACCTGATCACGCCAACTCATTAGGTTCCAGATGATGAAGATAGTGCAGAGATGTGGGCGCACAACGCATTCATGATCCGAAAGGTGAGATTACAAATTAACCAAGCCTTAAACCCTCGTGCACAGTCGGGGGGGCAACCCATCCCACAACAGCCGCCACAACAACCACTACCACCCCCGCCACCCCCACTGCCCCGCCGGCAGAGCGATTCCTTAGTGGAATCACTCTACGGGAGAGGTCAAGAGCTGACGGCTACTTTCGATGGGGACCTTGAAGAAGTAGAATACTTCACGATTCAGTCAAATAGCTTCATATACTACTGGGGCCACAACTTTCCGGACAATTTTAGGCAGGTGGACTACCTTGGCTCCAAACTACAAAGAGCAGCCAAAAGATGGTACATGAGCCTATATGAGACGTGCAGCCCCAAGTTGGACATGGTAGTGGCATTCCTGTGTGCGATCCTAATACAGTATGAAGACCCACTCCAAGAAACTGCCCTCAGAGACATGGAGCAGGGATCTCAATTGGTGAGATAGTACGAGGCAGACTTTCAGGATATGTACGGGGGTGGCACGAAAAAATGAAGATCAAACAATTTCAGAGGGGCCTGAATGTGAGTGTCCTGGATCAAGCCCTCCAACAGGCCCAAACTACAACCCTAGTGAGATGGGTCCAACTAGCAGTGAAGTGGAAACCAACATGAAGAGGGTGGCTCTCCAGCATCAGCAGCAACAAGGGGGAAAGAGGGGATGTGAGTCTTGGTCTGGGGCAAAAGCGGAAGGAAAGAAAACAACCATTGGGGCGGGGGACCAAAAGCCCCTAACCCGAGACGGTGCTTCTGCTGTGGGGACCAGGACCATCTTGCCCAGAGAGACCTCGAGGCCCCCCCTGACTCTGAAGCACAGCGCTCCCAAAGCAAAGAAACCGGATGGACTTCCGAGGGAACCAGCAAAAGGCAACGTCGTGACTCAGAGCCCTCAGGAGGAGGAGATCATACTCATAACAGAATCGGGAGAAGAATCCTGGGGAGCAGCGCTGGCGGGAAACAGGAATGACCTGCACTGAGCGGCACTGAGCAGCAGGTCCTGGAATTAATGCCGCCATTATGGGTGAGAATAACTGGAACTTTGTTTTTTATACCATTGTCTTTTATGAACCCCTGCCTCAAACGATTTATACACACGAGGGCCTTATTAGACTCGGGGTGCACGAGGGACATTATCATGCCAAAGCTAGTAGAGGCACTACGCCTCCGAATGAGCCCTCTGCACCACCCCATCCAGTTCGAACAGATGGATGGGACGATAATGAAAGGCGAACCGTGCACCCAGCAAACACGAGTACCAGTAGGGATAGTAGACCACTGGGACACAGAAATTTTTGTGATAGCCCCCTTGTATTCCTTTGACATAGTCTTAGGAGTGAGTTGATTAGCCAAACATGAACCAAATATCAAATCATAGACTTTAAAGGAGCGAGCAAATCATAGACTTTAAAGGGGCGAGCAAATCATAAACTTTAAAGACCCCCTGTGTAAGAAGCACACATGGCGAAGGGTGTGGGGCCCAGAACCAACGCTGCTTAATGAAAAACTATGCCTCACCATAGAGTGTCAAGCATAGGTATTTCGAATAACCAAGCACTTGTTTAATACAAAGACTCGTTTTATTGATAATCCGGTACTTGCTCCAAGGTCCGAAACCTTGGAAGTGATACAAAGTTTCACATGGTATAGATTCTTAAAGACTACTAAAAAGGCCAAGATAGCTTCAAACCATAACATGCAGATGTGAATTGCTCCAGAGGTCCAAAGGGCACTATCAGCTACCATTATGTTACTACAACTTCTCCTGGTTCCCAGACATTCCTGTCTTTCTGATAAGATGTATGGATGGAAACAGATCGGGGGAGGTGCCTTGCTTCTGGCATCAAGGTTACTTGCATATTCTAAATCTTCTATCAAGAGGTGAGAAAAGGAAGGAGAGAAAAAAAGGGGGGGGGGGGGAAGCAAGCCTTGAAATACAACTAGGAGAGAGAAGAAATCTGAGGCAACT